>NW_024070188.1:11278049-11321281 GCF_014754425.2 Oryx dammah
CACACGCACACACACACGCACACACACACGCACACGCACACACACACGCACACACACACACACACACATGCACACACACACACACACACACACACACATATGTTTTTACTAGAAGTAAAAATGCCATCAATGACTTTTCTCTCAGTGAATTATTTTTTTAAACATAAAAACTCATCATTCAACAAAATACTGCAACAGCCTTCTCTTAATTACCCATAGTGGCATTTATAGAAAATTAAATGAACATTTAATGTACAACAAATCATTTTTATTTAATGGGGTTAAGAATTAGGCTCATCCACTGTGGAAAACAGTATGGAGGTTCCTCAGGACACTAAAAATAAAATCACCATGTAACCCAGCAATCCTGTTTTGGGCATATATCCAGACAAAGCAAATATTCAAAATGATACTTGAACTCATATTCATAGCAGCACTATTCACAATATTCAAGACTTGGAATCAACCTAAATGTCCATCAGCAGATGAATGGATAAAGAAGATTTAATACATATATACAATGGAATACTACTCAGTCATAAAAAAGAATGAAATAATGCCATGGATGCAAGTAGAGATTATCAGACCAAATTAAATAAGTCAGAAAAAAACAAAAGTCGTATGATATCACTTATATGTGGAATCGAAATATCACACAAATGAACCCAGCTACAAAACAGGAACAGAGTCACAGACGCAAAGAACAGACTGGCGGTTGCCAGAGGGGAGGGGTTCGGGGGGCAGATGGAGCTGCAGGTTGGAGTTAGCAGATGTAAGCTTTTATATATAGAACGGATAAACAACAAGGCCCTACTGAATAGTACAGAGAACTGTGTTCAGTATCCTATGATAAACCACAATGGAAAAGAACATATAAAAAGAATGTACATATATATGTGTGTGTGTGTGTGTGTGTGTGTATAATTGAATCACACTGTTGAACAGAAGTAATTAACACAATATTGTAAATCAATTATACTCCAATTTTAAAAAAGAACTAGACAGAAATTGCTCATTTTCAACTGCTTGAGTGCGTAGCTGATTATGGATGTAAGATCATTTTTCTCTGCCTGAGATTTCCCTCTCTATCTCTGGAAGTCTTTCACCCTTCCTTCCATACTACGTGGTCTTCCCTGGTGGCTCAGATGGTAAAAAATTTGCCTGCAGTGCAGGAGACCCAGGTTCAATCTCTGGATCAGAAAGATCCTCTGGAGGAGGAAATAGCAACTCAATCCAGTGTTCTTGCCTGGAAAATCCCATGGACAGAGGAGCCTGGTGGGCTACAGTCCATGTCATTGTAAAGAGTCAGACATGACTGAGTGACTAACACTTTCACTTCCATACGACATGACATTAGGAGACATTCTGATTTCCTTTTTCAAAATTATTTTATGCACAGTTTCATCTTCTGTTAACATAATCCTTCAAATTAGCTTTCTTTTTGTCATAAGAAAGTCATAAGCTTTCTTTGCATTTTTGTCATATCTTAAATAGTTATATATCATACACTTTTGAGGTGGTAGAACTTTCCAAAATTTTAGTATGACCTCCCCAAATAGAGATCTGTTGTATATCAGTTGTTTATCCTTGAGTTTAAGGGTCTTTTTATAATATCATTAATCTTATATGATCAAAGTTTTCTAGTAAATCATCAAAACTTTCTTGATGACTAACAACTGGTGAGGCACTCCACTGAGTGCTTTCATTTTCTTTGAACATTCTCCTGTTGTTAGACTCCAACAACATTGCTACAGTCTTCTCAAAAGAACTTGAATGATTTTCACATTGTGAACCCTCGACTGAAAACCTCAGCACATGTAGCCTAGGGGAGGGGCTTCCCAGATGGGGCTAGCGGCAGAGAACCTGTCTGCCAGTGCAGAAGACGTAAGAGACTCAGGTTCAATCCCTGGGTTGGGAAGATCCCCTGGAGGAGGAAATGGCAACCCACTCCGGTATTCTTGCCTGGGAGATCCCAAGGACAGAGGAGCCTGGCGAGCTACAGTCCAGAAGGCTGCAGTCAGACATGACTGAGCATGCACGCATATGTCCCCAGCACCATAGTATCATATGTAACAGTTCTTTCACAGAAATATCACCCCTTCCTACTACCCCTTCGTAACCTTTTCTCCAGACTCAGTTACTGGCAATGACAGGTGTGGTTTTCATCCCATATTTTTGTCTTTTCCATAATGTCTTACGAAGAGAATCACACACCATGTAGCTCTTGTCTTTTTGTTTGTTTGTTTAACAAAATGCACTTGACTCCTTTTTGCTGTTTCTTGAATCAAGAGTTTGTTCCTTTTTATTGTTGAGTAGAGTTCTATTTTGATAAACTATACACTTTAGTTTATCCATTCACCTGTTTAACAACTTCTGGAGGATTGTTTTCCATTTTTAGTTTATTTTAGTGCCTCCCTGATGGCTCAGATGGAAAAGAATCTGCCTGTAATGCAGGCAAACTGAGTTTGATCCCTGGGTTGGGAAGAGCAACTATTAAAGTCATTATTGATGTACACGGTTTTTTTTTTTTTTTAAGTAAGGTAAATTTTCAAATCACTTGGGGAAATATCTAGATTAAAAAAAAGCTCTTGGGTCATATGTAAGTCTATGTTTAACTTTATAACTAGCAAACTATTTTCCAACAAAGCTCTACTATTTTGCATGTCCATTAGCACTAAATGAGAGTTTCTATTGCTACCCATTCTGGCCAGCCAGCATTTATCACCATCAGTTTTTTCCCCTCAATATTAGCCATTAAAATAGGCGTGCTTTGGTATTTCATTGTGGTTTTAACCTACATTTTCCTAATGACAAATTATATTGAGCACCTTTACATGTGTTTATTTGTCAACCATATATCTTACTTGATAAGGTATCAGAACTTTTATGCATTTTTAATTCGGTGTATGGTTTTCTAAATCTTAAGTTTTATGAATTCCTTATGTATTCTACATATAAGACCTACAGTAGCTACATGATTTGCAAATACTTTTTTTCAGTGACTTATCTTTTTATTCCCTTAACAGTGTCTCTTGCTGAGCAAGAATTTTAATTCTCTATCTACCTATGTATCTATATATATATGCTTTGTTTTGTTTTCAGATTGTGCTTTTGGTGTTGCATCTCAAACATCACTAAAATCAAGGTCATGGAGATGTTTTCCTGCATTTTCTTCTGAAAGTCTTAGTTTTGTAGTTTACATGTATGTCAGTAATCCATTTTGAGCTAATTTTTGTACAAACTGTCAGGCATATTCCAGGATTTATATTTTTGCATATGGATATCTACTTATTTTAAGTAACATTTCTTAAAAATACACCAATTTAACTGCCTTTGCACCTTTGTCAAAAATAAGTTGACAGTGTTTGTATGGGTCTATTTCTGAGCTCTCTGTTCTATTCCACTGACCTATCCTTTAATTTGCACTATACCATCTTGATCACTCTAACTTAATAACGTCTTGAAATCCACTAATCCTCCAACTTCATTCTTTTTTTTTTGGCGGGGGAGGGGGGTGCTTTACTTTGACTATTTGCATTCTTTTGCCTTTCCATATAAATCTTGTGATCATTTCATCCATGTTTACAAAGTTTCCTTGGATGTAAATGTGGGCTGCATTGAATCTATATTTCAAATTTAGGAGATTTTACATTTTGGCTAATATTGAGACTTAGGCTCAAGAAGCATATAGCTTATTATCAGTGACGCTTGGATTCAAACTTTTGGTGGTTGCTTTAAGGTTTATAGCATACATAATTAACTTATCCCAGTCAACTTTCAAGTGATTTTTATACCATGTCATGTATAGTATAAGCATGCATGCATGCTAAGTCACATCAGTCGTGTCTGACTCTTTGGGACCCTATTCACTGGTATATTACCTTATATATAAGTTATGAACCTCACAGTACACTGTTACCATTTTTGCTCAAATAGCCAGTTATCTTTTCAGAGTTTTACCTTTTAAAGAAGAAAAAATCACATATGTTTATCCATACAACTGCCATTTATTGTGTTCTCTCCTTTCTGCAGACCCACATTTCCATCAGATTTGTTGTTTCTTCTGCCTAGGCATCCTTTAACATTTTCAGCACTGTGGACCTGCGGGTGATCAATTCTTTCAGCTTGGGTATGTCTGAAGGATTCTTTATTTCTTTTAAAAATATTTTTTTTACTAGGTGTGTAATTCTAGATGATTATTTATTTATTCACTTAAAGGTGTTGCACTGTCTTCTTACTTACATTGTGTGTGTGTGTGTGTATGAGGAGAAATCAGCTTATATTTGTGTTTCTTTACATAATATATTTTTAAACTTCTCAGATAGTAAGATTTTAATATTCGTCTTAATTAATTAAGATCTTAATATTCATCTTAATTAATTAAGAGTTTAATATTCATCTTAATCATTTGTTTGAATAAGTTAATTATGATATACCTTGGTGTAGTTTTCTTTATGGTTATTATACATTGAGTTCATTCATCTTGTTTGATGTATGGGTTATACTTTCCATCAAATTTGGAAAATGTTCAGCCACTATCGCTTAAAATAGTTTTATCTTGCCCCTTCTTCTGGGACTACTATTACATATATTTTATGGCGATTAGAGTTAACAGACAACTCACTGATGTCTTGTTTATTTTTTAAATTATTTTGTCTTTGTTTCTTATAGGTACTTTTGTTGTTATGTCTTCAAGTTTACTAATCTTCTTTCAGCACTATCTAATTGGTTGTTAATATCACCAATTGTTTATCTAATTGGTTGTATGTTTGTCATCTCATACATGGTAGTTTTTATCTCTAGGAGTTTGATTTGAATCTTTTTTATTTTTATTTTTTCTATGTTTGATGTCATGGTGTGATGTCATAGAAAAACACTTGGGCTTTGTCCTTGATTTCTGAAATAGAGATATGAAAAGCCTTGGAACTTCTTAAGTGACAGGATGATAAGATTCTCTTTCATTCTAATGCAATGTTTCTTGGAGATCTCCATAGCTTTAGGATGGGGATGATTACCAGAAAGACCAAGCTTTGATTCGAAACAGAATTTTCTGTTCAATCCTCAACCTCCAGGAATCGCAGATTGAATTAACTGCTAATGGCCAGTAATTTTGTCAGTGAGTTTATGCACTGAAATCCCCTCAAAAAGTCCTAATTGATGAGTCCTCAGCTTGGTAAATATATAGCAGTGCTGGGAAGGTCATGTGCACAGAAAGGACATGGAAGCTTTACTCTCCCTACCCTCTTTATCTTTCCTTTTTTGCTTCCTGAGTTTTATTCTTGATAACAAACCTATAGTGGTAAGTAAAGTGCCTTCCTAAATTCTGCAAGCCATCCTAACAAATTGTTGGGCCTGAAAGGAGGAGACTGTGCAAACACCCGCAACTCTGTAGCCAAGTCAAACAGAAGGTGACCAACCTAAGGGCCTGATCTTGTGACTGGTACCTGACATAAGGATGGTTCTGTGGGCCTGAACTCTTAAACTAGTGGAGTCTGAAGCTGGTGCCATTGCCTTCCGAACTCTGGGTAGTTAGTGTCAAAATAGAATTACATTATGGAACACCCAGTTGAAAAATTGATTGGTATGAGGAAAGAAAGCAACGTATTTGTATTGAAGTGTTGTGAAAAAAGACAGCTCATGTAGCCAATAAATCATTGTCAAATACAATGTCATGACGTTTTACCAAATGTTTTCTTCTAAGAGTTTTATTTTAAGCTCTTACTTTTAGACCTTTGCTCCATTTTGAGTTAATTGTGTCAGGATCCACCTTCATTCTTTGGCATGTGGGTATCCAATTTTCCATGTACCAAGGTTTGGAAAGATTCCTTTTCCCACGGAATAACCTTGTTGAAGATCAGTTCAGTTCAATTGCTCAGTCGCTTCCAACTCTTTGTGACCCCGTGGACTGCAGCACGCCAGGCTTCCCTGTCCATCCCCAACTCCTGGAGCTTGCTCAAACTCACGTCCATTGACTCGGTGATGTTGAAGATGATTTGACCATAAATGTAAGGGTTTATTTTGGGGTTCCTTATTTTGTTCCATTGGTCTGTATGTCTTTTATATTAGTGTCATACTGTTTTGGCTATTATCACTTTATAAAATAAGGCTTAAAATCAGGAACCATAAGATCTCTAACTTTGTCCTTCTCTTTCAAGATTGTTTTGGATAGTCAAGGTCCCTTGAGATTCCAAATAAGTTTTAGAATGGATTTTTCTGTTTTTACACTAAACGCCATTGGGATTCTGTAGATCACTTTGAGTAGTATTGACATCATAACAATAGTAAGTCTTCCAATCCATGAATACAGGTGTTTTCCCATTTTTTGTCTCCTCTTTAATTTATTTCAGCCACATTTTGTAGTTTTCAGTATACAAGTCTTTCACTTCTTTAAGTTTATTTAAGGGGGTGCTAGTCGTGCCAAAGCCTTTGACTATGTGGATCACAATAAACTGTGGAAAATTCAGAAAGAGATGGGAATACCAGACCATCTGACCTGTCTCTTGAGAAACCTGTATGCAGGTCAGGAAGCAACAGTTAGAACTGGACATGGAACAACAGACTGGTTCCAAATAGGAAAAGGAGTACATCAAGGCTGTATATTGTCACCCTGCTTATTTAACTTCTATGCAGAGTACATCATGAGAAACGCTGGGCTGGAAGAAGCACAAGCTGGAATCAAGATTGCCAGGAGAAACATCAATAACCTCAGATATGCAGATGACACCACCCTTATGGCAGAAAGTGAAGAGGAACTAAAAAGCCTCTTGATGAAAGTGAAAGAGGAGAGTGAAAAAGTTGGCTTAAAGTTCAACATTCAGAAAACTAAGATCATGGCATCCGATCCCATCCCTTCATGGCAAATAGATGGGAAAACAGTGGAAACAGTGAGAGACTTTATTTTTTTGCGCTCCAAATTCACTGCAGATGATGATTGCAGCCATGAAATTAAAAGACACTTACTCCTTGGAAAGAAAGTTATGACCAACCTAGATAACAACTGTGCCAACAAAGGTCTATCTAGTCAAGGCTATGGTTTTTCCTGTGGTCATGTATGGATGTGAGAGTTGGACTGTGAAGAAAGCTGAGCACCAAAGAATTGATGCTTTTGAACTGTGGTGTTGGAGAAGACTCTAGAGAGTCCCTTGGACAGCAAGGAGATCCAACCAGTCCATTCTAAAGGAGATCATTCCTGGGTGTTCATTAGAAGGACTGATGTTGAAGCTGAAACTCCAGTACTTTGGCCACCTCATGCGAAGAGTTGACTCATTGGAAAAGACTCTGATGCTGGGAGGGATTGGGGGCAGGAGGAGAAGGGGACAACAGAGGACAAGATAGCTGGATGGCATCACCAACTCGATGGACATGGGTTTGTGTAGATTCCAGAGTTGGTGATGGACAGGGACGCCTGGCGTGCTGCGATTCATGAGGTCGCAAAGAGTCGGACACGACTGAGCGACTGAACTGAACTGAGTGGTAAAGAACCTGCCTGCCAGTGCAGGAGATGTAAGAGACGTGGGTTCAATCTGGGTTGGGAAGATCCCCTGGAAAAGGGAATGGCTACCCACTCCAATATTCTTATTCTTGCCTGGTGAATTCCAGGGACAGAGGAGCCTGGCAGGCTACAGTCCACAGGGTCTCAAAGAGTTGGACATACCTGAGCAACTAACACATACACAACATCCACTAACAATTTCTCCCAAAAAGTTCCTATTTGATTCTCCTCTCAAAGAACCTCTTTCTTCTATTTCCTCATATTATTCACTGCCTGTCCTTTTGGGTAGCTATGGAGCTTTATTTTACAACTGCTGAATCTAGATAACTGATTTTCTACCCTCCACGCTCTACCTCCCTTAAAAAGGCATGCAGATAATTTTATCTTTCCTGACCCATTTCAGTGCTTTCAATAATTTGGCAAATGTAGAGACTTATCTTTGACTAATAAGCCAGTGTGGTAATTTCTACCTTTTTCTACATAGTTTCAATATGGTTATGAAAAAATAATTGAGGGTTAGGAATTTTGGGGAGCCAGTTGAATGGGAGGTGAAGGAAGTTAGTTTGTTTTCTTTCCACCAATGACAAGGCACTCTTAATAACTTTACTCCCAAGGGAGGATATCCCATTCTGAAAAACACTTCACTCTAGGTGATAAGGCAGGAAGGAGGAAACATTACTCCACAGGAGAGGAAACAACTGTTTGATAAAGCACGTAATATAAACCATCTCTGGCAACTGTCATTCTTCCTTCCCCATCAAATTTAGGAACGGTCCATAAACCACTTTCTCTAATATTTCACCAAAAGAATCTCTTGGACTTGAAAATAAACAGTTCCTACTTCTAACCCTCCATCACCTTATGATATCTAGAGCAAGGAACTTCAAATATTTTAAAAGTAAACTTCTTATTGACATGTAATACACACACAGGGAAGTACATAATTCTCTCCAAAACTTTCTGATCTCTCTCTAGTTAAAAAAAAAAAAAAGAGTATATACTCCTAATATGTTTTTCCATATATATGTAGCACTGTGCTAATATTATATACATTAAAAACATAACAGAAAAAATATATGTTAAAGGTGCTCATCACAAGAAAAAAACTGTAACTCTATGTCAGTGATGGATGTTGACTAGACTTACTGTGGTTATCATTCACAATACATACATATATTAAATCATTCTGTTGTATACCTATAGCTAATATAATGCTCTATGTCAACTATACTTCAATAAAAAAGTAGGAGATAAAAAGAATGAGAAAAAATAAAGAGAAATTACTTTGTATACCTCAAAGGACCAGCCTTGCACACTACTTGGAAACCACCCTTATGCAAACAGTGGGAGCATGCTGTCTTAACAACCAGATCAAGCAGAGGCTCTCCAGCAGGCCTGATAACTTCTGGTCTCAGTTGTATGGCACCAGCTTAATCTACAAATGGACACTGGACAGACATCCAGACGGTCCTAAACCTTTAGGACTTGGCCACGGTATCTGTGATATTCAGGAACTGACTCCCCAGTAGCATGTGTTTATTCACAATGGCAGTCGTCTGGGATCAGGAATTTGAAGAAGGAATGTACAAGCATGTTTTCTTTCTCTGTTGCGATAATTTAAAATTAAAATTATTTTAACTGCCGTTAACTGCAGAAAACACTAAAGGTTGGCTTTTAGTTCTTAACAAAGTTTAAAGTTATCTTGTCAAAGGAAAATAGAAATAGATTCTCCGTTTTAAATATGTTTCTAAGACTTACATTTAAACTAAAATAACTTGTTTAGCTGACTGTGGATTCAACAATGGATTAGCTTTAGTTTTAGCTCTCCAGCTAATGAGTTAGGTGACCCTTAGGTTTATTCATATGTAAATGAAAGCACTAAACTGGATAAGCCTAAAGCAAGAGAGTTCCAGAAAAACATCTACACCAAAGCCTTTGACTGTGTGGATCATAACGAACTGTGGAAAATTCTGAAAGAGATGGGAATACCAGACCACCTGACCTGCCTTCTGAAAAATCTGTATGCAGGTCAAGAAGCAACAGTTAGAACTGGACATGGAACAACAGATCGCTTCCAAATCAGGAAAGGAGAATGTCAAGGCTATATATTGTCACCCTGCTTATTTAATTTATATGCAGAGTACATCATGTGAAATGCCGGGCTGGATGAAGCACAAGCTGGAATTAAGATTGCTGGGAGAAATATCAATAACCTCAGATATGCAGATGATACCACCCTTATGGTGGAAAGTGAAAAAGAACTAAAGAGCCTCTTGATGAAAGTGAAAGAGGAGAGTGAAAATGTTGGCTTAAAACTCAACACTCAGAAAACAAAGATCATGGCATCTGGGCCCATCCCTTCATGACAAATAGATGGGGAAACAATGGAAACAGTCAGAGACTTTATTTTGGGGGAACTCCAAAATCACTGCAGATGGTGGTTGCAGCCTTGAAATTAAAAGATGCTTGCTCCTTGGAAGAAAAGCTATGAGCAACCTAGGCAGCATATTAAAAAGCAAAGACATTACTTTGCTGACAAAGGTCCATCTAGTCAAAGCTATGGTTTTTTCCAGTAGTCATGTATGCATGTGAGTTGGGCTATAAAGAAAACTGAGCACTGAAGAATTGATGCTTTTGAACTGTGGTGTTGGAGAAGACTCTTGAGAGTCCCTTGGACTGCAAGGAGATCCAACCAGTTAATCCTGAGGGAAATCAGTCCTGAATATTCATTGAAAGGACTGATGCTGAAGCTGAAACTCCAATACTTTGGCCACCTGATGGGAAGAACTGACTGATTTGAAAAGACCCTGATGCTGAGAACGATTGAAGGTGGGAAGAGAAGGGGATGACAGAGGATGAGATGGTTGGATGGCATCACCAACTCAATGGACATGAGCTTGAGCAAGTTCTGAGAGTTGGTGATGAACAAGGAAGTCTGGCGTGCTGCCCTCCCTGGGATCGCAGAGTCAGACATGACTGAGTGACTGAACTGAAAACATTCTGAGTATTGTGTGTGTCTAGCACCACCTTGTGGATATTTATATAATGACATACGACCAGGGATGCCGTGTGGCCAGATGTCATCCTCCACAACCATAAAATGGTTTAAGTTCTTCAAAAGAAAATGAAAATTAGAATTTTAAATTACTAAGGCCCCTTTATCTTAACAACTGATAGACTGATATCCCCAGGGTGCTCTAGAAACAGCCAAAGATATCCTTACTGAATCCCTCATCACTGGTTTATTTGGGAAAGAAGGAAAACATTAGGAAGAGAAAAGAACTCTGTCACATGGAGTTTAGGAAGAAGAATTTCAAGCTGCTAGAGCCAAAAGCAATCTGGCAATCGTGCACTCCACTGACATTATCTTCAAGGCTAGCATAACAGGGAGGTGGGGTGGGCGGTGGAGGGTTGGGTAGGGACGGCATTTCTGTTGGACGTGAATGGTGCGCCCTTGGAGTCGTTCCAGGAGGCTAGACTGGCTGAAGCAGGCAACTGACCTGACTGAAACTAATTGAAGACTTAGGCCTTGAGGTAAGAGGTATAAACTAACTGAAGACTTAGGTATTTCCACAGTTGTATGAATTGGTTCCCCAGTACTGTTACAGCACAGCCAAATTTTACCCTTCAAAAATCATCCTGAGAGCTTATCTTGGCCATTCCCTGGACCTCAGCCCACTTTTGTACAGTGTAATTATATTTGCCATCACTTTGTGCCCTCTATACAATTTCCCAATCCTGGGCTTCATGTGTGGCCAAAACGTAATCGTCTTACAGTGAATACACTTTCTCCTTTAAGCACTGAAACTTAAGAAAGCTTTAACGTTGTAGTTTTTTGTAGGGAGTGCGGTGGTTTGTACGAGGTAGGTGTCTTGATGTGAACTGCTGATGACCTTTCCTGTGTTCACCATAACTACAGATAATAAAAAAGTTTTCACTCGTTCCGTATCCAGATAGATCTCAGTGCTAAAAAGAACGGGCTTCCCTCACAGCTCAGTTGGAAGGAATCTGCCCTCAACTTGAGAGACCTGGGTTCGATCCCTGGGTTGGAAAGATCTGCTGGAGAAGGGAAAGGCAACCCACACCAGTATTCTGGCCTAGAGAGTCCATGTGGTCGCAAAGAGTCGGACAAAGGATGGCACAAACCTTCACTGTGCACCTACTCATTTATTATTACTGTAGCTCGGTTTGCTATTATTTCTTCCACTTTATAGAGAAGGAAATGAGTCCAGAGATCATAAAGCCATTAAGCACCAAATCCAAGATTTGAATCCAAGTCTTCTAACTTTAATTCCACTGTTTACTCATCTATGCCCCAGTGATATTAACTTTCAGTGCCAAACATAGCCCCTACTCCCATCCATCATACCTTTACTTCTGAATGGGAACCAAAGGGAAATCAAGAAAATAAATGTCAGATGGCAAGAATAAGCAAAAGAATCTTAGCAAGCAAGGATTCTCAAAGAAATTAAGGATTGCATGATTTCTCAAGCATCAAAGGACTATTTAGAACACTTAGCAGGGACTTAAACATATGTGTTCAATGAACACTTGAATGAAAAGGTGTTTAAAAAGCTTTACAGTGTCATCCCACAGATTATTCATTTACAAAAGGAAAAAAATGTACTTTTAAATGAAAAGGTCTGGCGGTCACCATCTTAAGTGATCATCTTAGTGGTCACCAGCAGTGGGGCAACTTGACATTGTGCAGCCGTGTTGATGTACTAAGAGATGCCCTACACAGTTAGAAAGAGTAATCTAAATCTAAGAAAACAACCAGAAAAAATTCAAGACTAGAACATTATACACTCACTTGGATATTTGAAAAAGTTCAGGGTCATGAAGAAAAAAAAAAGGCAGAAAGGATTATTTCTGACTAAATTTTTTAAAAGAGGAGAGACATAACTAAATAAACTTAGATCTTGGTTGGGGAAAAAAGTTTTAAAAGACATATTGGGTCGATTGGGGCAATTATTGCATACAGATCTATCATATTAGATATTACTGAGCTTTTCGTTTCAGGTTGGCAAAGGCACACCTAAGGATGTGGAAATACCCTTATTCCTAGGAGATGAATGCTTACCTATTCAGGGATGGAGTGTCATATGGTCTTAATTCACTTTCAGCAAAGCAAATAAAGTACTTATGGTAAAATTTAAAAGTTGGTGAGTCTAGAGTGAGGTTATACTATTGTCCTATCCCTTCAGCTTTTCTGCATATTTAAAATTTTTCAAAGTCAAAATGTTTTTAAATTCCCAAAGCTCAAGACCATTAGCATAAATTCAACTCTTCTATGATCATGACTTGTGAAAATACCAAGTTATAACCAATCAGTCAATGAATAAATGTTTATTATCCTCCTACTCATATACTAATAACCACTGTACTGGATTCTGGAAACTACTGTGGTAAAAAATAAACATGGCTCCTGTTTTCATGGAACCCACATAGCATACAACAAAAAAAGTGTTGGTTTCCTCAAACATTCATTGCTTATATTTTCCAGACTCCCTGGAAATAGTTATTCCATTTTTACTTGCAATCCATCCAGGAGTCATGTATCAGTTATGTATCTTGAGTGTATCTTTTCTTAGTTTATGCTTGTCAGTTCACTCTTTTTAAATTATTTTTATTTTTTTCATATAAATTTATTTATTTTAATTGGAGGCTAATTACTTTACAATACTGTATTGGTTTTGCCATACATCAACATGAATCTGCCACGGGTGTACACGTGTTCCCCATCCTGAACCTGGACTGACGATTCATTTCACATATGATATTATACATGTTTCAATGCCATTCTCCCAAATCATCCCACCCTCTCCCTCTCCCACAGAGTCCAAAAGACTGTTCTACACATCTGTGTCTCTTTTGCTGTCTCACATACAGGGTTATCATTAATTACTATCTTTCTAAATTCCATATATATGCGTTAGTATACTGTATTGGTGTTTTTCTTTCTGACTTACTTCACTCTGTATAATAAGCTCCAGTTTCATCCACCTCATTAGAACTGATTCAAATGTATTCTTTTTAATGGCTGAGTAATACTCCATAGTGTATATGTACCACAGTTTTCTTATCCATTCGTCTGCTGATGGACATCTAGGTTGCTTCCATGTCCTGGCTATTATAAACAGTGTTGCGATGAACATTGGGGTACATGTGTCTCTTTCAATTCTGGTTTCCTCCGTGTATATGCCAAGCAGTGCGATTGCTGGGTCATAAGGCAGTTCTATTTACAGTTTTTAAAGGAATCTCCACACTGTTCTCCATAGTGGCTGTACTAGTTTGCATTTCCACCAACAGTGTTAAGAGGGTTCCCTTTTCTCCACACCCTCTCCAGCATTTATTGCTTGTAGACTTTTGGATAGCAGCCATTCTGACTGGTGTGAAATGGTACTTCATTGTGGTTTTGATTTGCATTTCTCTGATAATGAGTGATGTTGAGCATCTTTTCATGTGTTTGTTAGCCATCTGCATGTTTTCTTTGGAGAAATGTCTGTTTAACTCTTTGACCCATTTTTTGATTGGGTCATTTATTTTTCTGGAGTTGAGCTTCAGGAGTTGCTTGTATATTTTTGAGATTAATTCTTTGTCAGTTGCTTCATTTGCTATTATTTTCTCCCATTCTGAAGGCTGTCTTATTACCTTGCTTATAGTTTCCATTGTTGTGCAGAAGCTTTTGATTTTAATTAGGTCCCATTTGTTTATTTTTGCTTTTATTTCCAATATTCTGGGAGGTGGGTCATAGAGGATCCTGCTGTGATTTATGTCGGAGAGTGTTTTGCCTATGTTCTCCTCTAGAAGTTTTATAGTTTCTGGTTTTATGTTTAGATCTTTAATCCATTTTGAGTTTATTTTTGTGTATGGTGTTATAAAGTGTTCTAGTTTCATTCTTTTACAAGTGGTTGACCAGTTTTCCCAGCACCACTTGTTAAAGAGATTGTCTTTTCTCCACTGTATATTCTGGCCTCTTTTGTCAAAGATAAGGTGTCCATAGGTGCGTGGATTTATCTCTGGTCTTTCTATTTTGTTCCATTGGTCTATATTTCTGTCTTTGTGCCAGTACCATACTGTCTTGATGATTGTGGCTTTGTAGTAGAGCCTAAAGTCCAGCAGGTTGATTCCTCCAGTTCCATTCTTCTTTCTCAAGATTGCTTTCGCTATTCAAGGCAAATAGCGAATATTTGTATTTCCATGCAAATTGTGAAATGATTTGTTCTAGCTCTGTGAAAAATACCATTGGTAGCTTCATAGGGATTGCATTGAATCTATAGATGGCTTTGGGGGTAGAATACTCATTTTCACTATATTGATTCTTCCGATCCATGAACACGGTATATTTCTCCATCTGTTAGTGTCCTCTTTGATTTCTTTCACCAGTGTTTTATAGTTTTCTATATATAGGTCTTTTGTTTCTTTAGGTAGATATATTCCTAAGTATTTTATTCTTTTTGTTGCAATGCTGAATGGAATTTTTCCCTTAATTTCTCTATTTTCTCATTATTAGTGTATAAGAATGCAAGGGGTTTCTGTGTGTTGATTTTATATCCTGCAACTTTACTATATTCATTGATTAGCTCTAGTAATTTTCTGGTGGAGTCTTTAGGGTTTTCTATGTAGAGGATCATGTCATCTGTAAACAATGAGAGTTTTATTTCTTCTTTTCCAATTTGGATTCCTTTTATTTCTTTTTCTGCTCTGATTGCTGTGGCCAAAACTTCCAGAACTGTGTTGAATAGTAGTGATGAAAGTGGGCACCCTTGTCTTGTTCCTGACTTTAGGGGAAATGCTTTCAATTTGTCACCATTGAGGATAATGTTTGCTGTGGGTTTGTCATATATAGATTTTATTATGTTGAGGTTTCCTGCTTTCTGGAGACTTTTTTTTTTTTATCATAAATGGATGTTGAATTTTGTCAAAGGCTTTCTCTGCATCTATTGAGATAATCATATGGATTTTATTTTTCAATTTGTTAACGTGGTGTATTACGTTGATTGATTTGTGGATATTGAAGAATCCTTGCATCCCTGGGATAGAGCCCACTTGGTCATAATGTATGATCTTTTTAATGTGTTGTTGGATTCTGATTGCTAGAAATTTGTTAAGGATTTTTGCATCTATTTTCATCAGTGATATTGGCCTGTAGTTTTCTTTTTTTGTAGCATCTTTGTCAGGTTTTGGTATTAGATAGAATGAATTTGGAAGTTTACCTTCCTCTGCAAATTTCTGGAAGAGTTTGAGTAGGATAGGTGTTAGCTCTTCTCTGAATTTTTAGTAGAATTCAGCTGTGAAGCCGTCTGGACCTGGGCTTTTGTTTGCGGAAGATTTCTGATTACAGTTTCAATTTCTGTGCTTGTGATGGGTCTGTTAAGATTTTCTATTTCTTCCTGGTTCAGTTTTGGAAAGTTGTACTTTTCTAAGAATTTGTCCATTTCTTCCAAGTTGTCCAATTTATTGGCATATAATTGCTGATAGTCTCTAATGATCCTTTGTATTTCTGTTGTCTGTTGTGATCTCTCCACTTTCATTTCTAATTTTATTGATTTGATTTTTCTCCCTTTGTTTCTTGATGAGTCTGGCTAATGGTTTGTCAGTTTTATTTATCCTTTCAAAGAACCAGCTTTTGGCTTTGTTGATTTTTGCTATGGTCTTTTTTGTTTCTTTTGCATTTATTTCTGCCCTAATTTAAGATTTCTTCCCTTCTACTAACCTTGGGGTTCTTCATTTCTTCCTTTTCTAGTTGCTTTAGGTGTAGAGTTAGGTTATTTATTTGACTTTTTCCTTTTTTCTTGAGGTATGCCTGTATTGCCATGAACCTTCCCCTTAGCACTGCTTTTTCAGTGTCCCACAGGTTTTGGGTTGTTGTGTTTTCATTTTCATTCTTTTCTATGCATATTTTGATTTATTTTTTTATTTCTTCTGTGATTTGTTGGTTATTCAGCAGCGTGTTGTTCAGCCCCCATATGCTGGATTTTTAATAGTTTTTCTCCTGTAATTGAGATCTAATCTTACGGCATTGTGGTCAGAAAAGATGCTTGGAATGATTTCAATTTTTTTGAATTTACCAAGGCTAGATTTATGGCCCAGGATGTGCTTTATCCTGGAGAAGGTTCTGTGTGCACTTGAGAAAAAGGTGAAATTCATTGTTTTGGGGTGAAATGTCCTATAGATATCAATTAGGTCTAACTGGTCCATTGTATCATTTAAAGTTTGTGTTTCCTTGTTAATTTTCTGTTTAGTTGATCTATCCATAGGTGTGAGTGGGATATTAAAGTCTCCCACTGTTATTGTGTTATTGTTAATTTCCCCTTTCATACTTGTTAGCATTTGTCTTACATATTGTGGTGCTCCTATGTTGGGTGCATATATATGACTTTACACATGGACATCACCAGATGGTCAACACCGAAATCTTTGGTCAACACCAAAGATTGATTATATTCTTTGCAGCCAAAGATGGAGAAGCTCTATACAGTCAACAAAAACAAGATCAGGAGCTGACTGTGGTTCAGATCATGAACTCCTTATTACCAAATTCAGACTCAAATTGAAGAAAGTAGGGAAAACCGCTAGACCATTTAGGTATGACCTAAATCAACTCCCTTATGATTATACAGTGGAAGGGAGAAGTAGATTTAAAGGCCTAGATCTGATAGATAGAGTGCCTGATGAACTATGGACTGAGGTTTGTGACATTGTGCAGGAGACAGGGATCAAGACCATCCCCATGGAAAAGAAATGCAAAAAAGCAAAATGGCTGTCTGGGGAGGCCTTACAAATAGCTGTGAAAAGAAGAGAGGCGAAAAGCAAAGGAGAAAAGGAAAGATATAAGCATCTGAATGCAGAGTTCCAAAGAATAGCAAGAAGAGATAAGAAAGCCTTCTTCAGCGATCAACGCAAAGAAATAGAGGAAAACAACAGAATGGGAAAGACTAGAGATCTCTTCAAGAAAATTAGAGATACCAAGGGAGCATTTCATGCAAAGATGGGCTCGATAAAGGACAGAAATGGTATTGACCTAACAGAAGCAGAAGATATTAAGAAGAGGCGGCAAGAATACATGGAAGAACTGTACAAAAAAATCTTCATGACCCAGATAATCATGATGATGTGATCACTAATCGAGAGCCAGACATCTTGGAATGTGAAGTCAAGTGGGCCTTAGAAAGCATCACTATGAACAAAGCTAGTGGAGGTGATGGAATTCCAGTTGAGCTGTTTCAAATCCTGAAAGATGATGCTGTGAAAGTGCTGCCCTCGATATGCCAGCAAATGTGGAAAACAGCAGTGGCCACAGGAGTGGAAAAGGTCAGTTTTCATTCCAATTCCAAAGAAAGGCAATGCCAAAGAATGCTCAAACTACCGCACAATTGCACTCATCTCACATGCTAGTAAAGTAATGCTCAAAATTCTCCACACCAGGCTTCAGCAATACATGAACTGTGAACTCCCTGATGTTCAAGCTGGTTTTAGAAAAGTGAGAGGAACCAGAGATCAAATTGCCAACATCTGCTGGATCATAGAAAAAGCAAGAGAGTTCCAGAAAAACATCTACTTCTGCATTATTGACTATGCCAAAGCCTTTGACTGTGTGGATCACAAGAAACTGTGGAAAATTCTGAACGAGATGGGAATATCAGACCACCTGACCTGCCTCTTGAGAACTCTGTATGCAGGTCAGGAAGCAACAGCTAGAACTGGACATGGAACAACAGACTGGTTCCAAATAGGAAAAGGAGTACGTCAAGGCTGTATATTGTCACTCTGCTTATTTAACTTCTATACAGAGTACATCATGAGAAACACTGGACTGGAAGAAACACAAGCTGGAATCAAGATTGCCAGGAGAAATATCAATAACCTCAGATATGCAGATGACACCACCCTTATGGCAGAAAGTGAAGAGGAACTAAAGAGCCTCTAGATGAAAGTGAAAGAGGAGAGCGAAAAAATTGGCTTAAAGCTCAACATTCAGAAAACGAAGATCATGGCATCTGGTCCCATCACTTCATGGGAAATAGATGGGAAAACAGTAGAAACAGTGTCAGACTCTATTTTGGGGGGCTCCAAAATCACTGCAGATGGTGACTGCAGCCATGAAATTAAAAGACGCTTACTCCTTGGAAGAAAAGTTATGACCAATCTAGATAGTATATCCAAAAGCAGAGACATTACTTTGCCGACTAAGGTCTGTCTAGTCAAGGCTAGGGTTTTTCCTGTGGTCATGTATGGATGTGAGAGTTGGACTGTGAAGAAGGCTGAGCACCAAAGAATTGATGCTTTTGAACTGTGGTGTTGGAGAAGACTCTTGAGAGTCCCTTGGACTGCAAGGAGATCCAACCAGTCCATTCTGAAGGAGATCAACCCTGGGATTTCTTTGGAAGGAATGATGCTAAAGCTGAAACTCCAGTACTTTGGCCACCTCATGCGAAGAGTTGACTCATTGGAAAAGAGTCTGATGCTGGGAGGGATTGGGGGCAGGAGGAGAAGGGGACAACCGAGGATGAGATGGCTGGATGGCATCACTGACTCGATGGACGTGAGTCTGAGTGAACTCCGGGAGTCGGTGATGGACAGGGTGGCCTGGCATGCTGCGATTCATGGGGTCACAAAGAGTCGGACACGACTGAGCGACTGGACTGAACTATCTTCTTCTTGGGTTGATCCTTTGATCATTATGTAGTGTCCTTCTTTGTCTCTTTTCACAGCCTTTTTTTTTTTTTAAGTTTTACTTTATTTTACTTTACACTACTGTATTGGTTTTGCCATACATTGACATGAATCCACCACGGGTGTACATGAGTTCCCAATCCTGAACCCCCCTCCCACCTCTCACCCCATATCATCTCTCTGGATCATCCCCATGCACCAGCCCCAAGCATCCTGTATCTATCATCGAACATAGTCTGGCGATTCATTTCTTACATGATATTATACTTGTTTCAATGCCATTCTCCCAAATCATCCCACCCTCTCCCTCTCCTTCAGAGTCCAAAAGTCCGTTCTATACATCTGTGTCTCTTTTGCTGTCTCACATACAGAGTTATCATTACTATCTTTCTAAATTCCATATATATATGCGTTAGTATACTGTATTGGTGTTTTTCTTTCTGGCTTACTTCACTCTGTATAATAGGCTCCAGTTTCATCCACCTCATTAGAACTGATTCAAATGTATTCTTTTTAATGGCTGAGTGATACTCCATTGTGTATATGTACCACAGTTTTCTTATCCATTCGTCTGCTGATGGACATCTAGGTTGCTTCCATGTCCTGACTATTATAAACAGTGCTGCGATGAACATTGGGGTACACGTGTCTCTTTCAATTCTGGTTTCCTCAGTGTGTATGCCCAGCAGTGGGATTGCTGGGTCATAAGGCAGTTCTATTTGCAATTTTTTAAGGAATCTCCACACTGTTCTCCATAGTGGCTGTACTAGTTTGCATTCCCACCAACAGGGTCACAGCCTTTGTTTTAAAGTCTATTTTATCTGATATGAGTATTGCTACTCCTGCTTTCTTTTGGTCTCTATTTGCATGGAATATCTTTTTCCAGCCCTTCACTTTCAGTCTGTATGTGTCCCCTGTTTTGAGGTGGATCTCTTGTAGACAACATATATAGGGGTCTTGTTTTTTTATCCATTCAGCCAGTCTTTGTCTTTTGGTTGGAGTATTCAACCCATTTACGTTTAAGGTAATTATTGATAAGTATGATCCCATTGTCATTTACTTTATTGTTTTGGGTTCAAGTTTATACACCCTTTTTGTGTTTCCTGTCTAGAGAAGATCCTTTAGGATTTGTTGGAAAGCTGGTATGGGGGTGCTGAATTCTCTCTGCTTGTCTGTAAAGCTTTTGATTTCTCCTTCATATTTGAATGAAATCCTTGCTGGGTACAGTAATCTGGGCTGTAGGTTATTTTCTTTCATCACTTTAAGTATGTCCTGCCATTCCCTCCTGGCCTGAAGAGTTGAAAGATCAGCTGTTATCCTTATGGGAATCCCCTTGTGTGTTATTTGCTGTTTTTCCCTTGCTGCTTTTAATATTTGTTCTTTGTGTTTGATCTTTGTTAATTTGATTAATATGTGTCTTGGGGTGTTTCACCTTGCGTTTATCCTGTTTGGGACTCTCTGGGGTTCTTGGACTTGGGTGATTATTTCCTTCCCAATTTTAGGGAAGTCTTCAACTATTATCTCCTCAAGGATTTTCTTATGGTCTTTCTTTTTGTCTTCTTCTTCTGGGACTCCTATGATTCAAATGTTGGGGCATTTAACATTATCCCAGAGGTCTCTGAGAGTGTCCTCATTTCTTTTAATTCATTTTTCTTTATTCCTCTCTGATTCATTTATTTCTACCATTCTATCTTCTACCTCACTAATCCTATCTTCTGCCTCTATAATTCTACTGTTGGTTCCCTCCAGAGTGTTTTTTATCTCATTTATTACATTATTCATTATATATTGACTCTTTTTTATTTTTTCTAGGTCCTTGTTAAACCTTTCTTGCATCTTCTCAATCCTTGTCTCCAGGCTATTTATCTGTGAACCCATTCTTTTTTCAAGATTTTGGATCATTTTCACTATCATTATTTGGAATTCTTTATCAGGTAGATTCCCTATCTCTTCCTCTTTTGTTTGGTTTGGTGGGCATTTATCCTGTTCCTTTACCTGCTGGGTATTCCTCTGTCTCTTCATCCTGTTTATATTGCTGAGTTTGGGGTGGCCTTTCTGTGTTCTGGCAGTTTGTGGAGTTCTCTTTATTGTGGAGTTTCCTCACTGTGGATGGGGTTGTATGGGTGGCTTGTCAAGGTTTCTTGGTTAGGGAAGCTTGTGTCAGTGTTCTGGTGGGTGGAGCTGGATTTCTTCTCTCTGGGGTGCAATGAAGTGTCCAGTAATGAGTTATGAGAGTCAGTGGGTTTGGAGTGACTTTGGGCAGTCTGTATATTGAAGCTCAGTGCTGTGTTTCTGTGTTGCTAGAGAATTTGCATGGTATGTCTTGCTCTGGAACTTGTTGGCCCTTAGGTGGTGCTTGGTTTCAGTGTAGGTATGGAGGCGTTTGATGAGCTCCTGTTGATTAATGTTCCCTGGAGTCAGGAGTTCTCTGGTATTCTCAGGATTTGGACTTAAGCCTCCTGCTGCTGGTTTTCAGTCTTATTTTTACAGTAGCCTCAAGACTTCTCCATCTATATAGCACCATTGATAAAACATCTAGGTTTTAGATAAAAGTTTCTCCACAGTGAGGGACACTCAGAGAGCTTCACAGAGTTACATGGAGAAGAGGGAGGAGGGAGATAGAGGTGACCAGGATGAGATGAGTTGGAATCAAAAGAGGAGAGAGCAAGCTAGCCAGTAATCACTTCCTTATGTGCACTCCACAGTCTGGACCACTCAGAGATGTTCATGGAATTATACAGAGAAGAGAAGAGGGAGGAAGGAGACAGAGGTGGCCAGGAGGATAAAGGGGGGAATCAAAAGGAGAGAGACAGATCCAGCCAGTAATCAGTTCCCTAAGTGTTCTCCACTGTCCAGAACACACAAAGAAATCACAGAGTTGGGTAGAGAAGAGAAGGAGGAGGAAGGAGATAGACGTGACCTGGTGGAGAAACAGGGGAGTCCAAAGAGGGAGAGAGCAGTCAAGCCAGTAATCTCACTCCCAAGTAAAAGTAGGTACTGAAGATTGGGTTCTAAAAGGTACAAAATTAATAACAACTACCAAAAAGCAAGCATTAAAAATCTAGAGTAGAGGTTGGATTTTCAAAAATACAATATTAAAGGAAAAAAATTCACAAAAATTATAAAATATATATATGAAGTTTGCTTTAAAAGATAGGGTCTCTCTCTTTTTTTGCAAAGTAATAGTAAGTTATAAAAATGAAAATTAAAGGAGTAATAGAGGACTTAAAATTTTTTAAAAATTAATTTAAAAAGATTGATAGTAAAAATATATCTGGGACTTTCTCTGGTGGACTTTCTCTGGCAGTGTGGGGTCAGTTCATTTTCGGATAGTTCCTTGATCCAGTTTATATTTCTCAAGATCTATAGGCCCCTTCCTATGTAGTTGGTACTAACTACAGGGTTTTAATCTATTGCACCTGTCACTTCCAAGGAGGTTCCCTCTGTTTTAGCTTCTTCTGTTTGCTGGTCTAATTTCGGCCCTGACACAAGAGGGCAGTGGTGGATACTTTTTTAGGCTCACTTGTTCAGTCATGCTGTGGGGAGGGAGGGACGCTGCAAACAAATAACACTGGTGTGTGCTCATACTGTCTCGGCCACACTGAGTTTGTCCCCGCTCATGGCGTGTGTGCTTTCCCTGTCAACACTGCTTAGACTCTAGGTTGCTCTGCTGGGAACTGAGGCCAGCCCTGGGTTGTATGCACTTCCCAAGTCTAAGCCGCTCAGGTTCAGGCACTCAGATACTTCTCAGAGGTGCAGACTTGGTTGCACCAGCGTTTTGTGCCCTTCCCCGGTCTGAACAGCTCAGATGACCAGGTGTTTGGTGAGCGCAGCCACCTCCGTCCCTGCCGCTAGGTTTTCTGAATGTACAACCAGCACACCTTCTCAGGCGGATGTTGACCATCCAGAATCCCAAGAAGTCTTAGTTAGCAACGAAGCCTGCTTGCAGTTTGGTAGATAATGCCTGTCTGGGGCCGTGATTGTCCCCTTCTGGCTCTGGCTGCCTGTCACTGGAGGGGGGTAGTCTGCAGCCGGCTAGCTCTGCTCAGTCCTTTGTTCTGTGAGTGGGCCTGACGGTGTCTTAAGTGAAGTGAAGTCGCTCAGCCATGTCCGACTCTTTGCAACACCATGGACGGTAGCCTACCAGGCTCCGTGGTGGTGTCTTAGGTTAGGGCTTTTCACATAGCTCTAGTCAGTCCTTTGTTGTGAGCGGGCCTGGCGGTGTCTTAGGTTTGGGCTTTTTGCATGGTAGCTATCCCACAGTCTGGTTTGCTAGCCCAAGTTAGTTCCTTCAGATTGTCCTCGGGGCATTCAGGCCTGGTTCTTACTCTAAGCAATGCAGCCCGCGCCTCCCTGCCCAGTCCCCGCTTGCTAGTGGTGGATGCAGACGTCTGTGCTGCTTCTCCCCGGGGGGGTTACCGTTGGGCATATAATCTATGGGTTTTAATTATTTATTTATTTTTCTTCACGGTTATGTTGCCCTCTCTGGTTCCAAGGCTCACCACAGACTCAGCAGTGAGAGTGTTTCCTGGTGTTTGGAAACCTCTCTTTTTTAAGACTCCCTTCCTGGGATGGAACTCTGTCCCTACCTCTTTTGTCTCTTTTTTTGTCTTTTATATTTTTTCCTACCTCCTTTTGAAGACAATGGGCTGCTTTTCTGGGTGCCTGGTGTCCTCTGCCAGCATTCAGAAGTTGTTTTGTGGAATTTACTCAGCGTTCAAATGTTCTTTTGATGAATTTGTGGGGGAGAAAGTGATCTCCCCATACTATTCCTCTGCCATCTTAGGACCGCCTCCCAATTCACTCTTTCAATGTCTTCTTAAAGTAGAAAAATTTCAGTGTAAATCAATTTCTCAATTTTTTTCCCTTTACTATTTAATTATTTCTGTCTTTTTTTTTTTTTTAACCTACCCATTGATCTTCAATTGCTTGGTATTTGGTTGTATGTTTGTCTGAGTGTGTTTGCTGCTGCCGCCGCCGCTGCTGCTAAGTCGCTTCAGTCGTGTCCAACTCTGTGCGACCCCACAGACGGCAGCCCACCAGGCTCCCCCATCCCTGGGATTCTCCAGGCAAGAACACTGGAATGGGTTACCATGTCCTTCTCCAATGCATGAAAGTGAAAAGGGAAAGTGAAGTCGGTCAGTCGTGCCTGACTCTTAGCGATCCTATGGACTGCAGCCTACCAGGCTCCTCGGGCCATGGGATTTTCCAGGCAAGAGTACTGGAGTGCGTTGCCATTGCCTTTAGAGTCCTATTTATTAATAGTTCGTCATTAACTGCACTGTTTCTTCTCTCAGCTCCACAGTTTTATCGAAGACTCTTCTCATCATGTCAACATTGGAGCAATATCTTTCAAAATCATCTGTGGCCTTGAGTGGAAAAAGGTCCTCATATGTCATACTTATCATATGTCTTCCCTTCTTGTTAGTGAACTTGGGCTACCATAACCTTAGACTATAGAATGAGTGGCTGTCTTCACAGAAATTTATATTCTCACAATTCTGGAGGCTGTAAGCTCAGAATTAGGGTGCCAGCATGGTCAACTTCTGGTGAGGGCCTTCTTTCTGGATGGCTTCCTTCTCCCATCATGCCATCTGTGTCTGCACATAGAGAAGAGGGGAGAGAAAGTAAATCTGCACTCTAGTCCCTCTTCCTCTTTAGTATGAACTTCAACGTGTAAATTTTCAGTCTGTCATACCTTTCTTCTTAAATTTTGATCTCACAGTTTCTCAAAATTGTCCACTCTGGCATCGTAGAGCATGTTTTAAATATTTTATTCAGTTTTTAGAGTTTTTCTCTCCAAGAAAGAATTGAGCTTGCCATTTAAGTTTTGGAATTAGATGAACTCAAGAGAAAACTTCATCATCTGTTGTTTGTTTGTCGCTTGGCCTTAGGCTCTGTGGTGTCCTACTCAAGAAGGTGATTTGAATACTATGGCAAATTTCTAGTCCATTTCTTATTTCCTTTGAATTAAAAACAATTATAGAAACATGTACACAATAAACATGAGTCAATTATGTACGTTTGTGAACAATTTTCAGAAATTTCTATTAGATAACCTTCTATTCATTCTACTGGCTCATAGTACCTAGTCCCTGAACTGTGTTTGTGGAAAACAAGTGACGTTGGACATTTGTGGCATAGAAATTAGATATAGGACAAATACAATGAGAAATCAAAAAGGGTAAATCTAGTGGAAGTAAGAGAGGGGTTGGTTAGGATGCGACAACTTTTAAAAATTGTGATTCAAAGTTTTGTCGTCTCTGTTGTTATGTAAGAGATTCTTCAGCCAGGCACAATGTAGAAGATAGTGTGAGGATTAAGTACATTACACTGAAACTGTAGGTTCAGTTCAATCAGCTATTTAATAGCATAAAATCCCTAAGGAACACCTGGGAGAAATGACACATTTAGACTTTAATTTGCATGTAAAATGAAATAGTTTGTAACTCTTGCTGCTAATTTTGTGTCCTTCCTTTAGATCATTCTATTCTTCTGAAACTGAACGAGACTTCTCCATGGACTTTCTACTGGCCATGGAATTTTGTGAGGCAATATTATATTGCCCATACTTTGAAAGTTCATCAGATTACTAATGGATTTACCACATAGGCTACTCACACATCATAATCGGAATGTTTTCACAAGTAACTTCAGCTTAAGGGAAAAAGCACTTCTGACTACAGTAAAACACATTTTGGGAATAAATAAAATCACAGGTATGATTATGAGTTATACTATACATGAAGCCTAGATGAACCAAAGTTGTATAAGAACTAAATATATTTAATGATTCATTCAATAGGAATGATTGAGAATCTACTATATTATAGATATATTGAATATAATTATGACAGTTACTGAAAACTACCCTTCCAGGACCTCACATATCATCTAGCTACTGCAATAGTGACAGTTCTAAAACAAACACTTTTATATGTTTCTTTGTAAAATTCTTATTGTTACCCTAATAATATTCTGGGGTTTGGATTATGATCCCAAAATGCAAATCCATGACAATCAGACCTTTCATTATTGTGGTATAATTCTCCCCTGTGTAAAGTGAGCTCATCCACCAAGATAGAGAATAAAATAAGAAACAGAGATGGTTTGGGTGGAAGTAGGAAGACAGGGTACAGAGAAATAGAGTTATATAACATTGCTGAATGTCAATTAAATAATGGATATTAGGTTTCATGTCTTCACACCTCAGTTTATTGTTCTTAAAAACAGTATGATGATGACAGTGTTTACATTTTTTGAGTAAAAAGATTCACTGAAGATAAATAACATGTCCAAAAGCATATACTGTGTAAGTAGCTGAAGCAAAATTAAATGAGGTGTTGTTTTACTTCAACTTTTGTGGGTCTTGTTTTTCTTCACTCTCCAGTATTAGCTGCCTTGAAAATACAAAAGTATTGATGAACTAATGAATCTATACACTTATATCAGCATTTTAGGATTAGAACTGTGTAGACTCTTCAGTTCCAGTCCATCTTTTCATGGATTAACCCTAAGAATCAGGGAGGCTAACTTGGCAAACATCACTTAGTTTAGTCACAACTGGACAATAACCAGGTCTCCTTCCTCCTAGGCAAAGTTCACTCTAGAAACAGAATTTTGTCAACAAGAGTAAGAAAGGGGTTATATGGGTCTCAAAAGTTGTATTTGTAATAAAGTAATGACATATAGTAGTTGTGCATAATTTATTCCATAAAATATTGTGACTATTACATTGTGTGAGAATTTTTGAATATATCTCATTCTCAAATAAGGGCAATACCTCTTCATTTGTGTTGTTAGATTGTCCAAAACAGTACATTTTCATTTGTCTTTTGACACAGCTAATTGTCTGCTAATATATTACAAATACTATAATTAAAAATTTTATTTTACTTTGTATATTTTTACATTTCTACATTGTTCTTAGGTTTATTAACTGGAAACATAACTGTTCCTATTTTCACAGGAGGTTTAATTTTAACAATATGGAAAATGCTCATGACATCAGAATTTGCTCATGCCGAGGTGTAACCAAAACTTATGTTTGGGGGTCTGGCTGCTCACCACCCAAAAGCCAATAAATGGGCCAGGTTGGTGGAAAAAAAAAGTTTGCTTCCTTTCAGATGCCAGCAACGTGGGGGAAGCTGGGAGGGTGGTGGACATCTGTCCAAAGGCTGACTCCACTGGCCCCAACAGGCAGGGGGTGAGTTTTTATAGACAGAGTGAGGGTGCTGGGCTACTTGCAGAAATAGAATAGCCATCTCTAATAGTCATCTTCAAATTGGTTATCAGTGGTCTGACCAGTGTCATCTTGGTTGTTTTAGGTAAAATTAATCTTTAGTTCCAGGGTCCATTTGTTCCCATTTCTTTGCAGTCAGTTCTTGGATTTGTGGCAGCTCCTGTCCTGGGTACAGTCTGGTCATCATGTAGTTAACTTCTCCACCTGGTGTTTTGGTATCTGTAAGGCAGCACACAGGATATGGCTCAGAATATTATCTATAGCCCTTGCTGCTGCTAAGTCACTTCAGTCGTGTCCAACTCTGTGTGACCCCATAGACGGCAGCCCACCAGGCTCCCCTGTCCCTGGGATTCTCCAGGCAAGAACACTGGAGTGGGTTGCCATTTCCTTCTCCAATGCATGAAAGTGAAAAGTGAAAGTGAAGTCACTCAGTCATGTCCAACTCCTAGCAACCCCATGGACTGCAGCCCACCAGACCCCTCCGTCTATGGGATTTTCCAGGCAAGAGTACTGGAGTGGGGTGCCATTGCCTTCTCCGCTATAGTCCTTGAGAAGGAACTAAAAACCCTCAGCTATGCTTAAAGACTACATTATCATTATTATTATTTAGTTTCCTTTGACTGTTTTCCTTTGTTTCAGCATTTCTCACTTCTCTGATTAAACTTATTCTTGGACTAAAGTTTTCCACAGGCAAAAAGTAGTCAGAGGGCTTGGTGGGGTGGCAAGGACCATATATATGGTCCTGTTCCATTTCAGTGACATGATTCCTCATTAAAAGGCTGCTGTTAATGCCAAGTCCATAGTAGTCAAAATTTATGCTGTTACATGTCAATCAATTTAATTCCATGAATAAAAGTAATCAAGTATTATAATGAAAAATTTATGATTCTTATTATCCCTGCTTCATCTTTGTATTTTCAAAGCTACCAGCCAATAATTCCCCCTGCCATCTTCCCCTCAGAATTTAGCTACATACCTGGTGGAAGTCTAATTAATCCCATAGAATGCCTGAGCACACATGAATATGTTAATATCTGTTTTGAAGGCAAGTTACCCTATTGATGTCTAAGCTTTTCAGATTTATTCCAATGCTCACTCATAGATTTCCAAGTAAGCAGGACAAATTCTCCTCTAAGAGTTTATTCTTCAAGATACAACTTTGGACATTGAAGAGAATTTTAAAGTAGTTTATATTCTAGGACTGAATTCAAAGTACCTTGCTTGCCATATGAGCACAGTTATCAGTCCATGTAGTGAAGGAGGCTGCTTTCTCAGTGTCTGAGCACTTGGAGGAATTGTTTCACCATCAAGTAGAAAATTTCTGTGGAGAAGGCAATGGCACCCCACTCCAGTACTCTTGCCTGGAAAATCTCATGGATGGAGGAGCCTGGTAGGCTGCAGTCCATGGGGTCACTAAGAGTCGGACACAACTGAGTGACTTCACTTTGACTTTTCACACTTTCATGCATTGGAGAAGGAAATGGCAACCCACTCCAGTGTTCTTGCCTAGAGAATCCCAGGGACAGGGGAGCCTGGTGGGCTGCCATCTATGGGGTCACACAGAGTCGTGCCAGGGTCCAGCCCCAGTGGATCCAGGGAATTCAAAGCGGGGACAGAGTCAGAGTCTGGAAAAGGACTATTTAATTAGGAATATAAAGAGAGATTAGGAAAGAATAGTGTAGTGGGAAATTTAGTGGAGAAAAGAGGCTGAATAACTTGGTTTACGGGGAAAGCTAATAAAACCTCAGGACAAGAGGTTTGCACCATCTACGTTAGGCTGCCGGTGCCCGTTTGAATATCGGAGGGTGCCCCGTCTTAGTCTCCCTCTCTCACGGGTCTTAGAAGCCAGGGCAAGTAAGTAGACCTGGTGAGCCTCCCCGCTCCAGATGGGAATTCAGCCTGAAAAGGAGAGGGAGGGAGAGGGAGAAAGAGAGAGATTAGACACGGGGGGAGCCAGATTTCCAAGAAACCAGTCAAGAAGCTGGTCTGAGAAACTGGTCCATCCTTTATTGCTCGAAAAGCTTTTTATACTTTTTGGTTGTACATAGAGATCAACGGATAATACAAAATTATACAGTGTCAACAGCCCTGACTCTTATTGAGACCAGGCTTTCTCTCTGCGTAGCTAGTTGTATACAGAAATCTTAGATGATTTACATCATCTTCTGGCCAGAGGGCCAATTAACATTTTACAGCCCTTTTCTGATAAGGGTAATAGTGTTGTTCTTCCCAAAGTCTGGTGCCACTCTCAGAAAGCACTAAATAAAGTTACCTTCTTACATAGCAAGGATACAACAGTTTATGACAAGGAAAAGGAGTACAGTGATTTATAAGAAAGAGAAGATTCATTAACTCAAAAGTCTAGTGTTGTTGCTAACATCAAAACTACTATATTCCTATTTCTGCATCCCGTTTATATTGATTAATATTCTCCCAGGTGCCTGAAAGATAAAGGATATGGAGGCCTGGTGGCAAACATTAACTCAACAATGGAACCCTTCACCAAACTAATTCTTAGCTGTAAAAGGCTCTATATCTTTAAGATGTTTTGAGCTTCATGCCTCTCATGGTTGGGGGCTGTAAACAATCCACCAGTTGTAAAGTCTGGGCAGACTGGTCAGATAAGTTAGAAAGCCATCAAAGGGGTTTAAACCGAGACATTCTTTTTATATGCAGGAGACTGTTAACTGGAGCCCTAAGTTAATTCCTTTTAGAGGCAGAAGAGTGGAAAGCACAGTACAATAAGGCAGGCAGCCTCTGGTTTTGGGGGTAGATTGTTCAGGAAAACCCAGGGGGAACCCCTGAAGCCTGACTCGCCTTGCCCATCAGGCCTCTCCACATGACCTTGTCATGGGTGGGATCTCCCATGCTGGCTCTTGGCAGTCGGACACGACTGAAGCAACTTAGCAGCAGCAGCAGCAGCCCTCATGCCTTCCAGGATATATTTTCCTTTGCTTGCTAAATAAAACTGAGCTGTAACCTAGCTGTTTGTAAGGCCTCCTCAGACAACCATTTTTCCTTTTTGCCTTTCTTTTTCTTGGGAATGATCTTGATCACTGCCTCCTGTACCTTAATCCATAATTCTTCAGGCACTCTATCAGATCTAATCCCTTGAATCTATTTGTCCCTTCCATTATATAATCATAAGGGATTTGATTTGGGTCACACCTGAATGGTCTAGTGGTTTTCCCTACTTTCTTCAATTTAAGTCTGAATTTGGCAATAAGGAGTTCATGATCTGAGCAACAGTTAGCTCCCAGTCTTGTTTTGCTGACTGTAGAGCTTTTCCATCTTTGGCTACAAAGAATATAATCAATCTGATTTCAGTATTGACCATCTGGTGATGTCCATGTGTAGAGTCTTCTCACATGTTGGAAGAAGGTGTTTGCTATGACCAGTGAGTTGTCTTGGCAAAACTCTGTTAGCCTTTGCCCTACTTCATTCTGTACTCCAAGGCCAAATTTGCCTGTTACTCCAGGTATCTCTTGACTTCCTACTTTTGCATTCCAGTCCCCTATAATGAAAAGGACATCTTTTTTGGGTGTTTGTTCTAGAAGGTCTTGTAGGTCTTCGTAGAACATTCAACTTCGATTTCTTCAGCATTACTGGTCAGGGCATAGACTTGGATTACTGTGATATTGAATGGTTTGCCTTGGAAATGAACAGAGATCATTCTGTCGATTTTGAAATTGCATCCAAGTACTGCATTTCAGACTTTTTTGTCAACTATGATGGCTACTTCATTTCTTCTAAGGGATTCCTGCCCACAGTAGTAGATATAATGGTCATCTGAGTTAAATTCATGCATTCCGGTCCTTTTTAGTTCTCTGATTCCTAGAATGTTGATGTTCAGTCTTGCCACCTCCTGTTTGACCACTTCCAATTTGCCTTGATTCACGGACCTAACATTCCATGTTCCCGTGCAATATTGTTCTTTACAGCATAGGACTTTACTTCTATCACCAGTCACATCCACAACTGGGTGTTGTTTTTGCTTTGGCTCCTCTTCATTCTTTCTGGAGTTATTTCTCCACTGATCTCCAGTAGTATATTGGGCATCTACTGACCCAAGGAGTTCATCTTTTATGGGAAAGACTAGAGATCTCGTCAAGAAAATTAGAGATACCAAGGGAACATTTCATGCAAAGATGGGCACAATAAAGGACAGAAATGGTATGGACGTAACAGAAGCAGAAAATATTAAGAAGAGCTGAGAAGAATACACAGAAGAACTGTACAAAAAAGATCTTCATGACCCAGATAATCATGAAGGTGTGATCACTCACCTAGAGCCAGACATCCTGGATTGTGAAGTCAAGTGGGCCTTAGAAAGCATCACTATGAACAAAGCTAGTGGAAGTGATGGAATTCCATTGGAGCTATTTCAAATCCTGAAAGATGATGCTGTCAAAGTGCTGCACTCAATATGCCAGCAAATATGGAAAACTCAGCAGTGGCCACAGGACTGGAAAAGGTCAGTTTTCATTCCAATTCCAAAGAAAGGCAATGCCAAAGAATGCTCAGACTATTGCACAATTGCATTCATCTCACACGCTAGCAAAGTTATGCTCAAAATTCTCCAAGTCAGGCTTCAACAGTATGTGAACTGTGAACTTCCAGATGTTCAAGCTGGTTTTAGAAAAGGCAGAGGAACCAGAAATCAAATTGCCATCATCTGCTGGATCATCAAAAAAGCAAGAGAGTTCCAGAAAAACATCTACTTCTGCTTTATCGACTATGCCAAAGCCTTTGACTGTGTGGATCACAACAAAATGTGGAAAAGTCTTTAAGAGATGGAAATATGAGACCACCAGGTTTGCCTCCTGAGAAATCTGTATGCAGGTCAAGAAAGCAAAAGTTAGAACTGGGCATGGAACAACAGACTGCTTCTAAATCGGGATAGGAATACATCAAGGCTGCATATTGTCACCCTGCTTATTTAACTTATATGCAGAGTACATCATGGAAGAGGAGAAAGAAATGGCAACCCACTCCAGTGTTCTTGCCTGGAGAGTCCTAGGGATGGAGAAGCCTGGTGGGCTGCTGTCTATGGGGTTGCACAGAGTCAGACACGACTGAAGCGACTTAGCAACAGCAGAGTACATCATGAGAAATGCTGGGCTTGATGAAGCACAAGCTGGAATCAAGATTTCTGGGAGAAATATCAGGTAACCTCAGATATGCAGGTGACATCACCCTATGGCAGAAAATGAAGAACTAAAGAGCCTCTTGATGAAAGTGAAAGAGGAGAGTGAACAAATTGGCTTAAAACTCATCATTCAGAAAACTAAGATCATGGCATCCGGTCCCATCACTTCATGGGAAATAGATGGGGAAACAATGGAAACAGTCAGACTACTTTTGGGGGGCTCCAAAATCACTGCAGATGGTGACTGCAGCCTTGAAATTAAAAGATGCTTGCTCCTTGGAAGAAAAACTATGACCAACTTAGCATATTAAGAAGCAGAGACACTACTTTGCTGACAAAGGTCCATCTAGTCAAAGCTATGGTTTTTCCAGTAGTCATGCATGGATGTGAGAGTTGGACTATGAAGAAAGCTGAGTGCCAAAGCACTGATGCTTTTGAACTGTGGTGTTGGAGGAGACTCTTGAGAGTCCCTTGGACTGCAAGGAGATTCAACCAGTCCATCCTAAAGAAGATCAGTCCTGAATATTCTTTGGAAGGACTGATGCTGAAGCTGAAACTCCAATATTTTGGCCACCTGGTGGGAAGAACTGACTGATTTGAAAAGACCCTGATGCTGGGAAAGATTGAAGGTGGGAAAAGATTGAAGATTGAAGAAGATTGAAGAAAGATTGAAGAAGGGGACAACAGAGGATGAGATTGTTGGATGGCATCACCGACTCAATGGACATGAGTTTGAGTAAACTCTCGGAGTTGGTGATGGACAGGGAGGCCTGGCGTGCTACAGTCCATTGGGGTTGCAAAGAGTCAGACATGACTGAGCGACTGAACTGAACTGAACTGTAACCTAGCTGTAACACTGGTATGCTATTTCACATTTTTGCTGCAGCGAGACAGAATTGAGGAAATTACACACTCCCTCGAAAATTCTGGCCACCAGTAATACTCTTTCCCTATATTGCATCACTTTTTAATTTCCCCCCAAATCCCAGTATTCTTTAAGTACCTTTCAACCAACATTGTCCCTTATGAAAATAAATGACATTTTAAATATTATCTGTGTTTGCTAGAGGAAGGTCTTTGTAAGCAAGATCCATTGTTCAAAAGTTGAAAACAGATTGGTCAATGTCTACATGCAAGTGAGACATTTTTACATAAAAAAATAAAACTAATAAGTGAAGTCTAGTGATAAAGACGTATCAAACCACAAAAATACCGAAATCACCAAAACAATCTTGAAATAGAAGAAAAAGCTGGAAAGACCACAGTTTCTGGTTTTAAACTGTGTTATAAATGTATAGTATCTTCCCAGGTGGCTCAGTGGTAAGGAGTCTTCCTGCCAGTGCAGGAAACAGAAAGAGACAAAGGTTTGATCCCTTGGTCAGGAAGATGCCCTGGACTAGGAAATGGCAACCCACTCCAGTATTCTTGCCTGGAAAATTCTATGGACATAGGAACCTGGTGGGCTACAGTCCATGGGGTTGCAAAGAGTCAGACACAACTGAGCAACTGCACACATGCACGCACATAAATCTATAGTAACCAAAACAGTATGGTATTGACATACAGAGAGGCACATGGATCAATACAAAGAAATAGAGAGTCCAGAAATAAACCCAAATATATACTGTCAATTAATTTACAACAAAGGAGGTCAGAATATGAATGGGGAAAAGACAGTCTCTTTAGTAAATGTTATTGGGAAAACTGAAGACACACATGCCAAAAACCTGAGACTGGACAACTATCTCCTAGTGCTCAGTCATGTCTAAGTCTTTGTGGCCCCATGGACAGTGGCCCACCAGGCTCCTCTGTCCAGGGAGTTTCCAAGCAAGAAATCTGGAGTGAGTTGCCTCTTCTTACTCCAGGGGATCTTCCAGACCCAGGGATAGAACCCACGCCTCTTGCGTCTCCTGCATTAGCACACAGGTTCTTTACCGATATTGCTACCTGGGAAGCCGGAAACACCACCTTACAGCACACATAAAACTCAACTTAAGACCTAAACCTACAGAAGTCCTAGAGCAAAACACAGATGGCAGGCTCCTTGACCTTGGATTAGACACTGAAAGCAATGGCAACAGAAGCAAATTTAGTACATCAATGTAAAAATTTTATAACAAAGGAAGCCATCATGTTTAGAGTTCTCCCATCTTAAATTGAATAGCAATCTGCATATGTGTAGAATTAAACTCTACAAGGCCAAAGAAAAAGCAGTTACTGGGAGTGCTTAAGCCTTCAAATTCCCTAAATTCATGAAGGCCAGCATTCATTCAAGTTTCCTCCAAACGTATGGAAGAGATCTTGTTGAATAAGAATATTCAGTTGACACACCATAAATATCAGCTTTTAGAAGTAAAGATAAGTAGTCCCAAGGAAAGGTGACTCTAGAGTTGCTCCCAGAAAAACTCTTATTATTGAAAACAGTTGACATATAATATTATGTTAGTCTCAAGTGTGCTACATAGTGATTTGACATTATATAATTTATGGAATGATCACCACAATAAGTCTAGTAAATATTTCTCCCCATACAAAGTTATTAAAATATTATTGACCATATTTCTTGCACTGTATATTACATCCTCATGGACTATTTATTTTATAATGGGCGGTTTGTACCTCTAATTCTCTTTGCCTATTTTGCTCACCCCAACCCCCCTGACAATCTGTTTGTTCTCATTATCTATTAGTCTGTTGAAAACAGTATGTTGTTGTTTAATCGTTGTGTCCGATTCTTTTGAGACCACATAGGTTGTAGCCTGCCATGCTTCTCTGTCCATGAGATTTCCCAGGCAAGAATACTAGAGTAGATTGCCATTTCCTTCTCCAGGGGATCTTCCCAACCCAGGGATCAAATCCACGTATCCTGTGTCTCCATTAGCAGGTGGAGTCTTTACTACTGAGCCACCAGCAAAGCCCTGAAAACAGTATAGGATTTTCTCAAAAAATGAAAAGTGGAACTGCCATGTGACTCAGCGGTTTCACTTCTGGGTATTTACCCAAAGAAAGTCAAAACAATTCAAAAGGAGATCGGCACTTTAATATTTATTTCCACATTATTTACAATAGGCAAGATATGGAAGAAACTTTAGTGTCTATTCATAGATGAGTAAACACACACAAACACACATATAGAGGAATATTGCTCAGTTGTGAAAAAAATGAAATCTTGCTCTTTGCAACAGCATGGATGGACTAGAGCACATAATGTTAAGTGAAACAAGTCCAACAGAGAAGGACAAATACTGTATGATCTCACTTTTATATGGCTTCCAAAAACAAAGTGAATGAATGAACGAAACAAAATGAAAGCACACTCATAGATACAGAGAGCACATGGGAGCTTTCCAGAGAGGAGATTGTGAGTGGCTGTGTGAGACAGATGTCAACTACAAATTGGCACCTGCCTTTGGCACTTGCCATCTACCTCTATAAGAATTAAATCATGTGCTGCTGCAGCTGCTGATTTTCAACACCACCCCCCCCCCCAAGGAAAGAAGTGGAGAGCAGAAATAAGGCACTCTGTGCTCATAGTTGGGTATTTACCAGAGCTGATTTATAAACCCAGTTCTCATTTCTCCTCATATTTAGAAAAGCTCTAAAATTCTTCATGATGGTTGCTGTTTCTCATAACTAGCAGAAACCTCTTGAAAAAAATGTTTGATTACATATACTCTCAATTAAAAAAGCTGAGCAACAAAGAATTGATGCTTTTGAGCTGTGGTGTTGAAGAAGACTCTTGAGAGTCCCTTGAATTGCAAGGAGAACCAACCAGTCAATCCCAAAGGAAATCCGTCTTGACTGTTCATTGGAAGGACTGATGCTGAAGCTGAAACTACAACACTTTGGCCACCTGATGCGAAAAGCTGACTCATTGGAAAAGACTCTGATGCTGGGAAAAACTGAAGGCAGGAGGAGAAGGGAATGACAGAGGATGAGATAGTTGGATAGCATCACCAACTAGATGGACATGAGTCTGAGCAAGCTCTGGGAGTTGGTGATGGACAGGGAAGCCTGGCATGCTGCAGTCCATGGGATCACAAAGAGTCGGACATGACTGAGCGACTGAACTGAAATGAACTGAACTCTCCCTTTACCAAAATCATATATACTGACCTTCCCCTCTACCTCTTTGAAGCAGTTTCTCAGATCTATCTGAGGTGCTGTCTCCTGGGCTAAATTCCTCATTTTGCCCCAAATAAAACTTAACTCACAACTCTGACATTGTGCGTTTTCTTAAGTCGACACAGGTAAAAAGAATTAAAGAGGTTCAGATTTTCCATTATGAAATAAACAAATCAAAGAAATGTAATACACAACATAAGGAATATAGCCAATAAAACTGTAATAACTTTGTATGGAAACAGATGGTTACTAGAGTTATGGTAACCATTTCTTAATGTATTTAAATGGTGAATCACTACGTTGTACATCTAAAACTACTATAATATTGTACATCAACTATGTTTCATTAAAAAGAAAAAAGAAATTCAAAAAGAACAACAAAACTGTATCTGTAAAATTCACAAATATTTAGAAAATAAACATAAAGAAACAAATAATTCATAAATAACAGAATATATGACAAAGAAAATTTTTTAAATTTACTGAAGAAAAATAAAAATTTGACAGTCCAAAATCATTGGAAGGCTGCTAAAGCAGTGCTTCAAGAGAAATTTATATTTTTAATAGTCAATTGGAAAAAGAAATGGGGTCAAAAATCAATGTAAGAATTAAGAAATTCATGTTAAGAATCAAGATGACAAAAATAAACTCAAGGTACAATGAGAGGAAGAAACTAATGAATGGAAATCAAGGAAATAGAAAAGAATAATGGATCAACAAAACCATTATCAAGTCCTTTAAAAATGTGAGTAAAGTTGATATAGCTAGACAAAGAAGACATTAACTATCAGTATCAGAATTTCATGAAGGAACATCACTATGTATCCTATAGACATGAAAATGTTAATAAGGAAATATTATGAGCTAAATGATGCTAAGAAATTTGACAACCTAAATAAAATGTATTCATGGCAAGACACCATTTACCAAAACTGATTCAAGCAGGTTTCCCAGGTGGCACAATGGTAAAGATTTCACCCGCCAAAGCAGGAGACACAAGAGATGCAGGTTTGATCCCTGGGTCAGGAAGATCATGTGGAAGAGGAAATTGCAATCCACTCCAGTATTCTTACCTGGAAAATTTCATGGACAGAGGAGTCTAGCAGGCTACAGTCCATGGGGTCACAATGAGTCAGACAGAACTGAGCATTTATGCACGTAAACAATACAGAAAAACGAATAACCATTATTTATTAAATACTTTGAATGATTGATGTAATAACTTCCCTCAAACAGGATAGATGGTTTTACTGGTTGCCTTCATCCTTCCAGGCTGCTATAACAAAAATATCATAGACTGAATGACTTAAACAACAAGCATTTATTTCTCAATTGGAGGCTGGGAAATTCAGGATCAAGGTGCTGAGAGATTCAGTGTCAGTGAGAACCAGCTGCCTGGCTCACAGAAGGCCATTTTCTCTCTGTGTTCACACACAGCAAAAGGAGGGAGGAGGAACAAGAGAGTTCTCTAAGGTTTCTTTTATAAGGGCACTAATCCTATTCATGAGGATTCTACTCTTATGATCTAGACATCTCACAAGAGGGACACAAACTTCCAGTCCATGACAGTTCATGTTTGGTTCCCCCAAGTTCATGTCCTTCTTGCATAAAATATGTATTCATTCCATCCCAACAGTCCCAAAAGTTTTAACTCATTTCAACATCAATTCTAAAGTCTAAGTTCAAAGTCTCATCTAAGTCCTCTATGGATGAGACTCAAGGTATGATTCATCCTGAGGCAACTTCTTCTCTAGCTATGAACCGATGAAATCAAAGAAGGTGTGTATCTTCTAAGATAGGGCAGGCATAAAATAGACATTCTCATTCCAAAAGGGAGAAATAGGAAAAAGAAAGCAGTAACTGGTCCTAAGTAAGTCCAAAGCCTAAAACCTAAAAGGGCAAGCAACATGAAATCTTAAGCCTTTTTGATTTGATTCTTTGTCCTCTACACTTTCTGGAGGGTCAACATTACCCCAATAGCTTAATCCAGGGGGTCTCGGCTTATTTTTCACTTATTGCAAGTAAACAGAGAAATTTTTTGGATTTATTGGGCAGAGCTGGTGATGGGAGTTAATCTTGCAGGGTATTTTTTAATCTGTGTAAGTATAAAACAGCATAAAACAGAAGAGCCCCCAAAGTAAACTAATTGCCTTTGAGAACAGTGTATTTGCACACATTTTTCAGAATACATCTGTTAATCTGAATTCGAATTGCACATTAGTGTACCAGAATGAGACAATTAGGGTGCAGTGTCTGAAGATTTCTTGCCCTCCAAAAATAAATTCTGTCTCAGTCTGTTTCTTACTTGTATCCTCAAAATCATTAAATAAGTTTAGGATTGGGAAAGATTTACAATTTATATGAATCTGCTTTGGCAGTTATATTCTTTGTGTTAACACATTCACAATAAGAGAAATGCAAATTAAATAGACGCTGGCCCATTTCTCTGGGCCATCTACTCTGAAATTAGCAAAGCTAATTCATGAAACATAAAGTCTTTATTTCCAATAGCAGGGCAAAATAGTACAAGACTCACAGAAGAATGTGGCCATGTATAACAAAATAACGTACATTCTCACTTTTAAAAAACCTTTTTATTTTGTTACAATTATAAATTCATCAGTTCAGTTTAGTTCAGTTGCTCAGTTGTGTCCTACTCTTTGCAACCCCATGGACTGCAGCATGCCAGACTACCCTGTCCATCACCAGCTCCCGGAGCTGGCTCAAACTCATGTCCATCGTGTCAGTGATGCCATCCAACCATCTCATCCCCTGTTGTCCCCTTCTCCTCCCACCTTCAATCTTTCCCAGCATCAGGGTCTTTTCCAATGAGTTGATTCTTCACATCAGGTGGCCAAAGTCTTGGAGTTTCCACTTCAGCATCAGTCCTTCCATTGAATATTCAGGACTGATTTGCTTTAGGATTGACTGGTTGGGTCTCCTTGCTGTCCAAGGGACTCTTAAAAGTGTTCTCCAACACCACAGTTCAAAAGCATCAATTCTTCAACACTTCCAACTCTCACATCCATACATGACTACTGGAAAAACCATAGCTTTGACTATTTATAGGGAAGTGCAAAAAATATACAGGGAGGTTGCAGGTACCCATCACCTAAATTCCCTCAATGTTAAGATTTAAGTCCTTACATTATCAAAACTCAGAGAAGGCAATGGCACGCCACTCCAGTACTCTTGCCTAGAAAATCCCATGGATGGAGGAGCTTGGTAGGCTGCAGTCCATGGGGTCGCTATGAGTCGGACATGACTGAGCGACTTCACTTTCACTTTTCACTTTCATGCATAGGAGAAAGAAATGGAACCCACTCCAGTGTTCTTGCCTGGAGAATCCCAGGGACGGGGGAGCCTGGTGTGCTGCCTTGTATAGGGTCGCAGAGAGTTGGACACGACTGAAGTGACTTAGCAACAGCAGCAGCAGCAGCAGCATTATCAAAACCAGGATATTGAAATTGCTTTAATCCATTTAGCTTGTTCAGATTTCATCAGTTCCAGCTGTACCCATTTGTGTACCGGATGCGACCCGGCGCCCAAAGCATGGCCGAGAGAAGTTACCCCATGGCCGAGGTCAAGGGCAGCGGCTGAGAGTGCCAGGCTGTGACGCCACAGGAACCACCGAGAGGAGCTACCCAAGTCCGAGGCCAGGGGAGGCGGCCGAGAGGAGCTACCCCACGTCCGAAGTCAGTGGAAGCCGGGAGGAGACACCCTGCATCCGAGGTCAGGGGTGGCCGGGAGAAGCCACCTCGCGCCCGAGGCCAGGGGCGGCGGCCCTGAGGAGCCACCCCATGCTGGAGGCCAAGGGAGGCGCCGGAGGCCAGGGGCGGCGGCCGGGAGGAGCAACCCTAGGAGCGGTGGCTGCATGGGCCTAGGAGGGCCTAGGGGAGCTATCCCACATTGAAGGTCAGGAAGGGCGGGGGTAAGGAGATACCCCTTGTCCAAGGTAAGGAGCAGTGGCTGCGCTTTGCTGGAGCAGCTGTGAAGAGATACCCCACATCCAAGGTAAGAGAAACCCAGGAAAAGATGGTAGGTGTTGCAAGAGGGCATCAGAGGGCAGACACACTGAAAGGATGCTCACAGAAAACTAGTCAATCTAATCACACTAGGACCACAGCCTTGTCTAACTCAATGAAACCAAGCCATGCCCACAGGGCAACCCAAGACAGGAGGGTCTTGGTGGAGAGGTCTGACAGAATGTGGTCCACTGGAGAAGGGAATGGCAAGCCAATTCAGTATTTTTGCCTTGAGAACCCCGTGAACAGTATGAAAAGGCAAAATGATAGGATACTGAAAGAGGAACTCCCCAGCTCAGTAGGTGCCCAATATGCTACTGGAGATCAGCGGAGAAATAACTCCAGAAAGAATGAAGGGATGAAGCCAAAGCAAAAACAATACCCAGCTGTGGATGTGACTGGTGATAGAAGCAAGGTCCAATGCTGTAAAGAGCAATATTGCATAGGAACCTGGAATGTCAGGTCAATGAATCAAGGCAAACTGGAAGTGGTCAAACAAGAGATGGCAAGAGTGAACGTCGACATTCTAGGAATCAGCGAACTAAAATGGACTAGAATGGGTGAATTTAACTCAGATGACTATTATATGTACTACTGTGGGCAGGAATCCCTCAGAAGAAATGGAGTAGCCATCATGGTAAACAAAAGAGTCTGAAATGCAGTACTTGGATGCAATCTCAAAAACGACAGAATGATCTCTGTTCATTTCCAAAACAAACCATTCAATATCACAGTTATCCAAGTCTATGCCCCAACTAGTAATGCTGAAGAAGCTGAAGTTGAACAGTTCTGTGAAGACCTCCAAGACCTTTTAGAACTAACACCTAAAAAAGATGTCCTTTTCATTATAGGGGACTGGAATGCAAAAGTAGGAAGTCAAGAAACACCTGGAGTAACAGGCAAATTTGGCCTTGGAGTACAGAATGAAGCAGGGCAAAGACTAATAGAGTTTTGCCAAGAAAATTCACTGATCATAGCAAACACCTTCTTCCAACAACACAAGAGAAGACTCTACACATGGACATCACCAGATGGTCAACACCAAAATCAGATTGATTATATTCTTTGCAGCCAAAGATGGAGAAGCTCTATACAGTCAACAAAAACAAGACCAGGAGCTGACTGTGGCTCAGATGATGAAATCCTTATTACCAAATCCCTTGGACTGCAAGGAGATCCAACCAGTCCATTCTGAAGGAGATCAGCCCTGGGATTTCTTAGGAAGGAATGATGCTAAAGCTGAAACTCCAGTACTTTGGCCACCTCATGAGAAGAGTTGACTCATTGGAAAAGACTCTGATGCTGGGCGGGATTGGGGGCAGGAGGAGAAGGGGACGACTGAGGATGAGATGGCTGGATGGCATCACGGACTCGATGGATGTGAGTCTGAGTGAACTCCGGGAGATGGTGATGGACAGGGAGGCCTGGCGTGCTGTGATTCATGGGGTCGCAAAGAGTCGGACATGACTGAGCGACTGAACTGAACTGAAATTCAGACTCAAATTGAAGAAAGTAGGGAAAACCACTAGACCATTCAGGTATGACCTAAATCAAATCCCTTATGATTTATACAGTGAAAGTGAGAAATAGATTTAAGGGACTAGATCTGATAGATAGAGTGCCTGATGAACTATGGAATGAGGTTCATGACATTGTACAGGAGACAGGGATCAAGACCATCCCCATGGAAAAGAAATGCAAAAAAGCAAAATGGCTGTCCGAGGAGGCCTTACAAATAGCTGTGAAAAGTAGAGAGGCGAAAAGCAAAGGAGAAAAGGAAAGATATAAGCATCTGAATGCAGAGTTCCAAAGAATAGCAAGAAGAGATAAGAAGACCTTCTTCAGCGATCAACGCAAAGAAATAGAGGAAAACAACAGAATGGGAAAGACTAGAGATCTCTTCAAGAAAATTAGAGATTCCAAGGGAACATTTCATACAAAGATGGGCTCGATAAAGGACAGAAATGGTCTGGACCTAACAGAAGCAGAAGATATTAAGAAGAAGTGGCAAGAATACACAGAAGAACTGTACAAAAAGGATCTTCATGACCCAGATAATCACGATGATGTGATCACTCATCTAGAGCCAGATATCTTGGAATGTGAAGTCAAGTGGGCCTTAGAAAGAATCACTACGAACAAAGCTAGTGGAGGTGATGGCATTCCAGTTGAGCTGTTTCAAATCCTGAAAGATGATGCTGTGAAAGTGCTGCCCTCGATATGCCAGCAAATGTGGAAAACTCAGCAGTGGCCACAGGAGTGGAAAAGGTCAGTTTTCATTCCAATTCCAAAGAAAGGCAATGCCAAAGAATGCTCAAACTACCACACAATTGCACTCATCTCACATGCTAGTAAAGTAATGCTCAAAATTCTCCAAGCCAGGCCTCAGCAATACGTGAACTGTGAACTCCCTGATGTTCAAGCTTGTTTTAGAAAAATGAGAGGAACCAGAGATCAAATTGCCAGCATCCACGGATCATGGAAAAAGCAAGAGAGTTCCAGAAAAACATCTATTTCTGC
>NW_024070188.1:11321291-11760443 GCF_014754425.2 Oryx dammah
GGATCATGGAAAAAGCAAGAGAGTTCCAGAAAAACATCTATTTCTGCTTTATTGACTATGCCAAAGCTTTTGACTGTGTGGATCACAAGAAACTGTGGAAAATTCTGGAATACCAGACCACCTAACATGCCTCTTGAGAAATCTGTATGCAGGTCAGGAAGCAACAGTTAGAACTGGACATGGAACAACAGACTGGTTCCAAATAGGAAAAGGAGTACGTCAAGGCTGTATATTGTCACCCTGCTTATTTAACTTCTATGCAGAGTACATCATGAGAAACGCTGGGCTGGAAGAAACACAAGCTGGAATCAAGATTGCCAGGAGAAATACAATCACCTCAGATATGCAGATGACACCACCTTTATGGCAGAAAGTGAAGAGGAACTAAAAAGCCTCTAGATGAAAGTGAAAGAGGAGAGTGAAAAAGTTGGCTTAAAGCTCAACATTCAGAAAACAAAGATCATGGCATCTGGTCCCATCACTTCATGGGAAATAGATGGGGAAACAGTGGAAACAGTGTCAGACTTTATTTTTGGGGGCTCCAAAATCACTGCAGATGTTGACTGCAGCCATGAAATTAAAAGACGCTTACTCCTTGGAAGAAAAGTTATGACCAACCTGGATACTATATTGAAAAGCAGAGATTACTTTGCCGACTAAGGTCCATCTAGTCAAGGGTATGGTTTTTCCTGTGGTCATGTATGGATGTGAGAGTTGGACTGTGAAGAAGGCTGAGAGCTGAAGAATTGATGCTTTTGAACTGTGGTGTTGGAGAAGACTCTTGAGAATCCCTTGGACTGCAAGGAGATCCAACCAGTCCATTCTGAAGGAGATCAGCCCTGGGATTTCTTTGGAGGGAATGATGCTAAAGCTGAAACTCCAGTACTTTGGCCACCTCATGCGAAGAGTTGATTCATTGGAAAAGACTCTGATGCTGGGCGGGATTGGGGGCAGGAGGAGAAGGGGACGACAGAGGATGAGATGGCTGGATGGCATCACCGACTCGATGGATGTGAGTCTGAGTGAACTCCGGGAGTTGGTGACGGACAGGGAGGCCTGGCGTGCTGCGGTTCATGGGGTTGCAAAGAGTTGGACATGACTGAGCGACTGAAGTGAACTGAACTGAGGTTGGTCATAACTTTCCTTCCAAAGAGTAAGCGTCTTTTAATTTCATGGCTGCAGTCACCATCTGCAGTGAGTTTGGAGCCCAGAAAAATAAAGTCAGCCACCGTTTCTGCTGTTTCCCCATCTATTTCCCATGAAGTGATGGGACCGGATGTCATGATCTTAGTTGCCTGGATGTTGAGCTTTCAGCCAACTTTTTCACTCTCCTCTTTCACTTTCATCAAGAGGCTTTTTAGTCCCTCTCCACTTTCTGCCGTAAGGGTGGTGTCATCTGCATATCTGAGGTTATTGATATTTCTTCCAGCAATCTTGATTCCAGCTTGTGCTTCTGTGAAGTTAGAGCTTAAAATTGATCAAGAGTTCATTATACAACTTATGATTGTTGTTATCAATCACATTTTGCTCCATTAGGTTTTCATTCTAACCTCATGTATGTTATAAATATAAAATTTTCTAAAATGACGCTTTGTGAGTTTTGAGTGAAGAACGTTGTGGCGAATTTTATGCAGATTCTTTCTCTGACTATCCAAGCAACATATATACTAGTGTCTCAGAAGATGATAGGGCGGAGGAATAGGAAGGGAAGACCACTTTCTCCCTCACAAATTCCTCAAAAGATCATTTCAACGCGGAGCAAACTCCACAAAACAACCTCTGAATGCAGGCAGAGGACATCAGGCAACCAGAAAAGCAGATCAGTGTCTTCAAAACCAGGTAGGAAAAAATATAAAAGACGAGAAAAGAGACAAAGGAGGTGGGGAGGGAGCTCCATCCCGGGAAGGGAAGCCCGTCCCGGGAAGGGAATTCTAAGAAGAGAGGTTTCCAAACACAAAGAAACACTCTACCTGCCGAGTCTAAGGCAAGCCTTGGAAACACAGAGGGCAACATAACAGGAAGGAAAAAAGAATAAATAATTAAAACCAACAGATTACGAGCCCAACAGTAACTCCCCCAGCGGAAAAGCCGCGCAGACGCCTGCAGCCGCCGCTAGCAAGTGGGGGCAGGGCAGGGAAGCGCGGGAGCCGCGGGCTGCCGCGCTCGGTAAGAAGCGGGCAGAAACGCCCCACGCGTAACCAGAGCGAACGAACTTGGGCGAGCAAACCAGACTGGGGGATAGCTACCACGCGAAAAGCGCGAACATAAGACCCCGCCAGGACCGCACACAGAACAAAGGACAGAACGGAAATAGCCGGCTGCAGACCATGCCCCGCCGGGGACAGGCAGCCAGAGCTGTAAGGGCTGGAAAGGGGCAATCGCAGCCCCGGAGAGACTACCTGAAAAGCGGCAGGCAGGCTTCTTTGCTGAGACTTCAGGGGACGCAGGACAGTCACCACCCGCCTCACAAGGAGCGCCAGCAGTACACCCAGAAAACTGAGCAGTAGAAACAGAGAAGGGGACAAGTCCCGGCGACCGCGCTCGCCAAGCTCCCGAGCTGCTCGGACCCGGGAGGGGCGCAGAGCGCAGTCCCAAACAAGTTTGTGCCTCTGAGGGTTACCTGGGCGCCAAAACCGAGCGGCTTGGACCGGGGAGGTGCACGAAGCCTGGGGCCGCCCTCGGATAGTTCCTGGCTGAGCTCCGTGGAGCCGGAGCGGTTTGTGCGTTGTGGGGGGAGACAGGTCCAGCGGGGTTGAGACGCTGTGTGCCCACGACAGTGCTATTTGTTTGCAGCATTCCCCCCTCCCCACAGCGCGACTGAACTAGTGAGCCTAATAAAAAAAAAAAAAAAAGTGTCCTCCACCGCCCCCATGTGTCAGGATGGAATTCAGACCCTGAAGAGACCAGCAAACAGAAGCTAAACAGAGGGAATCGCCTTGGAAGTGACCAACACGGCCCACAACATCAGAGAAGGGCCAGATATATCTTCACAATTTTTACAATCATTCCTTTTTTTTTTTTTTTCCTTTTTTTTTTTTGCTTTCTTTTTTTTTTTCTCAAACTTTTTTTTAACTGTTAAGTCTTCTATTTCTCTACTTTATATTTCTATAACTATTACTTTTCAAAAAAAAAAAGACTCTACTTTTTTAAAGCAAACACCATATATAGTCTTCGCGTGGTTGTTGTTGGTATTTCATTTTTAATCTTGGGTTGTTTTTTTTTTTTTTTCTTATATATATTTTTTTCCTTATTTTTTTTTCCCTATTTCTTTTTCTTAATATTATTATTATTATTTTTTTAATCTTTTCTCTTTTTTTTCTTTCTTCCTTCTGCTTCGTCTCTTTAACATTGTATTTTTGAAAATCTAACCTCTACTCTACGTTTTTAATCTTTGCTTTTCGGTTTTTGTTGTCAATCTTGTACATTTCATAACCCAATCTTACCTGACAGCGAGATTACTGGCTTGACCACTCTGTCCTCCTTTTGGACTCTCCTTTTTCTCCACCAGGTGGCCTCTGTCTCTCCCCCCCCCCCCATCTCTTCTATATCCAACTCTGTGATTCTCTGTGTGTTCTAGATGGTGGAGAGCACCTAAGGAACTGATTACTGGCTGGACCTGTCTCTCTCCTTTTCATTCCTCTCTCTTACCCTCCTGGCAACCTCTGTCTACTTCCTCTCTCTCCTCTCCCCTGTATAACTCCGTAAATACCGCTGAGAGGTCCAGACTATGGAGCGCACATAAGGAAGTGACTATTGACTAGCTTGCTCTCTCCTCTTTTGATCTCACCGCATCTCATTCCAGTCACCTCTAACTACCCCCTCCCTCTTCTCTTCTCCATGTAACCCAGTGAACCTCTCTGGGTGCCCCTCAATGTGGAGAAACCTTTCATCTTTAGCCTAGATACTATATCATTGGTGCTGTATAGATGGAGAAGTCTAGAGACCACTGTAAAAATAAAACCGAAAACCAGAAGCAGGAGGCTTAAGTCCAAAGCTTGAGAACATCAGAGAACTCCTGAATTCGGGGAACATTAAGCAATAGGAGCTCATCAAATGCCTCCAAACCTACACTGAAACAAAGCTCCACCCAAGGGCCAACAAGTTCCAGAGCAAGACATATCACACAAATTCTCCAGCAACACAGGAACACACCCCTGAGCTTCAATATACAGGCAGTTCAAAGTTACTCCAAAACTTTAGACGTCTCATAACCCATTACTAGTCACTCCACTGCACTCCAGAGAGAAGAAACCCAGCTCCACCCACCAGACCTCCAACACAAGCTTCCCTAACCAGGAAACCTGGACAAGCCACAGATACAACCCCACCCACAGTGAGGAAGCTCCACAATAAAGAGAACTCCACAAATTACCAGAATATAAAAAGGCCATTCCAAACGCAGCAATATAACCAAGATGAAGAGACAGAGGAATACCCAACAGGTAAAGGAGCAGGAGAAATGCCCACCAAACCAGACAAAAGAGGAAGAGATAGGGAATCTACCTGAGAAAGAATTCCGAATATTGATAGTGAAAATGATCCAAAATCTTGAAGTCAAAATGGAATCACAGATAAATACCCTAGAGACAAGGATTGAGAAGATGCAAGAAAGGTTCAATAAGGACCTAGAAGAAATAAAAGAGTCAATATACAATGAATAATGCAATAAATGAGATCAGAAACACTCTGGAGGCAACAAATAATAGAATAACGGAGGCAGAAGATAGGATTAGTGAAATAGAAGACAGAATGGTAGAAATAAATGAATCAGAGAGGAAAAAAGAAAAACGAATTAAAAGAAATGAGGACAATCTCAGAGACCTCCAGGACAATATAAAACGCTCCAACATTCGAATTATAGGAGTCCCAGAAGAAGAAGACAAAAAGAAAGACCATGAGAAAATCCTTGAGGAGATAATAGTTGAAAACTTCCCTAAAATGGGGAAGGAAATAATCACCCAAGTCCAAGAAACCCAGAGAGTCCCAAATAGGATAAACCCAAGGCGAAACACCCCAAGACACATATTAATCAAATTAACAAAGATCAAGCACAAAGAACAACTATTAAAAGCAGCAAGGGAAAAACAACAAATAACACACAAGGGGATTCCCATAAGGATAACAGCTGATCTCTCAATAGAAACTCTTCAGGCCAGGAGGGAATGGCAAGACATACTTAAAGTGATGAAAGAAAATAACCTACAGCCCAGATTACTATACCCAGCAAGGATCTCATTCAAATACGAAGGAGAAATCGAAAGCTTTACAGACAAGCAAAAGCTGAGAGAATTCAGCACCACCAAACCAGCTCTCCAACAAATTCTAAAGGATATTCTCTAGACAGGAAACACAAAAAGGGAGTATAAACCCGAACCCAAAATAATAAAACAAATGGCAACGGAATCATACTTATCAATAATTACCTTAAACGTAAATGGATTGAATGCCCCAACCAAAAGGCAAAGACTGGCCGATTGGATACAAAAACAAGAACCCTCTATATGCTGCTTACAAGAGACCCACCTCAAAACAAGGGACACATACAGACTGAAAGTGAAGGGTTGGAAAAAGATATTCCATGCAAATAGAGACCAAAAGAAAGCAGGAGTGGCAATACTCATATCCGATAAAATAGACTTTAAAACAAAGGGTGTGAAAAGAGACAAAGAAGGCCACTACATAATGATCAAAGGATCAATCCAAGAAGAAGATATAACAATTATAAATATATATGCACCCAATATAGGAGCACCGCAATATGTAGGACAAATGCTAACAAGTATGAAAGGGGAAATTAACAACAACACAATAATAGTGGGAGACTTTAATACCCCACTCACACATATGGACAGATCAACTAAACAGAAAATTAACAAAGAAACGCAAACTTTAAATGATACATTAGACCAGTTAGACCTAATTGATATCTATAGGACATTTCACCCCAAAACAATGAATTTCACCTTTTTCTCAAGTGCTCATGGAACCTTCTCGAGGATAGATCACATCCTGGGCCATAAATATAACCTTGATAAATTCAAAAAAATCGAAATCATTCCAAGCATCTTTTCTGACCATAATGCACTAAGATTAGATCTCAATTACAGGAGGAAACCTATTAAAAATTCCAACATATGGAGGCTGAACAACACGCTTCTGAATAACCAACAAATCACAGAAGAAATCAAAAAAGAAATCAAAATATGCATAGAAACTAATGAAAATGAAAACACAACAACCCAAAACCTGTGGGACACTATAAAAGCAGTGCTAAGAGGAAAGTTCATAGCAATACAGGCATACCTCAAGAAACAAGAAAAAAGTCAAATAAATAACCTAACTCTACACCTAAAGCAACTAGAAAAGGAAGAATTAGAGAACCCCAGAGTTAGCAGAAGGAAAGAAATCTTAAAAATTAGGGCAGAAATAAATGCAAAAGAAACAAAAGAGACCATAGCAAAAATCAACAAAGCCAAAAGCTGGTTCTTTGAAAGGATAAATAAAATTGACAGACCATTAGCCAGACTCATCAAGAAGCAAAGAGAGAAAAATCAAATCAATAAAATTAGAAATGAAAATGGAGAGATCACAACAGACAACACAGAAATACAAAGGATCATAAGAGACTACTATCAGCAATTATATGCCAATAAAATGGACAACCTGGAAGAAATGGACAAATTCTTAGAAAAATACAATTTTCCAAAACTAAACCAGGAAGAAATAGACAATCTTAACAGACCCATCACAAGCACGGAAATTGAAACTGTAATCAGAAATCTTCCAGCAAACAAAAGCCCAGGTCCAGATGGCTTCACAGCTGAATTCTACCAAAAATTTCGAGAAGAGTTAACACCTATCCTACTCAAACTCTTCCAGAAAATTGCAGAGGAAGGGAAACTTCCAAACTCATTCTATGAGGCCACCATCACCCTAATACCAAAACCTGACAAAGATACTACAAAAAAGGAAAACTACAGGCCAATATCACTGATGAACATAGATGCAAAAATCCTCAACAAAATTCTAGCAATCAGAATCCAACAACACATTAAAAAGATCGTACACCATGACCAAGTGGGCTTTATCCCAGGGATGCAAGGATTCTTCAACATCCGCAAATCAATCAATGTAATTCACCACATTAACAAATTGAAAAATAAAAACCATATGATTATCTCAATAGATGCAGAGAAGGCCTTTGACAAAATTCAACATCCATTTATGATAAAAACTCTCCAGAAAGCAGGAATAGAAGGAACATACCTCAATATAATAAAAGCTATATATGACAAACCCACAGCAAACATTATCCTCAATGGTGAAAAATTGAAAGCATTTCCCCTTAAGTCAGGAACAAGACAAGGGTGCCCACTTTCACCACTACTATTCAACATAGTTCTGGAAGTTTTAGCCACAGCAATCAGAGCAGAAAAAGAAATAAAAGGAATCCAAATTGGAAAAGAAGAAGTAAAACTCTCACTGTTTGCAGATGACATGATCCTCTACATAGAAAACACTAAAGACTCTACCAGAAAATTACTAGAGCTAATTAATGAATATAGTAAAGTTGCAGGATATAAAATCAACACACAGAAATCCCTTGCATTCGTATACACTAATAATGAGAAAGTAGAAGAAGAAATTAAGGAAACAATTCCGTTCACCATTGCAACAAAAAGAATAAAATACTTAGGAATATACCTACCTAAAGAAACTAAAGACCTATATACAGAAAACTTTAAAACACTGATGAAAGAAATCAAAGAGGACACTAATAGATGGAGAAATATACCATGCTCATGGATCGGAAGAATCAATATAGTGAAAATGAGTATATTACCCAAAGCAATTTACAAATTCAATGCAATCCCTATCAAGATACCGGCGATATTTTTCACAGAACTAGAACAAATAATTTCAAGATTTGTATGGAAATACAAAAAACCACGAATAGCCAAAGCAATCTTGAGAAAGAAGGATGGAACTGGAGGAATCAATTTGCCTGACTTCAGGCTCTACTACAAAGCCACAGTCATCAAGACAGTATGGTATTGGCACAAAGACAGACATATAGATCAATGGAACAAAATAGAAAGCCCAGAGATAAATCCACATACATATGGACACCTTATCTTTGACAAAGGAGGCAAGAATATACAATGGAGTAAAGACAATCTCTTTAACAAGTGGTGCTGGGAAAACTGGTCAACCACTTGTAAAAGAATGAAGCTAGATCACTTTCTAACACCGCACACAAAGATAAACTCAAAATGGATTAAAGATCTAAATGTAAGACCAGAAACTATAAAACTCCTAGAGGAGAACATAGGCAAAACACTCTCTGACATAAACCACAGCAGGATCCTCTACGATCCACCTCCCAGAATTCTGGAAATAAAAGCAAAAATAAACAAATGGGATCTAATTAAAATTAAAAGCTTCTGCACAACAAAGGAAAACATAAGCAAACTGAAAAGACAGCCTTCCGAATGGGAGAAAATAATAGCAAATGAAGCAACTGACAAACAACTAATCTCAAAAATATACAAGCAACTCCTGCAGCTCAATTCCAGAAAAATAAACGACCCAATAAAAAAATGGGCCAAAGAACTAAATAGACATTTCTCCAAAGAAGACATACGGATGGCTAACAAACACATGAAAAGATGCTCAACATCACTCATTATTAGAGAAATGCAAATCAAAACCACAATGAGGTACCACTTCACACCAGTCAGAATGTCTGCGATCCAAAAATCTGCAAGCAATAAATGCTGGAGAGGGTGTGGAGAGAAGGGAACCCTCCTACACTGTTGGTGGGAATGCAAACTAGTACAGCCACTATGGAGAACAGTGTGGAGATTCCTTAAAAAATTGCAAATAGAAATGCCTTATGACCCAGCAATCCCACTGTTGGGCATACACACAGAGGAAACCAGAATTGAAAGAAACACATGTACCCCAATGTTCATCGCAGCACTGTTTATAATAGCCAGGACATGGAAACAACCTAGATGTCCATCAGTAGATGAATGGATAAGAAAGCTGTGGTACATATACACAATGGAGTATTACTCAGCCATTAAAAAGAATACATTTGAATCAGTTCTGATGAGATGGATGAAACTGGAGCCAATTATACAGAGTGAAGTGAGCCAGAAAGAAAAACACCAATACAGTATACTAACACATATATATGGAATTTAGGAAGATGGCAATGATGACCCTGTATGCAGGACAGCAAAAAAGACACAGATGTGTATAGCGGACTTTTGGACTCAGAGGGAGAGGGAGAGGGTGTGATGATTTGAGAGAATGGCATTGAAACATGTATAATAACATGTAAGAATCGAAATGCCAGTCTATGTCTGATGCAGGATATGACACGCTTGGGGCTGACGCGCGGGGATGACCCAGAGAGATGTTGTGGGGAGGGGGGTGGGAGGGGGGTTCATGTTTGGGAACGCATGTACACCTGTGGTGGATTCATGTCAATCTATGCCAAAACCAATACAGAATTGTAAAGTAAAAATTAAAAATAAATAAATAAATTAAAAATAAAAAAAAAAAGAAGATGATAATTCTTCAGAATATAGTTCTGATTCAGACAATGTGAATATTAGACCAATAAAAAGACAAAAAACTGTAGTGATTGATTCTGATGTGGAAAGTGACAATGAAACTCACCGATACACGAGAATGCTCCTTTGCTTCTGTAGAAGGGTGAATTGAAGACAACATTTCACAAAAATTGGAAGACTTTACAGTGTATCAGGTGTAACTATTGAATGTGCTGCTGCTGCTGCTGCTAAGTCACTTCAGTCGTGTCTGACTCTGTGTGACCCCATAGACGTCAGCCCACCAGGCTCCCCTGTCCCTGGGATTCTCCAGGCAAGAACACTGGAGTGGGTTGCCATTAACCTGCAAAGTGTTAGTGAAATAACAGAATTAATTTTTGGCCAGCCAAAGTAAAAATTGCTGATCACAGGCTTCAGTTTCTGTAAAAAATCTCCCAGTCAAAAATTAACATAAGAAGAAAACACGGCCAAAGAGCGTGAAGAAGGCATTGCCAGAATAATATTACAGATATGGCAATGATAGCAGGTTGTATCAGGAGCAAGACTACCACATTGGTGGGAGAATTGGAATGTGAAAAATGTAGTGGATAGTAAATTTGGGAGGATCAATTATTGCCCCTTTAAGAAATGTCTTTAAATTCAGACTGAGGAATTTTGAGGCTCTTAAGTTATATATTTTAGTTTAATAACAAGGATATAATGCTTGCACAATACTTAGGCCTTCTGAATGTTTGTTTTTGCTTGTTTAGCAGACTTTTAAATAGCTCTATTAATATACAAGCATACAATAAGCTGCACATTTAAAAATATACTCACTGATAAGTGTAACATATGTGTGAGATTTGAACCCATCATCATAGATAATGACCATATGTGCTATTCTAAAACACTTCTTTTCCCCTTTGTATTCTCATCCTCAAGAACCTCCTAACTCCTTATGTCTACTCTCTCCCTGCCCCACATGCCAGTAACTCCTCACCCTACCCCGCTCCCCAGCTTCACAGGCACCACTGATCTGCTTTCTATCATTGCAGATTAGACAACATTACCTAGAGTTTTCATTCAAACAGTTGTGCACTCTTTTTTAATCTGGTTTGTTTCAGTTGTCACAATTATCTTGAGATTCAGGTATCTACTAGCACTTGTCAATATTCATTCATTTTTATTGCTTAGCAGAAATTTTAATTTAAAAAATGTGGGAATTGAAAAGAGACTGTTGAAAGTCTGAGGCAGAATAATGCCTTCCCTTAAAGAGTTTTCAACATGGTTAAGAAGAAAAGTTAGAACTGATGCAATCAGAGAGCAGTAAGAGGCCAAAGCATAAGATACTGGACAAAAGTGAGACTGTTGTGAGCTGGAATAGTCTGGGAATAGAATAAGACTGGAAATGAATCTTAGAAAAAAGAGTAAATGTTGATGGATTAAAAAAGAAAAATAATCCGTGAATAAAGAAATAGAATGAGCTAAAGGACAGAGTTTGAAATTAATATGCAAGTGCTAAGTCGCTTCAGTCATGTCTGACTTTGTGACCCCATAAACCTCACCTGCCAGGCTCCTCTGTCCATGGAGAATCTCCAGGCAAGAATACTGGAGTGCATTGCCATGCCCTCCTCCAGGGGAGCTTCCCCACCCAGGGATCAAACCCACGTCTCTTATGTCTCCTGCCTTGGCCGGTGGGCTCTTTACCACCAGAGCCACCTGGGAACCACGAATTAATATGGCATAGTATCACTGGAAAATAGGGTGAGTCCATGACATAAATTTTAGTTTGAGTAGTAAAAAATATTGCATTAATTTTGTTCTTGAGAAGATGGGTACCAGAAAAACAGGTTTTGGTCAAGGTTATTGAGAATGATGTAGTTCCTTCCGCTGAAGCCAAGAAAAATGTTCTTTAGAGGAAAAAGCAACAGGAGGTGAGCACAGTTTGGCTATGAATAAGGAAGCACTTTTGTGAACTTATTATTATTTCTTCACTAATATTGATTCATGAAGTCTGTCATTTTGACAGTAGATCAGCAGCTTATTGTATGTAGAGCTGTGAGGAGTGGGAATTTTAGAGTCTCCAGTATGACCAGTTTGTTGTTTGGTCAAACCACAGCTTTCTCTCTTTAACAAACTAACAACTGTTAAATTTACAACCTTGTATTTCCTTTACTGAGGCCAATTGTTGGGCTTCTCTAGCTATTTTTTTCTATGTTATCATTTGGGAAACTATCCCTTTAGCCGTGACAGAGGTTTGGCTGCTAATAGTACCTTGAAGGGCAGCATTCCTTGCGGAAATATTGGCAGGGTGATTTTCTTTAGCTAACAGAGTCAAGTTTAGAATGCCTTGGAATCTTAATAATAGCTAAAATTGCAGGTAAAAGTATCACAATTCAATAATTACCGAACATAGGGGCCATATTTAATTTTATTTCCACGGGATGTAATTCCTTAAAACCTCATCATTGAGAATCAGGAGGACACTGGAAAGGCTGATGAGAAGGCTGAAAGCACATGAAATGCTTAAATTTATAATAATCTATTTCCAATGTCCTGGATTTTTGCAATAATAGAAACTAGGAGGGTTTTTGTTTTATTGAGGAGCCTTCATTTCCTGGAGCTGATGATTAAGAATTTTAAGTCTTCCTTTCAGGTGATTCATCCAGAGTATGAGAGAACTGGTTTGCCAGATAAACTAACTCCAGAGTAGACCAAGTCTCCTACTTCATCCTGGTCCTTTTTCACTAAAAAGGAAAGGTCCCAGTTCAACCCATTAATAAACAGAGCATTCAAAGCTACCCAGGTGGAATCAACATCTAAAACAAGGCCAGAATTTTCTTTAAAATCAACCTGAAGTTGAATGTAATAGTCACGAACAGGTTCATCAGAATTTTGTGTGCAAGTCTGAATTTTGTTCCAACCAACAAGTTTGGGGAAAATTCTAGAAATTGCTTGATGAAGTCACCTAGATTGCTCAAGTCTGAGCATGTAATAAATTAGTGGGCTGATCTCCCAGTTGTCATTCTATTCGCAGGTTTTATGCAATGCTGAGCCTGGTGTTCACCAACAAGCATATGAACTAGCTGAATATAAGTCAGAGAAACCAGGTGGGTAAGTTTGAAAGACAATATTAAATTCCTTAGCAAACCTGTGAGGATCTTTGGTTACTTTGGGAAAATCTTTGACAAAAACTTGCAGTCCAAATTTAGTCCAGGGAGTATAAGAAATTAAAGATTTGCTCTCTGGATCCTCAGAAGGCTTAATTTTAAAGAAACAGACCCTGACAAGTTCAAAGGAAAAGCAACTGTGGAGAGTTTCAGAGATAGGGGGAAGTTGGGTGAGAGAGTTAGGGGAATTGACAGTTTAGAGGGGGTGTGAGTGGTATAGAAGGAAGCAGGTGATGGCATCAGAGCTCGAGTCTGGCCAGGAGGAGATGGGGAAAGAGACAAGCTGGTACTGAAAGAGGAACCAAGGGAGAAGAGCATGAGGCTTTGGGAGACATTTTGTCTTTTTAAAATTGTTTATCTCAGTTAATCTTAAAATCTTAATTAGTGGAAAGGCAATTTAAGACTCTCAGTAATGGAAACCTTAACATACCAACTGAAGTAAGCGTTTCACTCAGTTCCAAAAAAAATTTTTTTTAATTTACTTGGCTTCATCCAGTCTCAGTTGCAGCATGTGTGAGGGATCTTTCATTGTGGTGCAGGCTTAGTTGCCCTGTGGCATGTAGGACCTTAGTTCCCCAACCAGGGATCAAACCCGAGTACCCTTCACTGCAAGGTGGATTCCAACCACTGAACCCCCAGGGAAGTCCCTGGAAATATTTAAGCAATTGTAGTGCAGTTTGGTTTTAAGAAAATTGTTTGGAGATTTCAAAAATTCCCCACAATGGCCAATGATATTTTTAATTGTCATTGGTCAGGTTGATCCATTTGGTTATAAATGTGCAAGAGGAGAACCACTGTTTTTAAATGTAACATTAGCCAGAGTCCTGGGAAGAGGGGACACTCTCAAAATATTTAGGTAACTGTGATACTATCTCTTGGATGTTTTTCTTTAGAGTGAAAGTGAGGTGGGAGGTAGATGGGCCCTGGGCCTGAGCAGCTAGGGTTTGTCAAGTGAAGTAAAGTGGAGTTTAATCTTCCCTAGACATGCCAAGAACAAAGTTAATGGCAGAAGCTGAGCTCTGCTGGAATAGATAAGATGATCACAACTATTACTGTTGAGGTCAAGAAAACCTCTCTGACTGCACACACATAGGAAGGCTCCTCAAGGGTCAAAAAGGGAAGGGATGCTTTCCCATAGTAGGTGTTGTCAAACCTCCCATAAGCCTCTGCACTGGAATCCATCTTGGCAAAAAAATGCACGCACATATCAGGTAGGGCCCTAAGATGTAAGAAAGAAGCAATATAATTGGTCAGAGGAGAACAAACACCCAGATGAACTGCCCCTTTTTAATTGATTTAATTTCCTCTTTATGGAGCTCCTCTTCACTGGGAAAGACACCCACACCATTTCCCTCCAGGTGAGTATCCCCATTTTTCTTCTGTCTAAATAAACTGTTTCTCTGCTTTCCCACATGTTGTACTATGTATCTAATAATAAAGTTTCTACCTGGTTTTGTCCCCTTGAAACAGTCTTGCTTTCAAACAAGGGCAAGAACCCAGGTAACTTTGCTCCTGGCCATTAGTCCCTGGTGGTCTAGGGCTAGGATTCCTGGTTTTCCTCCAGACTACACAGGTTCAATTCCTGGGCAGGGAACGAATATCCAACTTCAAGACCACTTAACTACTGTCCCGCCAAGAGAACAATTTTCAAACAACTTGAATAGCTTGCAGCTCAATTCAAGCAGCTTGCAAGCCTAATACCAGCCAATGCTAAACAAACAAGCAAAATAGCTTGGTCTCAGAAGAGCCAGGCCAAAAGCTTCTTCAGACAATTTCCAGAAAACAGTACCTTCCAAAGGAATAAGTCAAAGGCTAAAAAACCTATACAGTTTCAGTGACATGGTCTCTGTCCCCCCCCCCCAAAAAATGCATTTTAGCCAGCCTCAGTTGAAAGAATCAGACCAAAGTGCCAAACAATTACTTGCATATAGAACAAAGACTTAACCTTAAAATAGATCCCAAATAAAGCCTGTGTACTGTGTGTGAGTTAACAGCAACAGCAGCAACAACAATGTATCTAGTATATCTACAGCTTTAAATGAGCCTAGTAAATCCAACCCTTGAACCTTTCTCTTTTAGACAAATTAGCTGATCGATCCCATAAAAGGATGGTCTATGGTCATGAATCTGAGGATCATCTATGTACCTCTGTGGACAGTTGATGGGCTGGTGAGTTTAATGTAACAATCAGACCTCAAATTGATGACCTTTCCTCAAAGAATCAATTCAGTATAGAATGTGAATTGTAGAAACAAAGAAAGAAATGAGAACTATTGCTTTTATAAACATAAAAGAAAACCCTTTGACCCAAATAGTGTGAATGTTTTGACATGATATTTTAAAAAGGTATTTTTTTAATTAGTAATTTATCCAATTTTGAAAATATCAGTTATAGAAAACTAGTAAACTCAAACCTTGCTTTAAATACATAGAACAGAATAATTTGTAACACATTATCAAATAAAATTTTGTTAAAAAGAAAAAATTCTAGATATATATTAAAATATTTTCAAGATATATTGGATCTTCAAATTTAGAATACAAACTCATAAAAAGTATAGTGTTCTACAAATGTTACCAATTTTTTTCTTTTTCACTTATTGTGCTTTAGAATTCAATTAGTATTTTGAAATTCTGCAATTGTTATCTGTGGTTTAAAATAGTAAATTTACAACATAAATCCATTCTGCCTTATGAGAGGTTTTAAAGAGAAGCATATTCTAGTTGTATATGAGACCAAGGGAAATTTCTGATTAAGTTTTACCATATTTCTAGATCTGGGGGTTTACTTATATGTTAACAATAGTAATAATAGCTTTTCACTTATACAAACCTTAATTATTATCTCTCTGCAACACTGTTCCTTGCTGCAGTTGATTCTAGCATAATGGGAATATCATAAGACAATGTCACCTCTCTGCCACCATCTAAAGATCAGATCAATGTTTGTTACCATGTTTCTAGCTGTTATTCATCCTTTCCAGAAACAATGAAAAAATGGAATACATTTTACCAGTTTGGGTTTTTTTAGTGTTTTAATTAAGATTTTTAAAGAATAGTCAGGTAAATTTTAAATAATATTTAATCTAGTATTTATTTTTGCCTTGAACTGTTCCTAAGGAATAAAGTTCTAATATAAAAATCTTTATTGTGATGGCAACAGTATTAATATGAGTAAATTATTGCATGACATGATATCTCATTAGCACCCACATTAACAATCTAATATTAAGACCATCTTATCCATTCTTTTCACACCAAATTAATTATATACAAAGCCTATAGAAATTATGGCTTCATAACGCATGTTCATCATATTTCCAGGTCAACTGAGCAATAACAGTCTAGTAGCTCTGATGAAGTAGCACCTCTTGACATACTTACAGGCTGCACATATCTCATCCTTGAGGGTTGCATGTGAAAAATTTCACAATAGGTAAGAATGGATACAGAGTTATTATTTTTAAATCCTACACTATCTTTCCATCTTACACTATGTTTTTCACTGAAATCTTTTTCAATTTACCTATTTATCAACCTTGGAAAGTATTATAATAAAGAGAAAACTTTTACTCTTTATTAAGAGTAAAGAAAAAATTAAGATAAGAAACATTTTACTGGATAAAATTCAAAAGTATTTTATAAGTAGAAAGACTGCTAGATCAGATGATACGGATAATAGAGATATGAAATTATTCACTACAAATTAGAATTTCTTTCTCAATAAGAAGAGAAAATGGAATGTAAGTTGGTACAACTACTATAGAAAAAAGCATGGATATTCCTTAAAAAATTATAAATAAGACTACTATATGATCCAGCAATTCTACTTCTGGGTATTTATCTGAAAAAGATAAAAACACTAATTTGAAAAAATATATACTCCCCCGTGTTCATCACATCATTATTTACAATAACCCATGATGCTAGTATTGGCCAGTAGAAATCCTTTCTGACAATATATCCATCTTTAAAAATGTTTATCTACTTTCATGTGGCTGTACTGCGTCTTCACTGTGGCATACAGGATCTTTAGTTGTGGCACGCAGGATCTAATTCTCTGACTAGGAATCAAACCCAGGCCCCCTGCATTGGAAGCACAGAATCTTAGCCACTGGACCACCAGGGAAGTCCCTATCCATTTATTTTTGAACACTTTATTGCTTTCTGAAACTACAGCATATTTTAAATTCATTTTCTTTTTACTTGCTTCAACCCTAGAATTGGCCATTTCTCAGAGGCATCCTTCTCCATTTATTGGAAAATGAGGTCTTGATGTCAGGATCTGAGTGGTTGCTGTGTTCATCATTTTGGGGATGTCCAAGCTCACAGACCCTCTCCATATACACATATGCCTACTTTTTCTTCATTTATAGTAGCAACTATTGGTTTCCCAGAAATAAGACTGTCTTACCAGACTGTCTATGGAAAACCTTGTAATCTGGCTCATTTTATACTGCAAAATTTCAAAATTATTGTCAACACCAGCCCTACAAAGCTGGTTTCTTGAGTAGTAACTGAAATGATCCTTTAAATATGTGCTGTTTTCTTACTGGTCTCATAAAATATATAAATGTGTGAATATAAATTTATTTCCTATTTTGATACTTTTTAAAAGATTACATTAAGCAAAATAAAACTTCCTCAGCCATTCTATAGAAGAAACCATCATGTGGACTAAGAATGCTATCTGCTCCGTCAGTAAGCAAAGGGTGCAGCAGCCGTTAGTGATTGCAGTCACCCCTGATGCTGAGCCCTGAGGGAACTCAGGGTGGAAACAAGAAACTCCCCCAACCCCGACTCCGCCTGCATCTAGCAGTCATCAGACTGCAGCCACCTCCAACAGTGTAGCTTGAGGAAACTCAGGATGAGAAAATACAGGATACTGTCCCAGATAGCTGAGGTGCATATCAGAGGAACGATTTCAGTGAGCCCAGACTCTTGCACCTTCCCATGCATATAAAAAAGCGCTAAATTCCTAAACTTGAGTTATCTGGTTTTCTCTAATTAACAGTAATCTTTTGACATTCCAACTACCTGTCCTTTGTTGTGAGAACACCCATATAGCCTGACTTCCTGCTTGCCTCCCCAGAACAGTTTTCTCAGCATTATCTGAGATGCTGTTTCCTAGGCTTGAAGTCCTAAGAATGTCTGCCAAATAAAACATTGCTCTCAGCTTTTAGGTTATGCATTTTTTCAGTTGACAGTCCCTAGGTAGTACCATACATGTGTGGACTCTCAGTCACTTCAGTAATGTCCGACTGTGCGACCCCATGGACTATAGCCCGACAGCCTCCACTGTCCATGGGATTCTCCAGGCAAGAATTCAGGAATGGGTTGCCATACCCTCCTCCACAGAATCTTCCTGACCCAGGGATCAAACCTTCATCTCCCATCTCCTGCACTGCAGGTGAATTCTTTACAGCTGAGCCACCAGGGAAGCCCAGAGATGGCACTGTACAACCTACTAATATATATTTTTATATATAAATACATAATATATATTTTGTGTGTGCTGTTCTCTGTTATCTGCCCTCCTCACCTACCTGACAGCATTTCTTGGTCTGTCTTTGTTTGCCTGGACAGAGTCAAAGCCTGTGTTCCTGGGGCACTAGTATTTGTGGAGTTTTCTCTTTTTATTGGGAGCTGTTTTGTCTTTTTAGCACTGTCTATCTTCAGGCAATATTGAGGGTTTTGTTTTGTGTAGACATTTTGTAAATGGATAGTTATTTCACATCATTTGGGGTAGAAGATTTTGGCAGAGTGTTTACTGTACTGCCTCTGTTCGGAAATGCTCTGTGTGCTTTTGGATTCAGTTAAAACTTAAGTCATGGTCTCGGCTCATCAAAGATGTTTTTACTGCTCCAAAAATACAGCATATGTCACTGAACAGTTATTGCAAAATTGCTAATTTTTGTGGATGCTTACTACACATTGGGAAGAGCCCTAGTCACATTCTGTTTTTACTGACTTCTGAAGATAATTCTGCAAGTAGGTTTTATAATCTTGTTTTAACAATAACTAAACTGAGGCATGGAGGAAATTAGGAAAGTTGCCCAGGTTCACCCTGGAAAACAATAGAGCTGAGATTTAAACTACCTCTTTACTCCGATGCCCATATTATTCAAACCAATTTATCAGACTTGTTTTTCCAACAGTTAGTAGGTAGATTTAGTCTACGGGTGAGTCCTGGTGATAGGGACAGACTAAAGAAACAAAGGGGGCTTCCCAGGTGGCGCTAGTGGTAAAGAACCTGCCTGTCAATGCAGGAGACATAAGAGACACAGGTTCGATCTCTGGGTCAGGAAGGTCCCCTGGAGGAGGACATGGCAACCCACTCTAGTATTCTTGCCCGGAGAATCCCATGGACAGAGGAGCCTCGCAGGCCATAGTCCATAGGGTCGCAAAGAGTCAGACATGACTGAAGCGAATTAGCACGCATGCATGCACAAAGGAATGGAGTAAGTATTTAAATAGTTAATCACATTAGGGGATTCTAATTTAAGAAAAAGTGTGGGAGACTCCTGTTAAGTTAATGATCACTCAAGACAGCAGGTTTGCTTAGACACGAAGCCAAGCAGGCTTGCTTAGCAACAAAACCATCCAATGGCTTCATGAGACATGCCGCAAAACACTCAAACAATGGTGGCCTGAGACCCATATCCTGCCCAGTGAGCTCTATAAGTTAATGAGTTCTAGGACATGCTCCTTTGTATGCACTAAAAACAAAAATATAAGAAAAAGTTGGCTTTATACTAAAACCTGAGATGATTCACCATTTTTAGCATATGTTACTGATCTTGGTGGCTTCAGCCTACAGGGGCTTGAAATGGGGCTTCAATTCCCCACTGGAAATTGAGGTCGAGTGGTGGCAAGGAGAGCGCTGAATCCTAGCCACTAAACCAATGGTCAGTGACAAGACCTTGGCTCTTTGGCTTTGCAGAAAAAGAATTTTTGCAAAGATGAAAAATAGTGAAACAAGTAGAGTATTTATTCAGTTCAGTTCAGTTCAGTTGCTCAGTCATGTCCCACTCTTTGGTGACCCCATGGACTGCAGCACGCTAGGCCTCCCTGTCCATCACCAACTCCCGGAGCCTACCCAAATTCGTGTCCATTGAGTCAGTGATGCCATCCAACCATCTCATCCTCTGTCGTCCCCTTCTCCTGCCTTCAATCTTTCCCAGCATCAGGGTCCTTTCCAATGAGTCAGTTCTTCTCATCAGGTGGCCAAAGTATTGGAGTTTCAGCTTCAGCATCAGTCCTTCCAAAGAACACTCAGGACTGATCTCCTTTAGGATGGACTGGTTGGATCTCCTTATAGTCCAAGGGGCTCTCAAGAGTCTTCTCCCACACCACAGTTCAAAAGCATCAATTCGTCGGCCCTCAGCTTTCTTTATAGTCCAATTCTCATACCCATACTCGACTACCAGAAAAACCATAGTCTTGACTAGATGGACCTTTGTTGGCAAAGTAATGTCTCTGCTTTTCAATATGCTGTCTAGGTTGGTCATAACTTTTCTTCCAAGCAGTAAACATCTTTTAATTTCATGTCTGCAGTCACCATCTGCAGTGATTTTGGAGCCCCCAAAATAAAGGCTGCCAATGTTTCCTCTATTTCCCCATCTATTTCCCATGAAGTGATGGGACCAGATGCCATGATCTTCGTTTTCTGAATGTTGAGCTTTAAGCCAACTTTTTCACTCTCCTCTTTCACTTTCATCAAGAGGCTTTTTAGTTCTTCTTCACTTTCTCCCATAAGGGTGGTGTCATCTGCATATCTGAGGTTATTGATATTTCTCCCGGCAATCTTGATTCCAGCTGTGCTTCATCCAGCCCAGCATTCCTCATGATGTACTCTGCATATAATTTAAATAAGCAGGGTGACAATATACAGCCTTGATGTACTCATTTTCCTATTTGGAAGCGGTCTGTTGTTCCATGTCCAGTTCTAACTGCTGCTTCCTGACCTGCATACAGATTTTTCAAGAGGCAGGTCAGGTGGTCTGGTATTCCCATCTCTTTCAGAATTTTCCACAGTTTGTTGTGATCCACACAGGCTTTGGCATAGTCAAGAAAGCAGAAATAGATGTTTTTCTGGAACTCTCTTGCTTTTTTGATGAGCCAACAGATGTTGCCAATTTGATCTCTGGGTTCCTCTGCCTTTTCTAAATCCAACTTGAACATCTGGGAGTTCACAGTTCATGTATTGTTGAAGCCTGGCTTGGAGAATTTTGAGCATTACTTTACTAGCGTGTGAGATGAGTGCAATTGTGTGGTAGTTTGAGCATTCTTTGGCATTGCCTTTCTTTCGGTTTGGAATGAAAATTGACCTTTTCCAGTCCTCTGGCCACTGCTGCACTTTCCAAATTTGCTGGCATAATGAGTGCAGCACTTTCACAGCATCATCTTTTAGGATTTGAAACAGCTCAACTGGAATTCCATCACCTCCACTAGCTTTGTTCATAGTGATGCTTCCTAAAGCCCAATTGACTTCACATTCCAGGATGTCTGGCTCTAGGTGAGTGATCACACCATCGTGATTATCTGGGTCATGAAACTCTTTTTTTGTACAGTTCTTCTGTGTATTCTTGCCACCTCTTCTTAGTATCTTCTGCTTCTGTTAGGTCCATACCACTTCTGTTCTTTATTGAGCCCATCTTTGCATGAAATGTTCCCTTGGTATCTCTAATTTTCTTAAACAGAGTTTTTATTAGGAGGAAAAAAAAGAGTACAGTACTCAGAGACAGACTCAGAATAGTGCCCTCGTGGTAGTTTGAATCACCTTCATGGGGCATTTCTTCCAGGTTTCCTTTGATGAATCACCTTGCTTGTCTGGTTCTAAGTCTGGTTTATCTGAGGATCCTTTGATGAGTGCGTGCTCATCTCTTAGGCAAACCTATGGGTAGGTTGATATTACTTACTGTGAGATGACACCCTTTCCCTTTTTGACCTCCAAGGAAACTTTCTGCTCACATGTATGTCAGGAAGGTCTCCTTGACTTCGAGAATGAGGAATATGCGGTCTTTTATCTCTTATCTGTGCAAGGCCCAGCCTCCTCCATCATGCTGCTTTTATGGAGTTTCTGCTATTATGCATTTTCTGTCCACAAGGGAGAAACTCCTCAGCCTGGGGCCCATCTATCTTCTGCCTCATAGCCACCTTTTGCTCATTTCCACTGCACCATGACAGTCCTGGCTTGACCATATAGGCAGAAGAAAACTCCCCCACCAGGCGTGGAGGTGGAACTGCTGATGTTAACTCAAGAAGAAGGTGGTCTTCTCCTCCTCCCTACTTTTGCTTTGATTATAAAACTGTAGCCCACTAAGTTCTTGGGGAGCAGCAACCCCTTGCCCACATGCTCGCAGGCCTCACAAGTTTCCTATTCTAATAAACCGCTTCTTATCTATCACTTTGCCTCCCGCTGAATTCTTCTGCACTGAGACATAAAGAACCCGAGCTCCTTGGAGCCCCCCAAAACCAACCTACATTGTTTCTTCACTCTGTCTCTATCATTGGAAAACATTTTTTTAATGACATATTTGTGATTTTTTAATTTACTTTTTTAAAGGTTTTTGTTGTTGTTGTTGACAGGCACACACAGTTTTATTTATTTATTTGTTTACCTCATTCATGTATTTGGTTTTGGCTGTACTGGTGCAAGCGGGTTTTCTCTAGTTGCAGTGCACAGGCTTCTCATCGCGGTGGTTTCTCTCATTGCAGAGCACAGGCTCCAGGCACACAGCTTCAGGAGCTGCAACTTGCTGGCTCCGGGGCATGCGGGCCTCAGCATCTGCAGCACAGGGACTCTGGAGAACGTGCTCAGTAGCTGCGGTGCACGGACTCAGTTGCCCCACAGCACGGGGAATCTTCCTGGACTAGGGATCAAACCTGTGTCCCATGTACTGGCAAGTGGAATCCTATCCACTGCACCACAAGGGAAGTCCTGGAAACCTTTTAATGAAAGCTTCATGCTCTAAAAGTCACCACAGCTAGCCAGTGTCGTCTGTCTCCTCAGAGAGCAATCTTGACAACTTCGATCCTTAAGGATTTATTATCAAGTGTTTACTCATTGGAAAAGACTCTGATGCTGGGAGGGATTGGGGGCAGGAGGAGAAGGGGACGACCGAGGATGAGATGGCTGGATGGCATCACTGACTCGATGGATGTGAGTCTGAGTGAACTCTGGGAGTTGGTGATGGACAGGGAGGCCTGGCGTGCTGCAATTCATGGGGTCGCAAAGAGTCGGACACGACTGAGCGACAACTGAACTGAACTGTGGACCAAAGGAAGGGAAAATTGCCTAATTGCTGTAAACTTGTCATTAGTGAAAACACACACAAAAAACCCTAACAAATTAATTCTATATTCTATTTGTCAGTTCTGTTTTATGAGTTTTAAAACTTTGTCAGTATTTTGGTTTAAAATGTTCTGGACTTTGGTTATAAATCAGTAAGACATATTGGTCTAAATTTCATGGTATTGGGTTATATAGGATAACAACGGAAGAGTCATCCAAGTTTATTGTCTGTTTATTTATTTCTCGATGATTTATGATAGCTTAATACAATCTTCTTTAGATCTTGAACCTTTTAAGTATTAATAAATTAAAAAATCAAGAATTATTAATTGAGCAAAATAATGATAGCATTAATTTGAACTTGAAGGTGGGAATGCATGGACAAAGTCTTAACACATGAGCATAAATCAGAGACACCAGAAACAAGAAAACTGTATGATTGTGACAGTGTTAAATTTTGATATTACTGTTGCTCAGCAATTTAGAATTGTTCATTTTGATTCATTAATCATCCCAGAAATGTTGGATTAAAGATGGCAAGAAATGCTTCAAAAAACTCCAGAAGTAGTGTCTTTGCAGCCTGTGTCTTCATTAAAATTTTCCATATAGTTAAAGATAGTGAACCTGGAAAGGATATAAAATAATTACAAGTAAATTAAAATGTATACTCATTTGCTAAAATGTTTATTTTAAATAAAATTCTATGCATTTTGGACATAAGTATATGTGTATATTACATGATAGTTATACACATAGATCTTTAAATTTGAAACTAATTGACTAGATTTTTACACAAAAAATTAATAAGAAATATAAGTAATTAACCAGAAAACTGGGAAAAGAACACATATTCAAGAAATTGTAAATTCATATAAGAGTGAAGTAGCACTTTCTACATTACACACAAGTTTTAGAAATTGCTATATGATAGTAGGTTGGAGAAAAAAGGAAACTCAATTCATTTATAACAAAAATGTAAACTTCTGAAAAATCTTTGAACACCGTTTAGCAATATATGACCTACCAACTTGAATACATTTCCTTTATGTATATTTTTTGGTAAAATAACAAATTATGGCAAGAAATGCATACATGAAGTGTCACTGTTATAGTATTTCCTGTTATATAACTTATAACAGAAAACAATGTCCACAGTTATGATGTATTCATTAACACTACATATAATTTAAACTGAATGGGTTAGATAGATCTTTCCTGATACTGCAAAACCTCCATGTAGATTTTCCAGTAAAAAGTGTGTGCAGAGCAGTGAGTATAATTTCATTTGTAGTAGCAGCATGGGTTTTATTTATTCAATTATTTGCACTGTTTTAAGTATATTTCAAATTCTATAAATTTGTACCAAGGACTGATTTTTTAAAATTGGGTGATGACCCAGGCATTCAGTTGAGTATATCTTTCCCTTTTCCCCTTGTCTTTCACTTCTCTTCTTCCCTCAGCTATCTGCAGTCTCCTCAGACAACCACTTTGCCTTCTTGCATTTCTTTTTCTTTAGGATGATTTTGGTGACTGCCTCCTGTGCAATGTTACAAACCTCAGTCCATAGTTCTTCAGGCACTCTGTCTACCAGATCTAATCCCTTGAATCTATTTGTCACCTCCACTGTATAATCATAAGGGATATGATTTAGGTCATATCACCTGAATGGCCACCTGAATGGCCTAGTGGTTTTCCCTATTTTCTTCAGTTTAACACTGAATTTTGCAATAAGGAGCTCATGATCTGAGCCACAGTCAGCTCCAGGTCTTATTTTTGCTGACTGTATAGAGCTTCTCCATCTTTGACTGCAAAGAACATAATCAATCCGATTTTGGTATTGATCATCCGGTGATGTCCATGAGTAAAGTCATCTCTTGATTTTTTGGGAAAAGGTGTTTGCTATGATCAGCATTTTCTCTTGACAAAACTCTGTTAACCTTTGTTCTGCTTCATTTTGTACTCTAAGGCCAAACTTGCCTGTTACTCCAGTATAACAGATACTCCAGTTATCTCTTGACTTTGTACTTTTGCATTCCCAATCTCCAATGATGAAAAGGACATCCTTTCTTGTTTGTTTGTTTGTTTTAGTCCTAGAAGGTAGGTCTTCATAAAATCAGTAAACTTCAGCTTCTTGGGAATCAGTGATTGGGGCATAGATTTGGATTACTCTGATGGTGAATGATTTGCTTAGGAAATGAACTGAGAACATTGTGTCATTTTTGAGGTTGGACCCAAGTACTGCATTTCCAGTTTTGTGGTTGACCATGAGGGCTACTCCATTTCTTCTAAAGGATTTTTACCCACAGTAGTATATATAATGGTCACCTGAAATAAATTCACTCGTTCACATCCAATTTAGTTCACTGATTCCTATGATATCAATGTTCAGTCTTGCCATTGCCTGTTGACCACATACAATTTACCTTAATTCATGGACCTAACATTCCAGGTTCCTATGCAATATTGTTCTTTACAGTATCGGACGTTACTTTCACCACCAGACACATCCACAACTGAACACCATTTCTGCTTTGGCCCAACCACTTCATACTTTCTGGAGCTATTAGTAATTGCCTTCCGCTCTTCTGCAGTAACATATTGGACATCTTCCTACCTGGGGAACTCATCTTCCAGTGTCATATGTTTTTGCTTTTTCATGCTGTTCATAGGGCTCTTGTGGCAAGAATATTTGAGTGGGTTGCCATTTCCTCCTCCAGTGGACCCTGTTTTATCAGAACTCTTCACTATGACCCATCTGTCTTGGGTAGCCCTGCCTGACATGGCTTCACTGAGTTATAGAAGCCCCTTCACCATGGCAAGGCTGTGATCCAGGAAGGGGAAAATATGTGTAGTCAAGGATTAAAAGCTGATGCCATTGCAGATAGACAGGTGCTTGAGAATTTCACATAATTAAAAAAATGTTTAAAACTACATGACAATTCTTAGAATTGATTACATTCTTCATCAGTGAAATGTTAACGAGCTAATTGGAAGTCTGAAAAGTCTGCTGTTACTTATTTATGCAGTGAATTTAACTCAGATTCCTTGTGAAGAGCATCATAAAGTATCTCTGGAGACTAAAAGTTACTTAAATGATATTTTGAGAGGATTTTTGTGAATGGAAATATTTGTCTCTGTTTAATTAATTTAAGTGCTCATTTTTTAATATCACTATTTGTATTTTACTAATGCTTTGCTTTTAACATATCTGTTTTCCCTATTCTTTGCTCATTTGGAGATCCCAAGGTCTTTGGTGCTGTTACTGAATTTTGACTGTCAGTGGGAATGTGAAGCTATGACAACAGTGGATAGACAATAGTAAATACCTTGTTATGTGATATCTAAACAATTATGATATCAAGGTTTGTTTTTTTAACCATTAGTATTCCATATTTAATCTCTAAATTTTTTTTCTGGTGAAAGCAACTCAAAACCACATATTAAATTCAAAGCTAAATTTTGGTAAAATCAAATCTTGTCAAAATATTGCCGTATAGGCCTTCCCAGCTTTCAGGGACCTTCAATTCTTGATTCAGTTCTTTACCCTTTCATCTTAGGAAGATTAAGGAAGAGCCAGTTTATATGATCCAGGCCTAGAATACAATTATGCTATGTGATAATTTGACAGAGATGGCTGGGCAGATCCTAAAACACATGCATCTCCTTTCATGGAGTAGATTTGTCACACAAAACTGTTCTTAGGCAGCAATTTAATTCCTTCCCCCTGCTTGCATCCAAATATGGGATAATGTGACTAGGTCACACCAGTAGAGTATGAGATGAAGTGAAGGAATTGTCAAGACTTTCTCCAATACAGTATCTTTCTGTTGGTGAGTTGTGAATCATGTAGAGGTTGGGGGTTGGAAGAGCTAGAGATGAAAGCGTCTTCAGTCAGCATTGTACGAAGGAAAGCTGCCACTGACTGAGAACATTGCCCTGGGACCATTACTGGAGGATGCAAGAAGAGGCTTCAGTTGCAGAAGCTCATAAGGTTTGGGTTTGTTATTCTACCTAATGCAAATAAGATTTCAGAAACATATAGTTTAACATTTAGTTTGCTTTTATATCTTTTAAATCTTTCAGATTCATTTTGTTGTGTTTTAAAAATACTAATATTGGGGACTTCTGTGGCAGTCCAGTGGTTAAGACTTTGCCTTCCAATGAATGGAGTGTGGGTTTGATCCCCAGTCGGGGAGGTAGGATCCCACATGCTTCATGGCCAAAACATAAAATAGAAGCAATATTGTAACACATTCAATAAAGACTTTAAAAATGGTCTGCTCAAAAAAAAAAAGCTTTAATTTTTTTTTTAGTTTTTAAAAGTACTAATATCTTAATTACATTTTAAGTTTGGTACACTGCATAAGTGCATGTCTGGAAAACTGGGATGATGTAGTAATTCAAACTTGCAATTACAGATTTCTTTTTTTCACTCTGCTAAGAAACTCTGCAACTGAGGGGCTAAAGCAGAATACTTCTGCCATGACTAGTAAGGCTGGTGGGAGGGAACTCACATAAGTCAGTTTGCTAGTTTTGCCATGATAAGTTTTTCTTTTTTTCTAAATTTAAAAGTGACATTAAGGCTTTAAAAAAAAAATACTGTTTAACAACAACAGAAAGAATATATCTGGGTTTGTAGATGAAAAAAGTACACGAGATAGTCTGGTAGCTTCATGGGTCAGTAAGGACCTATATGGTCAGGGCCTGTAAGATGACTGCTCTCTTTCTGTCTGAGCATTGCTTGCCCTGCTCCACACTGCCTTACCCTTGTTTTACATGCATGATTGCCTCCCCTTCCTAAGCTGAAAGTTTAAACAGTAACTACATGCATGATCAGCCCAACCCTCAGTTAATGACTGTTGTAGTCCTCGGGCCAGAATGGTTCTGGTTTCTTTAAGAGTATGTGTTATGGCAACATATATCTCTGATCATCATTATTTCTTCCTTGCTCTATTCAATGCGATATTGATTAAAGGTATTGTTTATAAGCCTTTACCTGTCATGCTATCCACTTCATGAAGAAGATTTAGACCAAGCAGGACTATGTTCTGAAGGTCAGTAAAGTCGCTGATGAAGGGGGCTCTGTCCCCATCCACAAGCACTCGTGGTGGCAGGGCCTTCTGGAACTCAGATACTGTACTAAAGGTCGTGGGAAAGCTGGCTACAGCTAGATAGTCCAAAACCACGTACCAATCTTTCCCAAATCCTGCTTCTGGTTTAGAATAATATTCTAACCTAAAAGACAAGCAGAAACACGGTACAGTTATCATTTGTCACTCAGAACAGCACCCTCGTCATTTTCTTAAAAAGATCACTTTCTGTTAACAAACTAAGAATGTAATTTTTAGTTTTAGAATGCGATGGCTTGAGTGCCTGCCTTAGATGATATAGGGAACCAATTCCCAAAGATTAAATATAATATTTAATAAGAAGACGGATATTAGGAAATAAAAAGGTATAGATAAGACCAAAAATTATTTGCCATATTAAGTAGAGGTAACTTGGGATCCATGCTTACCTGTCTTCAAAAATTTTGTAACCATCTTTCAAGCTTGAGACATGAGCCTCCCACAAGTACTTCAGTAAGTCCTCGAAGCTACTAGAAGGTGACTGCAGGTGCTACAGTAAAGGAGAGAAATGTATTCATGTTTGCTCAACTGGAACAACTATTCTCACTACAAGTTCACTTTGTCCACATTTCCAATTTAGCAATAGTCTACATCACAGGTGAATTTTATTTCTATGGATCAATTTTCACAAGCCATGAGTGACGGACAATCTGTAAAGACTATAATAATGATTAGGAGCAGTTAGGAGCAGATTAAGAGTAATATTGCATATATCTATAAGAGATGAACCTCATTTTCCCCCCAAAGTCAGTATCATTTTTAATTTATTTTTTATTGAAGGATAATTACCTTACAGAATTTTGTTGTTTTCTATCAAACCCCAAGAGAATTTTATTTTTTGTTTATCAGCTGTTTTTCTGCTGCCATAGTTGAAATTTATCACAAAAGTTTAAGAAAAGGTGGAAATTACAAGAATACATAACTTAATAAAATCTTTAAAAATGAGCTAATAGTCTATAGAACTAGTAAATATCTCTTTTTGCATTGGTTTTGGTCCATGACTATGCTTAACCAATGTATTTTAGTTTGGTCATTGAATATGTGATTTTGATCGCCACGTAATAGTTTAGTTATACCTATTTGTGACCACTTATCAAATCATTTGAAAGAAGTTAACTAACTATTCTAAAACCGACCCCATAATCATATTTTTCCCAAGTGTTCTTGCTCACTTGATCTGAAGGTTCAATTTACCAGAATAATTTTTCCATTCAGTATGTGCTCTTGCATTTATGTATGGCTTGTTTAGAGTGGGATGAGTGGAGAGATTTGCTGTGAATGCTGTAAGGCTGTTAATGCTGTATTGGTTCAGAGGATGTAAATGACATGTAATGCCTTGATGTCATGGAATGAAAATGAAAGAAAGTGAAATTGGTAGTCGCTTAGTCGTGTCCAACTCTTTGCAACACCATGGACTGTAGCCTGCCAGGCTCCTCTTTCCATGGGATTCTCCAGGCAAGAATACTGGAGTGGGTAGCCATTCTCTTCTCCAGGGGATCTTCCTGACCCAGGGACAGAATCCATGTCTCTTGCATCGCAGGCAGATTCTTTACTGTGAGCCACAAGGGAAGCCCATAAAGTAATGATATTAATATAACTTGCATAAAAACTTATATTTTTATACCATATAATACACACAAAAACCTAAACAAAACATCACACATATATGTGGAATCTAGAAAAATGGCACTGATGAACCTATTTACAAGGCAGGAATAGAGGTGCAGGTGTAGAGAACGGGCTTGTAGACACAGCAGAGGATGGAGAAAGGGGGACAAATTGAGAGAACACATTGGCATTATTCACTATCGGGTGTAAAAATGTGTAGTTAGTGGGAAACTGCTGTATAGCACAAGGAGCTCAGCTCAGTGCTCTGTAATGATCTGCAAGAGTGGAATGGGGGAGGGGGGCTCAAGAGGAAGAGGATGTGTGCATAGCACGTGCATGTGCGTGAATGCTCACTTGTGTCCTTCTCTTTGTGACGCCACGGACTGTAGCCCGCCAGGCTATGACAGAGGCTCCTTTGTCCATTGAATTCCCCAGGCAGTAATACTGAAGTGGGTTGCCACTTCCTCCTCCAGGGGATCTGGAGCAGCCCAGGGACTGAACCCATGTCTCCTGTGCCTCCTGCATTGCAGGCAGATTCTTTACTCTCTGAGCCACCAGGAAAGCCTGTGTATGTATATATGTATGTGTGTATGTGTGTGTGTGTGTGTGTGTGTGTGTGTACATATGGCTGATTCACAGTGTTGTGCAGCAGAAACTAACAGAACATTGTAAAGCAATTATATTCCAATAAAAAAAGAAATTCTCTTACCACCTCCTGAGAAATTAAATAATAAAACTTGAAAAAGGCACCTTGTAAAGGGCATTCCACTTCCTCATCGTTGAAGGAAAGGAGGACTGGCAACTAGAAACACTAAGACAAAACTTTGTCTGGTCCTTGGGTGGTGGCAAAAGCAGCACCTGGTCTGATGATATCCCCATTATGCCGGAATCAACCGCAGCCAGGAAGGGCAGGGCACACAGAAAGTAATTCATATCTGTCAAAGAAGACACCTGTCATTAACACAAGCGCTGACAAATATGATAGAGGATATTTTTAAGTAATCTGTAAGCCTTTAAGCAAAAAGTCACAGATCCAGAAACATGAAAAAAAAGTCACCGCAAAATGTTGAAAATCTCCCTAAGGATCATATGCACAACTCTATCGTGTTTCTGTTAATAACCCTGCAATTAGAAATGAAGATGGGCTAAAATAGTTGAGCACTGCTGCTGCTGCCGCTCAGTGGTGTCTGACTCTCTGTGACCTTTTGGACCGTAGCCCGCCAGGCTCCTCTGTCCGTGGGATTTCCCAGGCAAGAATCTATTTCCTTCTCCAGAGGATCTTCCCAACCCAGGGATCAAACCCGTGCCTCCTGTTGTCTTTTGCACTGCAGGCACACTCTTTACCCACCGAGCCATCAGGGAAGGAAATAGTTGTCTACAACATTTTAACACACAAAAAGTAATTTTAATGAATTTGGTATCATTCATTTTTTCAAAGCATTATGTAAAAATGGAAGAAAGATATCTACTTGTGCGTAGAATGATACACTTCTGAGGTTTTACCATGAAATGTGACTTTTTTCTAAATTATCTTAATATGCTATAATAGTGTGGATATTTTGTATTTTATGTTTAATGTACAACCATGACATTGTGAAGGGCTTGTCTCACATTAAGTCTTTGAAGCAAAAATGTTGGCTAAGTGTTGGCAACAAATCTTTGGATAACTAAATTAACACTGAATTAAGATTTTTAAATTGCTCTCTAAATAGAACCCATACCAACAAATGTAGACGTACCAATCTAGTTGACTCTAAAACTTGTTGTACTGATTACCACTGGTGATGCAGAACACTTTTCAGCATAGACATGCATTCTGAATGCAGTCCTCCGCCCCAGGGTAGCAGGCTGATGTTCCAAACTATTGGAGTCCATGTGAGAAAAAAGAAGCCTAAATTCTAGATCTGTGGCCATGACAATTTCTGAGTCTTTGGAAAGACTCAATTAGGATCATACAAGAAAAATAAGTAAAGATGTATATGATGCATGTCAGTCTGCTGCTAAGTCACTTCAGTCGTGTCTGACTCTGTGCTACCCCATAGACGGCAGCCCACCAGGCTCCCCCACCCCTGGGATTCTCCAGGCAAGAACACTGGAGTGGGTTGCCATTTCCTTCTCCAGCATGTCACTCTAAGAAAGTGAAATTAACTGTGACCTTGTTTCTAATTAGTGGGAAAGATCTCAAAGAAATTGTGTGTAAATTAATTTCACCACTAACGCACAAGATAAAATTAAAGAATTAGAAAATACCTTCTGAATATTTAACTATTAAATATCTGACAGAAGCCTTACATTACTAACTGATAGAATGATTTGTGATACATTAATCTCTGACATTTTTACAAGTTTTCTAGTTAAATATATTTGGTCTGAGCAAAATGAAGAAAGAAACAAGTATTATTTTCGTGTTCTCTCCTTTTTCATCCTTCCTGGTCCTGGAGACTTCTCTGTTTAGTGGGACCTCCCATCTATCACCAGTGCTGGTCATTCAAAAGCCATTGTCCTTTGCAACCCCTTGTGCCAGTCCCTGGCTAAAATATGTCCTAAGGAATCGTTATTGAAATTGTGGCCATTAAATCCTAGAATGTGACATAAAGGCCACGAGATACATGATGAAGTGGATTCATTTTTACGGAGCAATAGTGCTGGTTTTGTTTTGTGTCCGTCCCTAAGATTTTAACTTGAATATTTTCTTTGGGGGAAGGTTATTAACCTATTTCGCTATTAAATGAACATACCAGCCCACCAACTGTCTACAGAGATGCACAAACGATCTCCAGATTCATAGCCACAGTCTGTTGTTCGGGTGGGATCAATCAATCTGCCTAGAAGAGAGAGGATACACAGATTATTTACTATGCACATTTTGAAACTTGTTATAATCATCCCTGGCCTAATTCATTTTGTTTGCAAAGAAGCACAAACATTTATCTTCTCATGGTTTGTGTTTCTCTTCCTATCACTCTTTACCTTCATTTCCCATATCAGGACCAATTTCTTTTCCTTCTTCTAACATCACAATATTCCACTTTAGAATTATCTGTTTTGAATATTATTTGCTTTTGTATTTACTCTTTTTCCTAACCTGATTGTTATTGAACAATGATCATTAAAGAACTTGCTAATCTATTCACCTGCATGAATATTAGAAGTGTGAACTTTCCTGATTGTTCCTCAGACTGCAAGGCACACACACACACACACACACACACTGCACCCAGTCACATACACTTGTGCCATGCTATTGTTCTTTACCTTACTTTTTCATACTATTGAGATAAGAGTCAAATTTCTGCTGGTGGACCTAAATTGATATTTTTGAAAATTAGGTAGTTGTTTTCAATGTGCAGCCACTCCTGAGAACCACTGTTTTTGTTCATACTTTTATTCCCTAGTAGATTTCATTTCTTTTTTCCCCAATGAAATTCGTTCACATTTCAAATTTCAATTCAGATCCATTTTTTTTTCTGATTACTCCATCTGACTCCACCGTGTCCCTTTATTTTGCACTTTAGCTTTTAACCAAGAGTTGTTATTTATTGCTCATTGTTTCATTTCTGATATCTTTTCTGTTTTAATTGCGTTGTAAGGTCTTGGATGGCAAGGAAACTGTCTGAAACACTCCCACCCCACAGCTGCTTTTAGCAAATGCTGGAGACATATAAGCCCATTATTAGGTAAGGTTAGTCAGGCTTGATCATAATATGTAAGTGTAATGAAAGAATAAGAAAAACACTAATCTACCAGCCCATTCAGCCTTCATCTACTACTGGCCCCTAGGCCCCTGAGACTGGCGTGCCTCCCATAGTGCTAATGATTTCTCCTAGATCTCCATCTTTTTGATTCTAGGAAAAGCCTGATAAAGAGCTGGTTTGAGTCTCAAGACATCACCTGACAAAAGTGGGTGAACAGCCAACTTCAGTAGCTCCACCATGTGACTCCTCCTTAGATCTCAGATAAACTATAATCTTCTCCCTATATATATATTTTTTTCATCAGAACAGAACAAATTTCCTTATCGGTAGTGTTATAGTATGGAGTGAAAGAGACACCACTCTCTTTCATAAGACTTTCTGCCAGCCAAATATCTTATAATTTAGGAATCTTTGGCCCAAACATATCTGCCTACTAAACACTAGAATGAACTTTATTTTTGAAAGGAATTGATCTTTTGCAGAGAAACATCCTCATGAACAAGGTCCCTTTCTTGCCTCTCTCCATCTACATGTATAGGTAATCATAGTTAGAACTTCAAGAAATTCAAAGTAATTTAACATCATCTGTTTTAATGCAATATCTTCTTGACTGTTTTGTTCATCACAGTGCTTAAAATAGAATCTGGCATCTAGTAGGAGTTCAAGTAGAATGCCCAATATGTTGGAAATGAAGTCTTTTTGTGTTTGGCAACTATGCTCTATGCCCCAATGCAGTTTCAAATCAAAACAGGCAACCCAGAAAGATTTATGGAGGAGAAGAGTAGAAAACTAATGGTTATAGGGGGAAAAGAGGAAAAGGAAAGAAATCGATTTTCAAAAATTGGTTTATACAGAGTTCCATTTCCCAATTACCACATGGGTAGATTGGAAAAATCATACAAGTAAAGACAAATCATTCTTACCTGTCATATACTGCCAGCTGTGCTGCAAAGGTAATCCCCATAAAAAATTTTGTTCATTATCTGGTGCGAATTTTTCAAAATAACTGGCTGTCTTGTTCAGGAGGATTTTATACATGCCCATTCTCTTAGGGTATACCCAGGGATCAATAATGTACTTTCCATTCTCCATACTGTAGTCACTGAACTGACCAGGACTCTCATTCCACAGTAGGAGATACTGATCTGAGAGACTGAAAACTTCTGCTGAAGAAACAAAAATGCAACAAGCTAGCACACAGGCCCAAGGAGCAAGAAGAGACGGCATGCTGGAGCTGGGGTCTGAGACTATGGCAGGGCTTTTGTTGGAAAGTGCAGGAAGAAGGCATGGTATTTCCTCATATCAGAGCATATCACCTTTGTTCATTTCCTTGAGATGGTAGGAAAGTCTTACCAAGGAAAATAGGCTGCTTCCTCAGATATACAGAACAAACTAATGGACACCAGAAGAGAGAGGGGAGAAGAGCGGGGGGCGTTAAACTTGCATGAGATAAATAATCAGCAATATTGCATAGCACAATTTATAAATACACATGCAAATATGGGCTTCCCCTGTGGCTCAATGGTAAAGAATCCGCCTGCAGTGCAAGAGCCCCAGGAGATGTGGGTTCAATCCCTGGGTTGGGTTAGCCCTCCTGCCTTGCATTCTTGCCCATGTTTACACAGTTTCTAATCTTACCTTCTCCCAGTGTCCTAAGAACAGCAGTTTGTTGCCATGCTATTCCCATATGCAGAGATTAGGGCTTCTCATAAAGGAACAAGAAATGCTGCTTCTTAAAGGAACAGAAGGGGCCAGAAGGAGTTTTGGCCCCCTCCTTCAGTAGCACTCTTTCCCACACCCTGCTTGCATCATAGAAATTTTCTCAGATCTACTGAGATACTGTCTCCTGGGTTCAGAGTGCTCAACATTCCCAAAGAATGTTACCAAAGAAGATAACTCTCTACTTGCAGGTTGTGACCATATTTTTCAGTCGATAGCCCTCTTGCCTTGCATTCTTGCCCTTTCCCCATGTTTACACACTTTCTAATCTTACTTTGCTTCTATCACCAGTCAACCCACAACTGGGTATTGTTTTTGCTTTGGCTCCATCCCTTCATTCTTTCTGGAGTTATTTCTCCACTGATCTCCAGTAGCATATTGGGCATGTACTGACCTGGGGAGTTCCTCTTTCAGTATCCTATCATTCTGCCTTTACATACTGTTCATGGGGTTCTCAAGGCAAGAACACTGAAGTGGTTTGCCATTCCCTTCTCTGCCGGGGTCCAGCCCCTGTGGATCCAGGGTAATTCGAAGGTGGGGACGGAGTCGGCGTCCTGGAAAAAACTTATTTAATTACAGATATAGAGGGAAATTAGAAACAGATAGTGTAGTAGAATTAGTGGAGAAAAGAGGCTGAATAACTGGTTTACATGGAATACCAATCACCACCTACGTAGGCCACAGGCGTCTTTCCATTCTCCCGAAGGAGAGGAGGCACTGAGGCCTCCTCGGTCCGATCTCAGAAGCCCAGGCAGAATGAGCAGGCTTGGGGAGTCCCCACATTCCAGAAGGGAATTCAGCCAGGAAAGCCGGGAGCAAGAAAGAAATGACACGGGGGGGTCAGTCTTTCCAGAAACTGATCCCATTTCTTTATTTTTCAGGTTTGTTTATACACCTTTTTATTATACATAGGGATGAATACAGAGTCATGCGGGGGTCAGCAGACCTGACCCTTGTCACAATCAGGTGCTTCATATAAAATTATACAAAGGTCTTATGAGTTTCATCATCTTCTAGCCATGAGGTCTGCTGACATTTTATGGCCCTTTCTGATACCGGTCAGTTAACCAGAAAACTTATTTTTCCGGGGTGATTTTTTTCTTAAATCAGGCGCCACCCTCCAAATAAAGTTGCATTCCTATAGGGTCAGGGTGTAGTGAGTTACAATCAAGAAAGGAATTTACTTAACCTAAGGTTTAACATGATTAATCTTAAAGGTTAATACTTATTTCTCCTATATGCTAGTTATATTCATTATAAGGGCAGGAATATGGAGATTTAGCAGCAAATATTGGCTCAACAAATGTAAACTATTCACCAATGTTCCCCTTAAGATCTATTTTGTCCTAAGATAGTGATAAAGTTACATTTTTACATAGCATAGTGATTTATAGTGATTTATAACAAAGTACAGTGATCTATAACAAAAGAGAAGATTCATTAATTCAAAAGTCTAGTATTGCTAACATCAAAACCCACTATATTTCCTTTTCTATATTCCAAATACATTGATTAATATATTCCCAGGTGCCTAAGGATATGGAGGCCTGATGGCAATCATTGACTCATCAATGAAAAAAGCCCTATGCTAATACTCCAAACTCTCTGTGCTGTTTATGGTTGAGAGGTTGTCACACAAGCTAGTTTGTCAGCAGAGAGGTTTGACCTGAGACATCCTTGTCACACCCAGGGCAGGGAATTAGCAGTAATTATTGGCACGACAAATGAAAAAACCCTTCACCAATATAATTTCTGATCAACCCACTATACTATACTAATGATCTTCTAACTTCTCAAAAGAGTCTGTATTTAGAACGTTTTAAAACATCCCGTGCCTCTCACAATTGGGAGGCTGTAAACAATCACCTGCAGCCGGTCGAGCCTGATCAGGCAGGCCAGAGAACCTTCAGAGTTCGTAAGTTGGAACACTCTTGTCATGCCCAGGAATTTTTATTAACTGGAGCTGCAAGTTAACTCCTTCTCTGAGAGAAATGGTTATGGGGGAGAGCTCCCTGTAAAGTACTCTGGTTTTGGGGGTAGATGCTTGGGAACAGGGGGTTTCCTGAGGCTTGATCACGCCTTTGCGTATGCCAAACTTCCTTCCTCATGACCTTTGCCATGGGCGGAGTTCCTCACGCTGGCCCCCAACACTTCTCCAGTGGACCACATTCTGTCAGACCTCTCCACCATGACCCGCCCATCTTGGGTGGCCCCACAGGCATGGCTTAGTTTCATTGAGTTAGACAAGGCTGTGATCCTAGTGTGATTAGATTGACTAGTTTTCTGTGAGTATGGTTTCAGTGTGTCTGCCCTCTGGTGCCCTCTTGCAACACCTACCATCTTACTTAGGTTTCTCTTACCTTGGACGTGGGGTATCTCTTCACGGCTGCTCCAGCAAAGCGCAGCTGCTGCTCCTTATCTTGGACAAGGGGTATCTCCTCAACGCCGCCCTTTCTGACCTTGAATGTAGAATAGCTCCTCTAGGCCCTCCTGCACCCACACAGCCTAGGAACCTGGAATGTCAGGTCCATGAATCAAGGCAAATTGGAAGTGGTCAAACAGGCGATGGCAAGAGTGAACGTCGACATTCTAGGAATCAGCGAACTAAAATGGACTAGAACGGGTGAATTTAACTCAGATGACCACTGTATCTGCTACTGTGGGCAGGAATCCCTTAGAGGAAATGGAGTAGCCATGGTCAACAAAAGAGTCCAAAATGCAGTACTTGGATGCAATCTCAAAAACAACAGAATGATCTCTGTTCGTTTCCAAGGCAAACCATTGAATATCACAGTAATCTAAGTCTATGCCCTGACCAGTAACACTGAAGAAGCTGAAGTTGAACAGTTCTATGAAGACCTCCAAGACCTTTTAGAGCTAACACCCCAAAAAGATGTCCTTTTCGTTATAGGGGACTGGAATGCAAAAGTAGGAAGTCAAGAAACACCTGGAGTAACAGGCAAATTTGGCCTTGGAGTACAGAATGAAGCAGGGCAAAAGCTAATAGAGTTTTGCCAAGAGAACGCACTGGTCATAGCAAACACCCTCTTCCAACAACACAAGAGAAGACTCTACACATGAACATCACCAGATGGTCAACACCGAAATCAGATTCATTATATTCTTTGCAGCCAAAGATGGAGAAGCTCTATACAGTCAGCAAAAACAAGACCAGGAGCTGACTGTGGCTCAGATCATGAACTCCTTATTGCCAAATTCAGACTGAAATTGAAGAAAGTAGGGAAAACCACTAGACCATTCAGGTATGACCTAAATCAAATCTCTTATGATTATACAGTGGAAGTGAGAAATAGATTTAAAGGCCTAGATCTGATAGATAGAGTGCCTGATGAACTATGGACTGAGGTTCGTGACATTGTACAGAAGACAGGGATCAAGACCAACCCCATGGGAAAGAAATGCAATAAAGCAAAATGGCTGTTTGGAGAGGCCTTACAAATAGCTGTGAAAAGAAGAGAAGTAAAAAGCAAAGGAGAAAAGGAAAGATATAAGCATCTGAATGCAGAGTTCCAAAGAACAGCAAGAAGAGATAAGAAAGCCTTCCTCAGCGATCAACACAAAGAAATAGAGGAAAACAACAGATTGGGAAAGACTAGAGATCTCTTCAAGAAAATTAGAGATACCAAGGGAACATTTCATACAAAGACGGGCTCGATAAAGGACAGAAATGGTCTGGACCTAACAGAAGCAGAAGATATTAAGAAGAGGTGGCAAGAATACACAGAAGAACTGTATAAAAAAGTTCTTCATGACCCAGGTAATCACGATGGTGTGATCACTCATCTAGAGCCAGACATCCTGGAATGTGAAGTCAAGTGGGCCTTAGAAAGCATCACTACAAACAAAACTAGTGGAGGTGATGGAATTCCAGTTGAGCTGTTTCAAATCCTGAAAAATGATGCTGTGAAAGTGCTACACTCAATATGCCAGCAAATGTGGAAAACTCAGCAGTGGCCACAAGACTGGAAAAGGTCAGTTTTCATTCCAATCCCAAAGAAAGGCAATGCCAAAGAATGCTCAAACTACCACACAATTGCATTCATCTAACACGCTAGTAAAGTAATGCTCAAAATTCTCCAAGCCGGGCTTCAGCAATACGTGAACCGTGAACTCCCATATATTCAAGATGGTTTTCAAAAAGGCAGAGGAACCAGAGATCAAATTGCCAACATCCACTAGATCATGGAAAAACCAAGAGAGTTCCAGAAAAACATATATTTCTGCTCTATTGACTAGGCCAAAGCCTTTGACTGTGTGGATCAGAATAAACTGTGGAAAATTCTGAAAGAGATGGGAATACCAGAACACCTGACCTGTCTCTTGAGAAACCTATATGCAGGTCGTGAAGAACTGGACATGGAACAACAGACTGGTTCCAAATAGCAAAAGGAGTATATCAAGGCTGTATATTGTCACCCTGCTTTTCATAAAGGAACAGGAAGGAAGGGACCAGAAGGAGTTTTGGCTCCCTCCTCTAGTAACATGACTGCCTACAACCTGCTTGCATCATGTAAGAAATTTTCTCAAGACTCTTTGTGGTCTTCTCTGTAAGAAACAATATTAAACAATATTATTTCTTGCTGTCATGCATGGCAGGTGAATGGAAAGAGGAACCTGAAAGGTGGCTCCCAGGTATTTGACTTGGCCTGAGATACATGTGGGTAGAGTCCCCAAGGTTACATTCATCCAGTCATGGAGGAAAGGTTTAACTCTTTGAGACTCATCCTTGGAATGGCAGCCACCTCCCCCTTTCCTCTTGAACTTAAGTCTTTCTCCAGCTTCACTGTCTTTTGCCTTGGGATAACAATAACTCAGAATTCAATGCAACTCATCTTTGCATAAAGGTGGATTCATACTTTTATTGTCATTATACTGTATATTGTCACACTGCTTATGATGTATGAGTACATCATACAAAATGCCAGGCTGGATGAAACATAAGCTGGAATCAAGGTTGCCAGGAGACATATCAATAACCTCAGATATGCAGATGATAACAACCCTTATGGCAGAAAGCGAAGGAGAACTAAAGAGTCTCTTGATGAAAGTGAAAGAGGAGAGTGAAAAAGTTGGCTTAAAACTCAACATTCAGAAAACTAAGATCATGGCATCCAGTCCTGTCTGGTGAGTGTATATGCCTCGGATCTGTCTCGTCACAACAAAGATTTGGAGTGATGGACATTAAAGCTCTCGGCGTGTCACAGCTCTGAACTGAACTGACTGAACAAGCTGGAGTAAAGGTCTGTTTTTACCTGAGGCAAGGATAGAATTGTAGTCAGGGGTTCCGGATGCAGATGGTGGAGTGTAGTTTATTACACTGGCGGCCCAAGGCAGAGTCTCCTCTTAGCCAAGGATCCTGATCAGTTTTTGTCAAAAGCTTATACACCCTAAGTGTAGGTGCCCAAACCCACCTCCCCAAATTACCTGAAACTAGTCTGAACAAAGGAAAAGAAAGGTACAATCTAAGTTAACCCATGATTCGTATGCCTTAAGCCTAGGTAGTTAACAGTGGACAATTATCAATAGGCCTGTGGTCATACCCCTATAAGCATAATAGAATTTATGATTTTATTCGGTTACACAGACACTTAGGATATTCTTTTAGGTGATGGAGAGTCTAGGTACGAGCCCTGGGGCTCTTCCTTCTGGGGGGTCTGGTTTTCCAGTTGGTATGTCATTTCCATAGATACTGGGCATATAGCTCAACGTCCACAGTCCAGCCCAAGATGGAGCCCTGCTTTTAAGATCAAGCCTGTTCTGTCTGCTTCCTCCTTCAGAATATTTCCATCTATCATGAAATCTAGTTGCCTGAAGAGAAGAAAATATCATGTTCAGGTGAGCTGTTTTCTCAGGATTTCTTTTCTTTTCTCCTTGTGCAGCGAACACATACACACTAAAATCTTCTGAAAGGAAAGAGGGGTGTCTATTTTAACGTTTAACCACTGTGGGGGGGGGTTTAAATTATAAGGTCTACAGAAGAGAAAAATAAAACATTTGGGGGCTAGGATTTAGTTTTCTAGCAATCTTGAATTGACAGGTAGGACATCTGCCTCATTTCTCCTCCCAGGAGACAGTGGATCATGATAGTAAGATAAGAATAGTAAGATATAAATATAAATACTTGAGATGAATGAGTTTTAAATTTTAGAACAGGAAGAAACATGAAAAAGTCATATAATCCAAAACACTGATTTTACTGGCTTAAGAAACTGAGGTCCAGTCCAGAGACATTGATTTGCCCCAAATCATATATTGCATCAAGAATAGAAATAGGCCTTTCTGCAGGGGAGGAATGGAGACGCAGATGTGCGTCAAGTCTTCATATCAAGATTTGAATGACCTCATGAAGTAACTGGAGGGTCATAAATATTAGCCTGCTTCCAGTGTTATAGAGCATGGTATGCTGAATTCTCTAAAGATATGTAAAATTTCTTCTTACACATCTAGTGCTCCAGGAACAGATTTATTGATTACCTGCACCATGAAATATCATTTCTGTAATAGAAGTTTAAGTTTATATTTAAAAGTTATCAAACGATGCTGAATTAAATATAATCTTAAAATAGTCAAGAGGTCAGTATTTTCGTGTAAGCTTTCCCTTTCCTAGAAATTTTACTGTAGTATGTAAAAATAATAAATGCTAGAATCATCCTGTTGTAAGTTTCACGTTTATAAAGTAAAGCAGCATGACTGATTGTATTAATATAGTTGGTGGCATCAGAGTGGTCACAAAGAGTAGGACACGATGTGGCTGTTGAACAAGACGATATTCAATAGGTTATAAAGCGCCATCTCGTGGTCCTCTGGAGAATTTAGCATTTAGGATCAAGCTGTCCAACCAGCTCTGTCCCCTGCGTGCGGCTCCCTCTTTCCTCTTGAAGCAAACTGTAGAGCAGCGCCTATTCCGTCCTGTCCTTTCGGGATAAAAGGCCCCTAGGACTTGTATATACCTTTTACTTAATTCATAGTAGCAACAATTTGTTTCCCAGAAACAAGACTGTCTCCTGCAAACCTTGAAGTCTGGCTCATTCTATATTGCATTTGAGAATAAATGGCTATTTTTCACAAGAGGATTTATTCCAGGTTTTCTTTTTTTTTTCGATTCAAAGTTATTGTCAACATCAGCACTAAGAAACTGGTCCAGTAAATATTAGTTGAAATGACCCTTTAGATGTGCACTGTTTTATGACTGGGCCCATAAAATACACAGATTTCTGAATGTAAATCTATGTTTCTGGCTTATGATACCTTATTAAAAATAGACAAAACTTCCTCAGTTATTAATATCACAGTGAAAAGTGAATAAAATTAAATTCTCTAGATGACCACTAGATGGTGCTATATAACCTACTGAATATTTTCTTGTGACCACCCCACTCCACCGTCTCCGGGGGGCGCCCCCCCCCCCCCCGCCCGCCACGGATTGCAGCACTCCAGGCCTCCCTGTCCCTCACCATCTCCCAGAGTTTGCCCAAGTTCATTTCCACTGAATTGGTGATGCCATCCAATCATCTTATCCTCTGTTGCCTTCTTCTGCCTTCAATCTTTCCCAGCTTCAGGGGCTTTTCCAATGAGTGGGCTCTTCGCATCAGGTAGCCAAAGTATTGGAGCTTCAGCTTCAGCATCAGTCTTTCCAATGAATACTCAGGGTTGATGTCCTTTAGGATTGACTGGCTTGATCTCCTTGCAGTCCAAGGGACTCTTAAGAGTCTTCTCCAGCACCACAGTTCAAATACCATCTACCATCTTGTTTTTACTGCCCTGTTTCAGGCTCGTTCCAGATGGTTTTTTAATGATTGCAGGTCCAATTTGAATTAATATTTATTAATGATGTGTATAGATAGTGATCAAATAGTATTGCTATTAGTTGAATGATCTGGGACCAGTCAGCTAGCCTCCTTGTGCCTCAGTTTCCTCATCTATGAGATGAGCAGAAGGCTCCTTGCTCATGTAGGACCTCACGACATGGCCTCTTGGCCTTGGCAGAATACACCAAGGATGAGCCTGTGACCTAAAAGCAGTGACTCCAAATCCTTCTCTGCGCTTTTTTCAAAATAGAATTGGGAAAGCCAGCCAGGGCTTCCCTGAAGTGGGAGGGTCACAATGTGGGATGCAGGTACCGGGGAAGAAGGGCGGGAGCTGGCCTGAAGTAGGAAAAACTGACATTGAAAAAGCAGAGACACAGAGATAAGAGGCTGAGAGAGTCCTGCAGGGCCCATGTCCCAAGGGTCGATGAGTCCAGTTTTTTTCTCACATTTGGCAAGAGGATGTCCCTCCAATAAATACTCTTTTTTCACCCCAGCTAGTTTGACTTGGGTTATCATCACTTTAACCAAAAGAATTCTTACTAATCCAGGGACTCACTCATTCTGTTCATTCAAAAATATAGCCAAGCAGTTTAAGTCTTTACCCCATAATCCCTTCAAGTCTAACTCCCTTCGTATTTAATAATACCCAAAGAGGAAAAAGCACAAAGACAGCAAAAGACAAAATAAGGGGAAACAGTTTCAAGCTTGTGACTCATTAGAAGTAAGTTGAACCTTGAAAGGAAGTGCCTCCTCAGAAATGCTAAGCACTTTATAAATGGTTGTTACTTCTTACAACCATCAGTTCAGTTCTAAAAATCTGGATGGCTCAGCCTTCCTAAACATTCTCTTGCTGGGCAGTCCATTATCTTTTGGATGGTAAGTAAGTGGCATAAATTTATCCTGGTCCTGATTCTACCCTTTAAAACTAATGGGATAAGCATGTATTTCCCAGTACTTATATTCTCAGAAACTCAAGACTAAAGGAAACAGCAGAAGATAGTGCAGTTTCAGTGCAGAATCTCAAGGCAATAAACCAGCGTAAATCTTGACCTCTCTTTCTCGCTCTCCCTTTTTCTCCTGCTTTCTCTGCCTCAGTAGAAACATGTAGAATCTTGAGTTCTGTTATGCTCTGTGCTGCCTATGAAAGCAGAATCCTAAAGTGAGCACACGGCTCGGGGATAGGGACATGGAGGATCTGGCGACCCCTCTATTGTTTCATGGCTCTTTTAGACCCAGCAGGAACACACTCTAAATCAACCTGGAGAAGTAGAGAATCACTCCTCTCCTGATTAGTATGCAGGTCAAATACAGCTGTCTGATGTGTGGAGGAGCAGTATAAAACATAAAAAATAAAAACATGCTTTATAGTCTTTTATAACTATAAAAAAGTTCATTTTCATTCATCCTCTACATCATTGCAATGAAGAGCATTATGGGAACAGAATGATTTTTTTTAGAAAAATCTCAATAAATCATTACTCTTCCTCCATAATAGCAGTGTCATCTCTTCCAAACCTTCCCACCTTCTTTCTTGTTGAAAGTGGCCCAACAGTTTCCAGCTCTCTAAGATCACAGTATTATTGAGAATATCTGTGAAATGTCACTTCTCTCCACCCATGGTCATTAATTCAGCCAATTCACATTTGTCCCTTTGGAATTCATTACTTTTCCTCCATTTCTGTAACTGTTTTTCCCGATGCAAACAGCCAACTCATCTGAAAAGTCCCTGATGCTGGGAAAGATTGAAGGCAGAAGGAGAAGAGGGCATCAGAGGATGAGATGGTTGGATGGCATCACTGATGCAATGGACATGAACTTGAGCCAACTTTGAGAGATGATAAGGGACAGGGAGGCCTGGCGTGCTGCAGTCCATGAGGTCGCAAAGAGCTGGACATGACTGGGTGACTGAACAAAAGCTTAACTATTTTCCTAAACCGGATTCCAATGATCTCAGATTGGATTAGACAAATCCGTGTTTTACTCTCTTTGTCTTCCTTGGATTTATCCTTTCTGACCATGGGCAACCTCTCTCTACTCTCTTCTGCAAGTATCCTGAGTCTCTGTTGCTTTTTTGATCAAAGCAAAACTCTGTTTCGACATCTGAAATCTTCATGAATACTTATTTACTTACATGTTTTGTTTTTTTTTAATCTATTCAAAAAGTAAAAACATTTTTGAGTGCTTACAAAGGTCTTTTGTCCTGGGTCCTAGAGCTAGAGAAGTGAAAAAAACGAAAGCTCTACCGTCTTGGAGATTCGAAAGTGGGGAAGCAGACAGGAAAAATTCAATTTATGTGGAGTATGTTAAGTGGAGATAAGTGCTATGAAGGTGCAAAAAAGTATGGCAAGGAGGGTAGAAATTGTTGACTGGGCACAAGCTTGTATAAAGAAATCAGAATATTGTGACAGTCAAAGTAGGTGACATTTGAAAAAAGAGGAGAGGATGTGTGGAGGTGCATGAGGCAAATGGCAAGAGGGTAGAGAGTTCTTAGCAGAAGGGAAACAATGTTTCCAAAATCCGGAGTCCTGAGTGTGCAGGAAGCATTGGAGGAAAAAGCCAGACCAGGGTGTAAGGGTACAGCAAGGTGGAGACAGTAAGGGAGCCTCCTTGAACCATACGCAAACCAGGGGCTTTGCCCTTGGGAGAGCTGGCAAGCTGCTTTACGGGTTGAGCAGAGGAGCAGTGTGTTCTGACTTGAAACTATCACTCTAGTCTCCATGCGGACATTGCTACACAGGAGAGAGAGGAAGAGTATGCGCAGGGCGATCCTCTCAGGGAAGTGGTCATTTTCCTTTGGACTGTGTGTTAGTCACTCAGTCGTGTCTGACTCTCATCGATGCTATGGGCTGTAGCCCACCAGGCTCCTCCGTCCATGGGATTCTCCACGAAAGAATACTGGAGTGGGTTGCCATTCCCTTCTCCAGGGGATCTTCCCAACCCAGGGATGGAACCTGGGTCTCCTGCATTGCAGGTGGATTCTTTACCATCTGAGCCACGAGGGAAGGCCTTGGACTGTGGTAGTAGCAGTGAAAGTAGTGAGAAATGAATCTATTTGGAAATTATTTTGTATTCACAGCTAATAAGACTACCTGAATGCTTAAGGAGGTGTGCAGGGAGAAAGAAAGGAGTGAAGAAGTTTGAATTAACTAACCAGAAAGTTGGTATTATTAACTGGTCTTGAGAGTCCCTTGGACTGCAAGGAGATCCAACCAGTCCATTCTGAAGGAGCTCAGCCCTGGGATTTCTTTGGAAGGAATGATGCTAAAGCTGAAACTCCAGTACTTTGGCCACCTCATGAGAAGAGTTGACTCACTGGAAGACTCTGATGCTGGGAGGGATTGGGGGCAGGAGGAGAAGGGGACGACCGAGGATGAGATGGCTGGATGGCATCACTGACTCGATGGACGTGAGTCTGAGTGAACTCCGGGAGTTGGTGATGGACAGGGAGGCCTGGCGTGCTGCGATTCATGGGGTCACAGAGAGTCGGACACGACTGAGCGACTGAACTGAACTGAACTGGAAAACTACTGAAGATACCCGACTACTCGTTAACAGAAAGATTCTACATCTTTCACTTCAAACTCTTCGTGACCCCATGGACGGTAGTCCGCCAGGCTCCTCTGTCTATGGGATTTTCCAGGCAAGAATACTGGAGTGGATCCCCATTCCCTTCTCCAGGGGATCTCTCACCCAGCGATCCAACACAGGTCTCCCGTGTCTCCTTCATTGCAGGCGGTTCTTTACCCACTGAGCCATTGAGGAAGCCTTTCCTTGCCTTAGGCTGTAGCTTTCATTTCCTTTGCTTAAATCCCCCTTCTCTTTTGCAATATCCCCATTCAATTGAGAATATTTATGAAGTACTTATAATTTGCAAAACCCTGTTCTAAAAACTGGGAAGGATATAAAATAAGTAAGATGTGGCCCCACATATCCCAAACAATCTATTTGAGAAGAATATTACATGCATTTGTGACAATAAAGCAATACAATACAAATGTGCATATTTTGATGGCTAAATAATCATTTGTGAGCAAAGAATAGTGAATAGGTACAGAAACAGTGGAAATGTAACTGTGAACAAGACATGGCCCCTGTTCTTTATATGCTAAAAGTTCGATGAACGTCCAGTGCAAAAAAAAGGAAAGAATGACACAGAATTAAGGCAGAAATAGATCACTGTCAACCAGGGGGATTCAATAAATGGGTCAAACCTGTAATTTTTTTCAAGGCCAGCTTGAATTTTATCCTTCCATGAGATTTTCCCTGACTAAATTACCCTCTGGTAAGTTTCCTTAACGCCTACATAAAATCAGCACTCGGATTTTTGCTTAGGTTTATATTTTCTCAAAAGTATCCATTAGTTATACTATGGAACATAAACATGAGAGCAGGAACTTCATCTTATTTAATTTCCTTTAAACTTTATAAACACTAAATTTGTTAAAAAATTAGAAAATATACAAATTACTCATACTATAAAAAAATCTTATATTACTGTAAAATGCTTTTGGAAGAGGAGTGTGGAAGGGTAGGAGAGTCTTCCCGAAAGTCCAGAAAACTTCCTTTTTTGAATATATGTGTGTGTGTGTGTGTATGTGTGTATGGCATCCCAAATAGGAATAAATTAAATGCTGAAAGAATTAGTCAAATGCTTGTCCCCTAATTTTAGTTCGGAGACTTTACATCAGGCAACAGTACTATTTCCACATATTCTGAACAACTGCTGTCATCATGATGTGTGATTTTCCTTTTATCAGGCAGTGCATGTTACTTTAATTTCCTTTTTCATATTTCTGATTTAAAGCACTATCACTTTGTGAGAAAGATTAAAAGAAACAATGTATGGAAATACTATCAAGTTTGAAACATTCTGTAAAGGTAGCTTGTTTTTTAAACTTCTAATATCTGCTTTTATGGTAGTTCTGTCCATTCATGGCAAGATGATTTTGGTCAAAATGGGGAATTTCATATAGAATGGCTGACGCTAGCTTGTTGTTTTGCTAACCTTTTTTCACATTTCAGAGGTATATATTAATGTGATGTGTGTGTGTGTTCTTTAAACAAAATACTCCTTAGGTTGTCTCAGATCCTCAGTGACACTCATAGTATGAAGTTTTCGCCATTTAAAAGTGCTGAAGTTGATAAAACACAGTGAAAGAAGTCACTGCACAATGCTATTTTCACTTTGTCATGTGAAATAAAAAAGCAAAAGAAAAAAACAGCCAAGGAAAAATCATTCAAGTGAAGAAACTTGGTTCGCACACATAGTCTAGCTCAAAATCCATAAAATGTGGTGACTGTAATGGATAGTTTCAAGAAATGTTTTTGCACTTGTGTAACAATTTTATATTCTTCATTTCTAAAAGAAATTCAAAAGGCTTTCATATTCTTCATTTCTATAAAAAAAGAAAAATAGTGTATGAAAAACAATATTTACAATATCATTCAGCTACAAGGCAGAGACAAAAATCAACTAATTATAGTTTTCATACATAGCAACAAATAACTGAAAATATAGTTGAGATATACTGTTTACAATTGAAACAAATATTTTGGAATACCTGAAAATAAGGCCAAACCACAAGTGCAAGATTATAACCACAACACAAAAGAAACATTGTTAAGGAACATTTAAAATAATTCAAATCAATGGGTAGATTACATTCCCATGCAAAAATACTCTAATATTACAAAGATATGAATTTTCCCAAGTAGATGTATAAAGTTAGATAATCAGTGCAGGATTTCCAGAAAGCATGATAAACTAAAGTTCACATGAGAGAAAAATGGACATAAGGAAACAGAGAAGATTTAAATGAATAAAAGGGGACATGCCCTATCAGATGTCAATGTGGTCTATGAATTTTTTATAATTAAAGTAGCATGTGTCAGCATAGGAATAGATCAATGAAAAGAGTGGGTAATGCAGAAAAGACACCATTATTATTGGAATATGGAATACTATAAAAAAAAACCAGCATGATAATTAAGAGCATGCGCTCTGGAGCTAGCGTGCTTGGTTCAAGTCTGAGTCTGACACTAAATTGTCACTTTGGGAAAATTATTTACTCTCACTGAACGTTGATAACCGATTGTATACAATGGAGATAATAACAGTACCTACCTATTTTTAGGATTAAATTTTTAAATAATATAAATACTTGAAAAGTTGTGCTGGCTTCCTAGGTGGCTGACTGGGTAAAGAATCCACCTACAATTCAGGAGACACCAGAGATGAGGGTCCGATCCCTAGGTCAGGAAGATTCCCTGGAGAAGAGAATGGCAACTCACTCTAGCATTCTTGCCTGAAGAATCCCAGGGACAGAGGAGCCTGGCGGTCTACAGTCCATGGGGTCACAAAGAGTCAGACACAACTGAAGCATCTTCATCAGCAATCAAAAGATATTATTTATAATTATAATCATCTCAGTAAGACAAAGAACAACTACTGCTATTGATTTTAAGCCAGGGGAGAAAGGATAACTGGTTACTTGCTGAAACCACACTTAAATTACTATGGCTCATCGTTCATAAAAATAATTTCCAGATTTATTCAAAGCAGCTAATTTTTAAATTTCTAAAAATTATATTGAATTAAAACTATGCATGAAAACATATTATAACTTTGTAATGGGAAGACCTTTCTAAGCCCAAGTCTGCTGCTGCTGCTGCTAAGTCGCTTCAGTTGTGTTCGACTCTGTGCGACCCTATAGACAGCAGCCCACCAGGCTCCCCCGTCCCTGGGATTCTCCAGGCAAGAACACTGGAGTGGATTGCCATTTCCTCCTCCAATGCATGAAAGTGAAAAGTGAAAGTGAAGTCGCTCAGTCGTCTCCAACTCTAGCGACCCCATGGACTGCAGCCTACCAGGCTCCTCCGTCCATGGGATTTTCCAGGCAAGAGTACCGGAGTGGGGTGCCATTGCCTTCTCTGAAGCCAAAGTCTAACAGCTATAAGTATAATTATCGAAAAATGCATATGTGCTTTCCGCACCACCAAGACAGGAGCTCATACAGCATTGTTCTGGATTCCCGTCATAAATTAAAGGGACACTTTCACAATGTCCAAAGTCCTTGCTGTCCTGCAAATGAAGGAGAAGGATGTCCTCAAATACCTTGCTGCAGGAACCCACTTAGGTGGCCCCAACCTTGACTTCAGATGAAACGGTACATCTGCCAAAGGAAAGCTCGTGGCATGTACATCATAAGTATGACGAGAACCTGGGAGAAGCTTCTGTTGGCAGCGTGTCACTGGTGCCATTGAAAACCCAGCTGACATCAGTGTCACATTCTCCAGGAATGCCAGCCAGTCAGCTGTGCTGGAGCCCACTGCTGCCCCCGGAGCCACTCCTATTGCTGGCTGCTTTACTTCTGGGAACTTCACTAACCAGATCCAGGCAGCCTTCCAAGACTTCTGGTGGTTACTGATCCCAGGGCTGGCCACTGGCCTCGTACAGAAGCCTCTTACATTAACTCATTTAGCATTGCTCTGTGTAACACAGACTCTCCCCTGTGCTGTGTGGATATCACCATTCTGTGCAACAAGGGAGCTCACTCAGTGGGTCTGATGTAGTGGAAGTTCTGCACCTGTGTGGCACCATCTCCTGTGAACACCCATTGAAGGTCATATCTGATCTCTGCTTCTACAAAAACCCTGAAGAGACTGACAAAGAAAAGCAGGAGGCAGCTGAGAAGGCTGTGACCAGGGAGGAATTTCCAGGTGACTGGACCGCTCTAGCTCCAAAGTTCACTGCTTCCTAAGCTAAGGTGATGGGCTGGTCTGAAGGTGTATGGGTGCTTTCTGTGTCTATTCAGCTGTTCCCCACTCAAGCCTGTCAATGAAGACTGGTCTGCAGCTCCAACTGCTCAGACCACTGAATAGGTAGGAACAACCCTGGAGTGGTCTTAAGTTGTTCTTCCACAAACTCAAAATGGAAATAGGTTGACAGAAAATAAAGTTTCTTTAAAAAAAAAAAAGAAAGAAAGAATAAGAGAAATATATCCACATATTAATTAAGAATTTTGTGCAAAACACCACAAATCAGAGGGCAAAAGACAGTCTAGAGAAAATATTTACAAATATTGAAAAAGCTGTTCTAAGGGTTCACAGTGAAGTATGGGTTCAGCTCAGTTCAGTTCAGTCCTTCAGTCGTGTCTGACTCCTTGCGACCCCATGAATCACAGCATGCCAGACCTCCCTGTCCATCACCAACTCCCAGAGTTCATTCAAACTCATGTGCATCGAGTCAGTGATGCCATCCAGCCATCTCATCCTCTGTTGTCCCCTTCTCCTCCTGCCCTCAATCCCTCCCAGCATCAGGGTCTTTTCCAATGAGTCAGCTCTTTGCATGAGGTAGCCAAAGTATTGGAGTTTCAGCCTCAGCATCAGTCCTTCCAATCAACACCCAGGACTGATCTCCTTTAGAATGGACTGGTTGGATCTCCTTGCAGTCCAAGGGACTCTCAAGTCTTCTCCAACACCACAGTTCAGAAGCATCAATTCTTTGGCGCTCAACTTTCTTCACAGTCCAACTCTCGCATCCATACATGACCATAGGAAAAACCATAGCCTCGACTAGACAGACCTTTGTTGGCAAAGTAATATCTCTGCTTTTTATATGCTGTCTAGGTTGGTCATAACTTTCCTTCCAAGGAGTAAACGTCTTTTAATTTCATGGCTGCAATCACCATCTGCAGTGATTTTAGAGCCCCCAAAAATAAAGTCTGACACTGTTTCCACTGTTTCCCCATCTATTTCCCATGAAGTGATGGGACCAGATGCCATAATCTTAGTTTTCTGAATGTTGAACTTTAAGTATGGGTTGCTGCTGCTGCTGCTGCTAAGTCACTTCAGTCGTGTCTGACTCTGTGCAACCCCATAGACTCTATCCTAAATTACTTTAGGATGCCTACTATACTCACATTGAAGTGAAGTGAAGTGAAGTGAAGTCGCTCAGTCGTGTCCAACTCTTTGTGACCCCATGGACTGTAGCCTACAAAGCTCCTCTGTCCATGGAATTTTCCAGGCAAGAGTACTGGAGTGGGTTGCCATTTCCTTCTTCAGGGATCTTCCCAGTCCAGGGATTGAACCTGAATCTGCCACATTGCAGGCAGACGCTTTACCATCTGAGCCACCAGGGATGAACGAGGATTTAGGGTAGGAAGATAAAAAATTCTTAAAGCACTGATATATAAAAATTGAGAATTCTGAGCTGTTAAACTAGTAAGATTAGGGAAAATTTAATAACTTAATTAAATTTATGTATATGGAATGTATATAGAATTTAAATGTGCATAGAATCTTAAATGTATATAGAATTTATGTAATAACTACTAGACTTGTTAAAAATCTTCACTAAGATTATGATTGAAAACGAAATGGTATTAAAATCAGATGCTTGATAATATTTTGGCTATAATGAGTGGCTAGACATTGAATTATCAAGAGTAGATATTCATGAACATTTACAGAAATAGTACAACAGAAGTTTGGTATGCAATACGCAATTGCAAACTTACACAACAGCAAAAAACAAGAGTAAATAAAATACCTGTGGTAGAGTAGCAATTTCTGCCATTCACAAGTAGCAGCCTTATCCAGTATATGAATTAACCATCAGTTTTTGGTCCTCATGTTAAGTTATAACATGTGTTCACTTGGTCCAGGAGATTGTAGAACAGACCTTATTGAGATGGCTGAAATTAGGCTAAACCAAAGTATAATGTGGTTTGTAACCTGCTTAGAGATTAAAAAGATAAATGATGATGTTTACAACCCAAAGAGTCTATGATTCATCAACTATTATCTAAAATGTAATTCAGATAACATGTTTTTTTTACAGCATACATATGTCAGTCGTGGTCAAGACAATGGTACATATCCAAGCTAAATTATTCTCCAAAAACAGAGGATGGATCTGAAAACATCAGCTTTTCTCTGTCACTAGCAAATAAAATAACAAGCCAGATAAATTTCCAATTCAAAAGTTCTTGTTATGGCACGTTTACATGAGTAAAGAAGCATCTTAAACACTGCTTGCACTTAATCTTTATTATTAGCTTTAAACCCTGAATTGCATAATACTATATTATAAAATGACATGTTTAAGCACATTGGCTGTTTGATTTAAGATGCATGATAATCAATTCTTGATTTTTATTAGATGTTTTTAAAGTGACTAGTTGCATTGAAATAAATAATATCGACTAAGGAAATACTGAAATATAGATACCTAAACAGAGTACAAATTCTTCAAGAAGCAGGATGAGGTAGATTTTGTGTTCACAGACTGTGTTTATAATATCATTATTTGATTGGTAAAGATTAATCTGAAAAATGTTTTTATCCATTTTAAATCAATCTTAGTATTTCTGAAGGAAATCAAGCAAATTCCAGATAAATTGTGATTACATTTTACCTTTCTGTTTTCCCTTTATTTTTGGTATGTAGGTCAAAGTATGAACTATTCATGGTAGATATCATAGACATCCCATTTCCACCTTCCAGAGGTATTTAAAGGATTATATGGAAATCATCCCATTTCTCATCAACATGCTTGAGCCTACCCAAACAGTAACTATTTCTTGATTTTTCTTTGCACACCCAGCACCTTGGACAGTGCCGAGCATAAACCAGGCATTGATCTATTTTGGAGCAGATAAACAGACTTTGTCCTGATGCTATATTTGTCTTATATATTGCTGGAGATACTAATCACCAGGGCTTGAGCATCTTTATGTTTCACTGTAATGATACTGCTTGTATGCAAACCACTCCTAAAATGTGTTATCTCATTTTTAATGCAAGGTGTTACACTTGGAAAACAAAATGTTACACTAAAATTCATGTCAATATAAAAATTATTATTTCCAGATATCGATCCTCTTTTACATGCAAAACCAGAATATTAATGTTAGAGGAATTTAAAATAAAAATACTCTTTGTAAAGCAGCGCTTATTTTCATTCTCATCTTCAAGTTCACCAAGGAATTCCTAAGGGTAAGAAAGAGAACTTCTACTTCCCTCCACCCACTTCACCCCACCAAAACAAACAAACAAAAAAAGGAAGGAAAAAGAGAATTTTCCAGTCTTATTTTTAAATACTGTTATTTAAATACTGTTATTGTGCATCGTCAAGACATATATTCAGAAGTCCCTCCCCCCGCTCCTTTAAACTCGTATCTTATAGTAAATACACTCTTGATTCTTGTTACCCACATGCACTACTATGAAGATTATGGACCACGGTAATTGTTCCTTGTGTTCACAGTGGACACTGGAACTCAATAAAGAAGAGAATAAAATGGAGCGAAGGCAAACCCGTCTGTAAGGGATCGCTGCAAACCGGTTTTTACTCGGTTTGTACTAAATGAGTCGAGGCATAACAAGAACCCTTTGTCTGCGGGACGACGTATCTGGCGACCATTATCTCCTCGTGGAGACGACGTCTGAAGACTCCGCCCGGGCTGGGGGTGGGGAGGGTGCACCGCGTGGAGAGCTCAACCGAGAATTAAAGTGAGGGAACAAAGAGACCTCCCAGCTGCCGCCAGCCAGCGCCGCGCAGCTGCATCGAGAGACGCGGATCACACCCGGAAGGCTCTTGGAATCCGCCTCCCCGAGACCAGAGCTCAAGTAAATAATTGATGGCGATTGATCCGGCCCAGAACAAAGCTCTGCGGAAAACCAGCGCATCCAATTCCGAGCGGCTTTGGAAGCTTCTGCCAAGGAAGGGATATGCGAGTGCAGCGGGACCTGTGAGCGCCGCTCCGGGTCTTCCATCTCGGGCGTGGCTCCGGCCCTTTTTTGTCTGCCTGCCACCCGCCCCTCCGCCTTCTCTTCCCTTTTGAAAATAGCCTCTCTTTGGTTACTTCTGCCCTGTCCTCCCTTGCAATCCCGCCTCCTCCCCTGCCCAGGCCGGTGAGGTCAGCTCATGAATATCAGTGCACTTCCCGGGGAGCGTCTGGCACGGCGTGGTACCTCGCGGGTTCGCCGGCTCAGAGCCGCAGCTCCAGCACGGCCGCTGACGCCGGAGTCATTCGCTCTCCCGGCCGCTAAGTCTCCGCGTTCACTCCATTGTTTGGAGAAAGCGAGTGGGTGTGGAACTGGTGCGAACCGGCCCAGAGTGAAAGTGCTTAGCCAGACGGTCGCATATACAATACTGCGAAGTGAAACTTTCCTCGTCTCCTGAAGACACAGTAATAAATCCTGAAGTCCCCGGAAGATCAGAAGGAAAGAGCTGTCGATTGACTTCGAAAAGCATCGCCTCTGCTAAGAAGTGAGCAGTTCTGGATTTTCTAAAGGGATGGGGATGAGATACGGGGTTGGATGGGTCAGTGGGCAGATAAAGCTTGAGAGTAAAATTGTTGGTCTAGGCCGTTGCTGGGGTGCTTGCTTAGCGATTTTCGTAAGGGAAGCCTCCAAGAGAGAAAGCATCTTGTCACTTAGTGAGAACCACGTGACAGCAGCCAGGTACCTTTGATTGTGGGAGTCGAGTTCCTGGAACTCGAACTTCCTAACCTGGGTTAGAACTATATGGGGGTGAATTAAGCGTTCTCTGGTGGCTTTCAGCTTCAGAGTGGTTATGCCTAATTCAAAATAAAAATAAGGTTGCGTTGGCAGTATAACTCATCCGGGTGATCCGCCTTAGTGTGACCTGCCAAATAGCTAGACCAGGTATTCAGATATTCTGGGAGCACGTTGCTCTGGGAGAAGATGTAGAAAATAAGTTGATGGATGACTTCCTTCACCCTTCCACCATCTCTTCTTTGTTCAGTATTATTTTCCAAACCGAGTTGGTAGGAGATTCCTAAAAGAGAATGGGAAATGGAGGAGCCTTCCCAGTAATATTTCTTTATAAATTGAGGTATTACTATACATTGACTAAGTTATGGTACTTAGACAATATCAGGAATAATGCTAGTACAGTAACTAGCAAATATCTTCTCTTATAATAGGAGCTTTTTTTTTTTTTTAAAGCAGAACTTTCTGCCTAGTCATGCCCTTTTCAGTGCTTTAGGGAGAAATTATATTTCTAAGGAAAAAGCACCTAATTGAATAGCTGAGTAAGCTGAATCAGTAGGGAGAAGAACCCAGGAGGCAATGGGTTTTGAGTTGCTGTTTTCCAGATTTTAAAAGCCAGTAATGGATTTATCTTGAAAAAACAAAAAAACAAACAAACAAAAAAAAAACACAGTAGGAGTTAATTGTACCACAGTGAGGATGCCCCAGGCTTCTTGGGTGTAGGGTCATTGTCTTAATTTGACTTCATGGAAAGGACTGGGCACTTTAAAAGTATAACTTTGCCTGTTAGGTGCCATCTGAGAAGATGCTTAATAATGAAAATGCTTTCTATCTAGCAATTACCCTTAAAACTAAAACGATTCACAAAACAATGAAATTTGGATAGGTGTAGAAAAGTTACCACTTGTAATTTAAGAAATCTTGCACATTCACAATAAATTATTCAAAAAGTATTTTTAATTTATTTCTCAAAGCTAAAAATAAATAAATTAAAAGAAAAAAATCCCTTTAGGGTTGCTAATGATGAAAGCATATAGATGATTTTAATGCCGTATTTTCTTGAAACTGAATTTGATTTGAAGCCATTCATTATTTCTACTTTCTTTCAGTTCTAGTCTACAGGAAGGAAAATGGGTGCATTTCTCTAATTAAAAGCAACAATAAGGGTTAGATCAGTTTGAGAAGAGTATCTACTTATCCATAACAAATTTTCTAGGGGAAAACCTTTTTCATCTAATTGACATTTGAGAATATTAATTAAAACTTTCTCCACAAAACTAGGATTTGAAATGCAGATATGATAGTGAAGAAACCAAAGTTGAAAAATTAGGGTATTGACAATTCTAGCATATGGACATCTTTCCCTTCTGAAGCTTCTTCTTGACCTTATCTTCTTAAAAAAAAAAAGAAGAAGAAGAAGAAGAAACAAAAAAACATCCTTCCCATCAATTCCTTTTGACTCCATGCTTGCCATAACCTGCTACCGTGAGAATGTTAGGTTCAGCAGCTTTCAGATCTTCGTTTTACCGCGGTAGAGTGGGGGTGGTGATAGCGCCTCCCCGGGCGAAATGAGAATTGACAATTCTGCATCCTATTTGTAAAGTCAAGGCTTCTATAAAGCGCCTTTCAAATCTCATTTTCTAGGGCTTCTCCTGTTGAGGGGAATCAGCCTTTGCTCTGTAACAACGCAGATATGCTGTGTGCTTTCCTTCTTTTGTTTCCGTCTCAGATTATAAAGGAAGGTTGGTGGCAGTGAAGAGGGAAGCGAATGATCTGGTGATGGACTATTGTAAATTACGTCCCTTAGATTCTTCCTAGACCGCCATGAGTCAGCCACCGACGGGGGGCGCTGCCCCTGTCACAGCCGCGGCTCCTGCCGCTACCGGTGCCACTGAAGCTCGCTTGCACCCGGAGGGCAGCAGCAGAAAGCAGCAGCGTGCTCAGTCACCCGCTAGACTGAGGGACAATTCTGTCCGACAGGCAACCTCGACCACCCGGGCCCCAGTAGGGGCTGGCACTAAACTCAATTCTAGTCGACAGCAGCAGCTACAGCAGCAGCAGGGCAACAAGACCGGGAGCCGCTCAGCGCCTCCGGCCAGCGCCCGGGGAAGCGGAGGCGGAGCGGAGAAGGCCGCGCCCCCGGCGCCCAAGGGGGCGGCCTCGGGAGCTGTCCAGCCTGTAGCTGGTGCTGAAGCAGCCCTAGTGGCGACGGTGGCCCCGGTGGGTGTCAGGAGGCCTGGCCTGTCCGAGGAGCCGCTCCGGGAGCTAGAGCCCGCGTCCTCTAAACTCGGGGAACCCCCTCCGCTAGGAGAAGGAGGAGGAGGGGGTGGGGAAGGAGGAGGAGCCGTCAGTGGCTCCGGGGAAAGGGAGGGGGGCGCTCCGCTGCCACCGCCGCCGCCCAGGGGCTGGCGAGGGAAAAGCGTCCGCGCTCAGCAGAGGGGCGGCAGCGGCGGGGAGGGGGCCTCCCCTTCGCTATCCTCCTCCTCCTCTGCGGGCAAAACCCCAGGCCCCGGCAGCAGAAATTCCGGGCTTGGCGTGGTGGCGGGTGGCGGCGGTGCTGGAGGGAGCTACTGGAAGGAAGGATGTCTGCAGTCTGAGCTCATCCAATTCCATCTGAAGAAAGAGCGGGCAGCGGCGGCGGCCGCGGCTCAGATGCACGCTAAGAACGGCGGCGGCGGCAGCAGCAGCCACCGCAGCTCTCCGGTCGCCGGCGCCCCTGCTGTTTGTGAGCCCCTGGCGGTCCCTCCCGCCTCCCCAATGGCGGCGGCGGCAGAGGGCCCCCAACAGAGCGCAGAGGGCAGCGCGAGCGGCGGGGGCATGCAGGCGGCTGCGCCCCCTTCGTCGCAGCCGCACCCGCAGCAGCTCCAGGAGCAGGAAGAAATGCAGGAGGAGATGGAGAAGCTGAGGGAGGAGAACGAGACTCTCAAGGTGAGTTGGGGCGGGGGGTGGGGGGTGGACCGATTGGGGGAGGGGAGGCGTGGGCCTCGGAGGATTAGGGCGTGTCCTGGCAAAGTGAGAGGCGGCTAACCCTCTCTCACTTAAAGAAGAAGGGAAGGGGGACAGGAAACGAGAGGAGGGGGTTCCTAGGCCCTTTCCGGATCTCAGAGGGCTCGAGATCAGTAGCGTTAGGTTTTTATTTGGCTGCAAATCTGGGCCTTCGTTTCTCTGGTTATTATGGTTTGTCTCACTTTTTCATGGAGAGCACTCGAGTTAGGAGAGCGAGGGAAGGCCAAGGGCCCGTTTTCTTAGTTTCTTGTCGTTCGTTCAGCTCCGTGTCATCCCTGTCCCATGGAGAGGGGCCGCTAAAGCTGAGGATTTGGAGTTGGAATGGGGTGTACGTGCTGTGTGTCCGAGGGGTGGGGTGGTGTGGTGGGGCGAGGCCAGTTTTGATCCGCGGCCTGTCCCCGCCTCAGAACGAGATCGATGAGCTGAGAACCGAGATGGACGAAATGAGGGACACTTTCTTCGAGGAGGACGCCTGTCAACTGCAGGAAATGCGCCACGAGTTGGAGAGAGCCAACAAAAACTGCCGGATCCTGCAGTACCGCCTCCGCAAAGCAGAGCGCAAGCGGCTCCGCTACGCGCAGACGGGCGAGATCGACGGGGAGCTGCTGCGCAGCCTGGAGCAAGACCTCAAGGTCTGCGGCGGGCGCGGGGGACGGGGCGGGGGTGGGGACGCGGATCCAGGGCTCTTTGCGTCGAAAGGCCTTCAGTGGGGAGAGGCCAAGAGCTTTAGGGAAGCGGGAGTTTTCGCAGCGCCCATGACAGCAATTCAAGGTCCGGGAAGGGGAGGAGGAGAAACAGACAGGTGGATGTGAGAGTCCCGTGTGTACGAAAGGTCTTCCGGAGGGCGAGCTCGGGGTGCTCTCCTGGGAAGGAACCGTGACTCTTACCGAGGTGGGAGGAGGGCGCCTCCCTCCCCAGCGGAACATGGGCGTGGCAGAGCGCCGGCTTGGGCCTGGATCCGGCTTCCAGAGAGCCTCCTGAAGTGCAGGCCGAGTGGATGGATTCAGGCACCAGGAGCAGCGCGGTGAAGACTCCTCCGGGGGAGTTGAAGCCCAGAATAGGGACAGCTCCCGGGAAGATACTAGAGTTGAGATTTCTCTCTGAAAGCCGCCACCCCTCCCCCGCATCCCCGCCTTCTTCCAGAAGTCCTTCCTTTCTGTACTTAACCATTTCAACCACTCCCAGAAAGGAACACTATCTCGTGTGTGGTTCCTTTGGCAAAAGTAATGGGAGAGTGAGCTAAATGAAAGAACCTTGTTCTTAGTGAAGTAGCTCCTTCAGAATCTCTGCCAGTGGAGAAATTTCAGCTTGGAAACGCCAGAGTGTGGTCTGTTCATTGGGTTTGACTGTAGGCAGATTCATGGACAATGCAAATCAGATGTTATCTTGACTGTCTTGGACAACAAATGAAATGCAATTTCAGTTGTATTAATTTCATCAAGATATCAAAACTGAGTGTAATTATCTTTTGTTTAAGCTATGGGAAAACATTTTACGCAAGCTGTGTTATTTCTTTTTCCTTTTTCTGACACTTGTGGAATGTGGGTCGTGCACCAGGCACTATGGCAAGCCTTATTCCGTATATGATTATTTCACTTAGTTCTCAAGGGGGAAAAAAAAAAAACTGTAAGGTGGAGATGATTAATAACGTCATTTCATAGGTGACAAGATGACCCCTTTACAGAAGTTAAGCGCCAGCCCCTAGCCCTGGAACTTGGCTAGTAAGTGGTCAGCCTGGCTCCCTACCTAGTCTAGCTTCACTGTCTGTGTCCTAAGTCACTGAACCAAACTACTTCACTTTTGTTCCAAACCCTAAAATTTCTGAGGTAATCTTTAAACAGGAGGCAAAAAAATGCACACACTAATTTTTTTAACTTAATCTCAAAGATTAAAATGTGTCATAAAACTAAGCACCTAGAATGATAGGGTCAAAATTCAAGCCCCAGACTCTACTTGGAAAAATTGTATTTTCAAGTGTTTTAAAATAAGTGATAATGGGGGCACCTGGAATGAGAGGAGATTTGTGAAATTTCTCTACAGATAGTAAAACACAATTGCACATTTATAACCATGATATCATGTAGACATTAAGGGAACAGAGTGTAGAACCAGACTACCTGGCTGCTTGTTAGCTCTGTTACCTTGAGCATATTACTTTACCTTGATAAGCCTCAGTTTTCCTTGTCTATAAAATAGGAATAACACTCAAACCTATTTTGTGGGATTGCTGTGTGGTTAAATGGTTTATATGTGTGAATGGTTTATATGTAAAGCATCTGGAAGGATGCCTGGCATATGGTGGATACTATATACGTATTGGCTCTAATACTTTTAATGTAACTAGTCCATTTATCGTATTGTGTTTAATTATATTTTACTGGTAAAAACACTTTAATTTAGGTTGCAAAGGATGTATCTGTGAGACTTCACCATGAACTGGAAAATGTGGAAGAAAAGCGAACAACAACAGAGGATGAAAATGAGAAACTGAGGCAACAGCTTATAGAAGTTGAGATAGCAAAGCAAGCATTACAGAATGAACTGGAAAAAATGAAGGAGGTTAGTAATTGATTATCTCATGGCATGTCTAATATATATTTAGCTCTTCATAGAGAGTGCCAAAGACTAATATGACTGTTAATTCCATTTTCATGATTGTAGGACAGTTTGTTGTTCTCATCCAATATAGTAACAGATACAAGCTTTCATACTAATAAATAAGTAGCAAAGAAATAATTCTGACCTCTGCCCTGCTTCTGACTTGACATATATGAACCGTGACTGATGCTTTCTTTGTGTGTGTCATCTAAATGGATGTTAGTGAAATAAATTACACAGCTATGCCAAACACAAAGGGCATCACAAGTATGAAGGCTTGAGCCTTCAGTTAGTTGAGGGGGAAGGGCTAATCCTGTGAGATTTCTACAGAATTCATAGAACCACAGACTTTTAGGATGAAAAAGACCATCGAGGCCATTCAATCTGATCTAATTGTTGCTTGACTCCTCCTTATAACACAATCCCCAAATGGTCTAATACTTAGAGGACCACCAGCACCTAGCCCTTAAGATCTCTGGTGGTTTAGTTGCTAAGTCGTGTCCAACTCTTACAACCCCATGGACTGTAGCCTGCTAGGCAACTCTGTCCATGGGATTTTCCAGGCAGGAATACTGGAGTAGGTTTCCATTTCTTAATTTTGTCACAGCATAACTCTGTTTAAGATTTTCTTTCGAGTTGAAATTTATTTACTAGTAAGTTTAATACATTCATCTTAGTCCTTCTCGTTTAAGTAGAAGAATCAGAGTTCTCTTCCACATTAGCTGCTAGAGGATTCCTAGCAAGTTTCCCCTGAATCTTCTCAAAGAACAAAATCAGTAATAAGAAAATAACTAGAGAGTAAAAGAAACAGAAAAGATGTATCAAGAAATAATTAGCTTTGTGGTAACAATTTGAAATAAAATAATATTCTTCCTTGAAAGCTTCCTGAAAACGTATGGTGCAACTTGTGAAAAGCATTATTGAAAATTAGCAAATGCATATGTGGTTCTCTGAACATGTAAATGAAAATCCTGATCTTTCCATAGACTAATTGAGATATTGCACTTTCCATTACTGTGCTTATCTCGAAGTGGTATAAAAATGTAACTACACCCAGGTAAGTGTGTTATTTGCTCGGTTGAGTCTGGCTCTTTGTGACCCTGTGGATGGTAACCGGTTGGGCTCCTCTGTCTGTGGAATTCTTCAAGTGGAAATGCTGAAGTGGGTGGTCATTCCCTTCTCCAGGCCATCTTCCTGACCCAGGGATCGAACCTGGGTCTCCCTCATTGCAGGCAGATTCTTTACCATCTGAGCCACCAGGGGAAGCCCTGAGGGACCCAGAGTGAAGAAAAAACTGACATTCTTTAACAATGTACAGCTCATTCCCTAGATGTTTACAGTGAAATTCCTTTGGAATGTACATGGTGTGTAGTATCTTCCCAATAAAACTTCTCATTTAGCTTTTACTAGAATTTCTTTTAGAAACAAAGGATGGATAGCAAAGATTAAATAACATAGAACCTCCTTTCCAAATAAAACCAATACTTTAAGAAAAGCCCAAGTCTGTTTCAGGATTAAAACCCTTAAATGTTTCTTGCTCTGATATCATTCAAAGTGAGTCTTATTGGTGAGTGAATAGCTTCCATGAGGCAACCATTTTCCACACAGATCACCAACTCCCAATTTCCTTAGCAGTGACCTCAACTTGCCTCCAAATTTAACTGTACATGTCTAACCTCGAGGGCAGCTTCTCCAGCAAAACCCAGGTTGTCCTTATTTTGCTTTCTAAAGCAATGTATGTATTGTAACTGGTTCATGATGATGGTGATTATTATATTAATAAAGCTATTGTTCCCTGGGGGAAATAAATGCAAATACAATATAACAATGAAAATATCAGTAGTCAAGAATATGTGGCAGGAATTTGTAGAAACTGTTTCAGTGGGATAAACTATTTTATGGTCAAAGTTTCTACTTATTTTATATTATCATGTAAGCACTTTTAACATGACAAATTAGAGCAAAATCATTGTATTGATACGTGATTTTTAGCTAATACCTGAGGGTGGCTTTGTGCTACGGTAGAGAAACTGGGAGCCACAGGGCTGTCTTCATCAATAACTAATTGGGTGACTTAAAAGTTCTCCAACTTCTATTTGCCTCAGTGCATTCAGTTGTAAAATGTTATTTTCAGGGATTTCAGTGAGTCTCAGCACCTTCTACAGTGATCAAGCCTTTTATTGTAAAATCTGGGACATTGTCATTTAATATTTTTTTTCTAAATTTGAGAGATCAAATATTAACATAGGTATAAAGATGTTTCTTTGATAATAATCTACAGGTGAAGTTTGAGAAAAATGGAAAGTTTGATTGCCAGGAAAATGGAAAGCTTGATTTCCTTACTTTTAAAATTAAGGAAGTAGCCGGGGCTGTCGTAACAGAATACTGCAGAGTGGCTTAAATATATTTTCTAAATAAATAGGTCCAAAAATCAAGGTGCTAGCAGGGCTGGTTTCTTCTGAGGGCTGTGAAGGAAGGATCTATTCCAAGCCTCTCTCCTTGGCTCATAAATTGGATCTTCATGTAGACAAGGCATTCACTTTGTCTGTGATCAAATTTCCCCTTCTTATAAGACACGAGTCAAAATAGATTAGGACCTATTGCAATGACTTTTTAAAGGCTTGATTGTCTCAGTAAAGACCCTCTCCGAATGTCGCATTCTGAGATACTTGCTTGGGCTAGGATTTCAACATGTAAATTGGGGCAAGGGGTACAATCCAGCCCATAAGAGTAGCTATTAAATATCTTCTTAGTGACAAGCAAAAAGAAAGCTCATTGTCACATACATAAGGCTTCATTCCTTATTCAGACCTCACTTGCATTCTTCTGTATTCTTTGTCTAGGCAATTAAAAATTTTCAAGTCAAAACAAACTTCACTAATTACAAGGGATGCAAAAGAAATGCCTTGTGATTTGGTATTATATGAATGTTTTTCAAGTGACTATCTGAAAAGTTGGGTTTAAGAATGGCATAAGAGCTTTATGATTTTCATCCTGTGTCTGGGAAGGGGGAAGATTCCTGTAAACTGGCCATAAGCCAGAGAGATGGGCCCTCTTCTGTCTTAAAAGTCAAAATAATCTTACTGCCAACAACAGAAAAATGACAGAAACCTGAAGATATCCTCATTGTAAAAATGCATTTCATTGATTCTGTTTCCCATACTTTTTTCTTATAACCATTTCTTCCTTCAGGATTCTAACTCTGTGTTGGGAAAATACTCTTGCCGCCTTAGGCAGTGTGGGTATATGTTCCTGCCAAAAAGGAAATTCTCATGCACCTGGGACGAATAAAAGCCAAACCCAACCTGGGTTCGCTCCCTGGGTTGGGAAGATCCCCTGGAGAACAGAATGGCAACCCACATCAGTATTCTTGCCTGGAGAATCCCATGGACAGAGGAGCCTGGTGGGCTATAATCCATGAGGTCGCAAAAAGTTGGGCACAACCAAGCAACACTTTCACTTTCATCAGGACATCAGCTTTTAAAGTAACCTTTTATTTTTAAAATGGGCTCTAAAATAGCATTCAGTTTGGGAATTTGAGTGGTGGTAGGGAAAAGAAATGGAAATAAAGAGGAAGGGAGAGAAAGCAGAAAAATATCTGAAGGATTCTAAATATTGTTCTAAAGAGGAAATGAAAAATATTCTGGCAGGAAAGTTTTGTAGTCATATGAAGGTTAGTTGAGGTTGACCTTCATAATGTTGTAAAGTATCAAAAATAGAAAAAGTAGTTTTAAAATATGTTTAAAAATCAGAAATGTTTCATTAAAATAAGATTTTTGTAATGGCGATTTTGTTAGCTTCTTAAAAGATAAATATAAAAACTGAGGTGCAATCATAACTGGCTTACTTTGTGTGGTAGAGGTCATGAGTTTGGAGCTGACTTGTCCCCCATCTGATTGCAACAACTTCAGTTAATTATCTGCTTTTTTGGGTGTAAAACAGAAACATTTTTCAAGTCTTTGGTGAGTGTTAATCACGCAATTGTTATCCCTTTGTGGTGTCCTACCAGTGGAGTAAATAGAACCAGGCCAAGCTTTCCATTATGAAGGAAATGTACTAGTTATGGAGTAAAATCATAAAATGTCAAACAGAATATACTAGAGAGAAGCAGTCTTCCAACTCACAGAGTTTGGTTACTTGTATGGAGTCATATAGATGTTGAACAGCACAGCAGGGACCAATAGGCCATCTGCCAGAGTTTGCAAACCATTTACTGAGAGTTTAACTGGCTTCGAGGGTGCTGACCGATTCCTCTCAGGGTTGGTGGCTGTACAAGGTCCCATGCACCTGCTCACATCCATCTGCTTATCTTCTTCCCCTGAGAACACAGAGTAGGCACCAGGGGTTAAGAAGAGTTGAGTAGAGGCAGGATGGAGGTAATTAGCTGATTTTACTGCTACTCGTTGCCTGTATTGAAACAGCTGATGTTCTGCCAACTGCAAACAAGAGAGACCTCTCAGGATGCTGGCTTGAAATCTTAATTGCATTCTCATCGCAATTATAAAACATTGATAGAGACTGGCAATATGCTTTCTTGCAGCAGAAAAATGCCATTACCTTTATGTAACTTACTAAAACTGATATTCTGTCTTTCAGCTTCACAATCAGTGAGATAGAGGATTTTTTAAAAGTTATTTTATGGAACCAACAATCAACCTTTGGAATTCCGGGTTGGGTTACTGCACCTATAGCATGAAAGGAGAATATAGAGGGATCAGGGACTTCCCTGGTGGTCCAGTGGTTGAGACTCTGTGTTTCTGATGCAGGGGGTGCTGGTTCCATCCCTGGTCAGGGAAGTAAGACCCCACATGCCAAGCATTGTGGCAGGAAAGGAAAAAAAAATAAAAAAGAATATAGAGGAGGCTATTTATAGTATGGAGAAGGCTCTGTGAGGCGTGAGTCTCTGCTACAGTTAAGTGAAGGTCACTGACCTTCATGAAGTCTTACTTCTGTAGAAACCACCTTGATTTTCAAAGCTTTGAAAGCCCTGTGCTCTTCAGAATGAAGGGGTCTTCTCATGTCACCTGTAAAGTCTGGCACTTGGAAAAGCATTGGTGATAGATGTTTGAGAAATGAATGAACCAAGAGAAGTTCTTTAAAGACCTTTTGTCTTTGAACATAAAAAAGGAGAAAAAGAGTAAATAAGATGATGATGATGAGAATGTTTATTAGATCTTTTTAATTTCAAAATCTGTACTCTTTGTATTGTCTCATCCCCAATCCCAACCCAAAAATCTTAAAATAAATTAATTTTCTTAACTTTTTCTGGCTGTTGCTCTAGGGAGCTCTAAACTGGCCTACTGCAATAGCACCATCTATCTTGGGACTTTTTATTTTCTGTGCACTTGGTTAATATATCCTACCTGTTGCCGTGAACTTTCACTTTAGAACACAACAATAATTAGTACTATAAATTTCAACAGTAGTGTCTTTTTAAAATTTTTATAGGGTACGTAGAGATTATAGCTCTTTACTCAGACTCTCTGTACAGACAGAACACTTTAATAAACAAATGCTTTTCCTGTATGTTTACAGTTACCTACTTATTTTCTTATAAAAGATAAAGAGCTGATGGTAACCATGTTTGGTTTTGATTGGGCATGTTTAAGTTATAAGGTGCCACAAGAAATTCTGAGTGATAAATCAGCAAAGAAACAGCCCTAAAGACGTTAAGTGGGGAATTTCTTTGGCATCCAAGTTATTTCCCCCTGGTCCTGGTAGTTAACTTATGATCTGAAAAATGGAATAGTAGTCATTGATCTTTATGGTGAAATTACCATAAATATTTTGAAATGCATCAATTAAATACATGGCTGTAGTCTCATCTCAGAGGCCTTAGTTTGTTGAGTAACATAGGCAGGAATAAAAGAAACTAAAGTAAAAGCAAAGCATATTGTGGCACCTAAGCATAGGAAAGCTTGTCTTCAAGGTTACCAATCATTGGATTTGTAAAGATGTATTAATTTATGAATTGTAAGCTTTGTTGGATTTTTTTAAAAAATGAAATCACATTTGCAGTTGTCTGCACTTTGAAGTGATTCCCAAGGCTCATTTGGGTAAATGGCCCTTTTCTTTTACCCACATGCCAAGCTCTCAGTAAAAGCAAAGTGGTTCACAGATCAGAACATGCCTATTGGTGAAACATACTGATTTTTTTATTATAAATTTCAAATTTATGTTTTTCTCCACATCAGCAGTACACACCCTATATAATGGATCAGATTACAGTTCCTTTCTTGGCTGGAATTTCGAACTTTATATTCTTGAAACAGTAAGGCACTGAACAGATGATGAATTCTTAAATAATGGACTAAGCCTCTGCCCCTTGAGTACACATGCAGTTCCCAAGGCTTCATAGAAATTGTTCAATAAATGTATGTTGAAACATTTATTGGAATATTCAATAAATGTATGTTCTGTTTGCTGATAAACCATATCTGTGGGAACTAAGTCTCTTCTCTGGACTCTGCCAGAGTAACAGAGGCTCTAGGGGCTTCCCTCATAGTTCTGTTGGTAAGGAATCCACCTGCAATGCAGGAGACCCTGGTTCAATTCCTGGGTGGGGAAGATCCGCTGAAGAAGGGACAGGCTACCCACTCCAGTATTCTTGGGCTTCCCTTGTGGCTTAGCTGGTAAAGAATCTGCCTGCAATGTGGGAGACCTGGGTTCAATCCCTGGGTTGGGAGGATCCCCTGGAGAAGGACAAGGCTATGCACTCCCAATATTCTGGCCTGGAGAATTCCATGGACTATACAGTCCATGGGGTCACGAAGCCAGACACGACTCAGCGACTTTCACTGGGGCTCTAGACTGAACTTTGAGTGGCCTGAGCAGCTGACCTGTGTTTCAGTGCATTCGTGGAAGCATGTTACCTACATAGTTAGCGAAGAGTAGCTTGCTTCTCTGACTTCTGTATCTAACCTACCTTAAAAAGGGATTTGAATGGTTCTCAGTCAATTGAGCGAAACTGTTGTTGCTAAAGTTCAGGGCTGCTCACTGAAATAAAGAGTTTAAAAATTTGGTCACAGAAGAATTCTGGGACCATGAAGGAAAACTTAATCCATAGATGTACACTATTAATCTAAGTTCAGTAGCAATCAAGGAAGAGGGAGAAATATTGGAAGAAATTCTCACCTAGCTGTGATCAGATATAAAGGCAACCCCAGGCCTCATGTGAGGCCTCTAGAGCAACCATGAAGAAAATCAATTCTAAACAGACTTTATATATGTTGATGGATGGCAGCCAATGGCCGGATGAGCCTTTGTTACAATTGTCAGTTCTCATCTATGCAATCAATAAATTAGGAATTTAAATTTTGCTGAAAATAAAGTTAAGACATTTTGTCATTAGCTGTGAATTTTAGGGTGATTTATTTAAAAAAAAAAAAAAAACAACGTCATATGTCATGGAGTCTAGAAACTGGCTTTGCCTCATCTCTCATTCCCTATGTGGCTGGTAAGTTGCTTCAGTCATGTGTGATTCTGTGTGACCCCATAGACGGCAGCCCACCAGGCTCCCCTGTCCCTGGGATTCTCCAGGCAAAAACACTGGAGTGGGTTGCCATTTCCTTCTCTAACTCATTCCCTATCATGTTGAACAATAATTTGAAAGGTGTAGGCCTTAGTTTCTTTACTCATAAATGTAGAAATTAAACTGAATACTCTCAAGAAAAGTGTTATTTTCTCCTTGATAAAATTATCCATCTCTGTGTTCGCTGAAAATTCTATTTGTAGTCAGGATGCCATTTCATTTCACTGCTGTTATTTTATTACTGTAATTATTTTTTCATTTATACAATCAACAATATTTACTGACTGGTAATTTAGCACCTGCTATAATGTGGCCCTGGGTCCAGTCCCTGGGTTGAGAAGATCCCCTGGAGGAGGGCACGGCAACCCACTTCAGTAGTCTTGGCTGGAGAATCCCCATAGATGGAGGAGCCTGGCGGGCTACAGTCCATGGGGTCGTAAAGAGTCAGACATGACTGAGCGATTAAGCACAGCACAGTACATAATGTGGCCACATGGATGGCCCTGGAGGAGGAAATGGCAACCCACTCCAGTATTCTTGGCTGGCGAACTCCATGGACAGAGGCTCCCCTGTCTACAGGCTACAGTCCGTGGGGTTGCACAGAGCTGGACACGACTGAGTGACTAACACACTACACTTTCTCGATGCCACAGAGGCTGCCGAGATGCAGACAGCAGAATGTTGCATTAAACTGTGAGTGTGCACTCACGGAGGGCTCTGCTGAAGCGTTTTAACCACAGGGACCTACCATGCTCTCTCTGGTTGTTGCTACTATTCAGCATCTAAGGAGCTGGTTTACTGTGGAAATCAGAACTGAAGACGCGATGTGAGGGGCTAAGAACAAGCGAAGCTTTCTGAATAATCTGTTGTTCAGTCACTCAGTCCTGTCCGACTGTGCGATCCTATGAGCTGCAGCACATCAGGCTTTCCTGTCCTTCGCCAACTCCCAGCGTTGGCTCAAACTCATGTCCATTGAGTCCATGATGCCACCCAACCTTCTCATCCTCTGTCACCCCTTTCTTCTCTGGGGGGCCCTCAGTCTTTCCCAGCATCAGGGTCTTTTCCAATGAGTCGACCCTCCGCATCAGGTGGCCGAAGTACTGGAGCTTCAGCTTCAGCATCAGTCCTTCCAGTGAATATTCAGGGTTGAGTTCCTTTAGGATGGACTGGTTGGATCTCCTTGCTGAGCCCCGCTCAGAGTATCCAGTAGTTTCAGTGCACCAGTGGCCTCAGGAGGCCACTAAGATGCCATGGTAACTAAAGAATTCACCATCTTTTCCAGTTAGTAACAAACCACAGTATGGAATGATAGCACCTAGATAGTCTGAGTTTTTAACTGTAATTCTCTGCAGTGAAATCTGCCCTGGAAGGCTGCCCGGTTCTCACCCTAAGGTGTTTGGCAGGAGTTAATGCATGCTGGTCATTAGCTAAACATCCAAATGTTTGTTTTATGCTATTATTGAAATAATATGAGACTTCTCTGATGCTTTTTGTTCTATTTATTTTTTTATTGAAGGACAATTTCTTTACAGAATTTTGTTGTTTTCTGTCGAACCTCAACATGAATCAGCCATAGGTGTATACATACATCCCCTCCCTTTTGGACCTCCCTCCCCTCTCCCTCCCCATCCCACCCCTCTAGGTTGATACAGAGCCCCTGTTTGAGTTTCCTGAGCCATACAGCAAATTCCCATTGGCTATCCATTTTACATATGGTAATGTAAGTTTCCCTGTTACTCTTTCCATCTCACCCTCTCCTCCCTTCTCTTCCCATGTCTCTAAGTCTGTTCTCTATGTCTTTTTCTCCATTGCTGCCCTGTAAATAAATTCTTCAGTACTATTTTTCTAGATTCCAAGTATGTGCATTAGAATATGATGTTTATCTCTCTCTTTCTGATGTACTTCACTCTGTATAATAGGTTCTAGGTTCATCCACCTCATCAGAACTGACTCAAATGTATTCCTTCTTATGGCTGAGTAATATTCCACTGTGTTCATGTATCACAACTTCTTTATCCACTCGTCTGTCGATGGACGTCTAGGTTGCTTCCATGTTCTACCTGTTGTAAATAGTGCTGCAATGAACAATGGGATACATGTGTCTTTTTCAATTTTGGTCTCCTCAGGGTATATGCCGAGGAGTGGGATTGCTGGATCATATGGTGGTTTTATTCTTAGTTTTTTAAGGAATCTCCATACCATCTTCCATAGTGGTTGTATTAATTTACATTCCCACCAACAGTGCAAGAGCGTTCCCTTTTCTTCACACCCTCTCCAGCATTTATTGTTTGTAGACTTTTTGATGATGACCATTCTGACTGATGTGAGGTGATATCTCACTGTAGTTTTGATTTGCATTTCTCTAATAATGAGTGATGTTGAGCATCTTTTCATGTGTTTGCTAGCCATCTGTATGTCTTCTTTGGAGAAATGGCTGTTTAGGTCTTTTCTCCACTTTTTGATTGGGTTGTTTGTTCTTCTGGCATTGAGTTGTATGACCTGCTTGTATATTTTGGGAGTTAATCCTTTGTAAGTTGTTTCATTTGTGTTTATTTTTTCCTGTTCTGAGGGTTGTCTTTTCATCTTGCTTATAGTTTCCTTTGCTGTGTTCTCTGATGCTTTTTAAAGGTGAAAGTCTTTATGTTTCCAAGTGTGAAATAATTATTTTGAGATGGCTTGGCTTGTGTGTGTATGTGTGTGTTTGTGTGTGACAGACAAAAGTCTCATGTAGATCCAGTCCTCATTTAACAATCTAGTCCATTCCTTACTCAGGGGTGTAGCTGTACCTGACTTCTCCTTGTGGTGCGTTAGGCTTTGGGATCTAAATCACTAACACTGTTCTCTACCACTGCCCTCTACCCGTGGCCACTCTTGGCTGCCTGAGAATGGCTCTGCCTCTAGCAGTGGCATGCAATGCTAGTGGCTGTTCTCTGTCTCAGCCTTTTCCTTGAGCCTAGAATCCCCAAACTTTGATCTGACTTTAATTTAGCAAGTATTTTTAAACATTTACTGAGTGTGTACATATAGTGTATATAAGGGAATAACAGTTAATGTCATCATGAGAGTAGTCCCTGGACTCAAGTTAATTACTTTCTGATGGAAAAGATGGTCTTGTAGAGGTTTTATTTGACAGCAAAGTATTTGCATTCCTGTACTGAATACTTCTGGGCTTCCCAGGTTGATGCTAGTGGTAAAGAACCCGCCTTCCGATGTAGGAGACATGAGAGATGTGGGTTAAACCTTGGTGGGGAAGATTCCCCTGGAAGAGGGCACGGCAACCCACTCCAGCATTCTTGCCTGGAGAATCCCCATGGACAGAGGAGTCTGGCAGGCTACAGTCTGATAGGGTCACAAAGAGTCGGACTTGGCTAAAGCTGCTCAGCATGCACACTGGTGTTTGTTGTCTCAACGGTGAGCACTGTGAAGACAGGGCCCCACCTACTGTGATCACTGTCACACTCCATCCAGCTCAGTGCCTGGCTTGTAGTCAGTTAGACCCTGTGCTTCTGTAATATTGTAACAACTGATATTTCATATTTCACTTGTCTGTAACTTTTTCCTGCACTAGAGTCTCAATTCCCTGAGGGTAAGGACTGAGTCTGTCTTATTCACCATTGTATCCACAATAACCGGAAGTTGTTGACAACATTTGACAAGCAATAAACAATTTTTAATGAGCGGATGAATGGAAATTAGGAAAGCTGTTTCAGGCCCTCTTTTGCAGAGAGGACAGGAAACTGACTCAGAATCAGGGCTCTTTCTATGGTTGCTGAGACTGTACAAACAAGATGAGAAGGAAGTAGATGACTAACTCCAGCACCACCCACTTCCAGTATTAGAGGTCTCTTGAGACTTTCCTGCCTCCTAGAAATTTCCATGCCTTTACCTTGCTTCCTGAAAACCCCAATTATTCCCCAGAAGCAGCAAGTCTTCCCTGAAACAAGATTTCATTGGCTTCTTGGAAGGGGAGATGATATTGACATCCTGGACATCAAATCTGCAGTTGAACTTCCATGTTCTTTGGTGAGAAAGCGTGAACTGCAGGTTTAGAGAAGGAAGGTTTAGGAAGAAGACTGCAGATCCTTTCATTCTCAAAGGCTATCTAAATTTACTTTAAATGGTCAATGTTTGGGACATTCAATTCAGCAGTTAATTTGGCCTGGGAGATGTGGAAAATCACCCCAGGGCTGCAATTGTTCAATAGCCATCAGTGTTGAGTGTTAATTATAAGCCAGTCACTTTTATGTATCATTGTGTTAATAGTTTCATTTTAGAGATGAACACTTAATGCTCAGAAAGTAGGCCAGGTCCACATCAGTCCATCTACCTCCAAACTCATGTCTCCATTGGCCAGCCTGGCCTCAGTGCAGAGTCTCGGGCTGCCGCTTCCATCTTTTTCCTGACCCCACAAATGACCTGTCCTCTATAGGGACCTCAGTACTTCTGGAATCTTCAAGGTCTGCATCTCCAGCACACATTTAGGGAATGCTCTGGGCAAGCATTAAGAGAATACTTTCAAGATGTCTATAAGAAAAATCTCTTTTATCTCACAAAAAAGGGAATCTTTGAAGAAAAAAAAAAACTAAGAACATAAAGCTAGAAAAATGTTTTCAGGTCTGTTGATCTTGCCTGTTCTTTTTACAGGCTTAATACCTGTTTTCTTTCAGATACATTTGTTAATGGCTAACTCTTGTTCAGTCACTAAGTCATGTCTGTTTTGTGACCCCATTGTCTATAGCCCACCAAGCTCTTCTGTCCATGGGATTTCCCAGGCAAGAAGACTGGAGTGGGTTGTGGTTTCCTTCTCCAGGGGATCCTCTGAACCAGGTATCAAACCTGCATCTCCTGAATTGGCAGGCAGATTCTTTACCACTGAGCTACCAGGAAAGCCCGACTCTCAGTTTAATCACTGAGAGTGATTTTCCTTTGATTTATTAAAGGAAATAATTAAAATAAATAATTTTAATTTATTAAAGGAAATAATAAAAAACATTAAAGGAAATAATTTATTAAAGGCAATATAAAGTGATTTTTAAAGGAAAATAAGTATGTTCCCTGTCCAATCTGTTCACAAGGATAACAGGAGATAACATGTGAAAGTGCTTGAAAAACTGTCAGGGTTGATGTAGACATCAGATTTTGTTGTTAATATAATAATAATAATAATAATATCACATAGCTCTAGATTAGCCAATTAAGACAACTCCTAGGAAGAATTAAGTCCATGTAGTTGAAATTTTAGGTCTTTCTAGGACTCCAATTCTTTTATGTAGCCCTTTGAAACTCTTTTGCTTTCTGTTTTCCCATGAATGTCTGCTACTTTCTGAAGCTCCCAATGACATCTAACTTCACTATAAAACCATTCTGTCTGTCCCGAGGCAGGAAGCAGGAGGTATGTCCTTAGTCCTTGCTGCTTTGCCATCCATTAGCTCACATTTGCAAAGGTTTGAGGGGACCCACTTACAATGAGGCTGCCCTGCCTGTCCCTGCAACCATCAACAGGGCTGACAGCGCTCATCTGTCTGGATAAATGTTTCTCTCCTACCTCTGCTGCTCAATGAATATTATTCTTAAAGAGAAACATCTTAGCAGAGAGAAGAGGCTCTTGTATTCAAGCACAAGATACTTTTGATCATTTTGTAGCTTTTATTGACTCCACAGCTAAAGTCTATGCTCTCTGAATTCAAGAATCATATTTCATTTAACTCACACAGACTGTTAAACATGCAAAAGCTATCAATAAATGCACAGGCAAGGGAAGACGTGTTTAAGAAGATATTGACTGCTGTCAGAGGAGCCCAGCTTTAGCTCCTAAAATTAGAATTTACTCGGTTCCTTTGTTTTCCAGTACTTGTGTTACATTTGAGTAAACATAACATGCAGTTTCACTGTATATTAGGAAATGTTTTCCAAACTGAAAATTCAGTCATATCTTGAATATTTTATACTTGATTGCATTTTAATGGAAATGCAGCCACTTATTTGATGTCTGTTCTAATTCCATTTTTACACTTCAGGGTCAGTTAAACTGATCTTTATCCAGATGGTAAACGACATTTGAAGATGTCATTTAGCTACTCTCCAGACATTTTCCATTTTATACTTAAATATTTCACTTAATAAGGCCATTTATATTCAGCATGATTCAACTCAGAAGTGCTTAAAATTAAAAATTCAAGTGTTCTATATTTGTTGTCTGGCTAGCTCAGTTATTTCTAATTTGTCTAGCCAGTTAATCATAGTGGTAAATAAAATTAGCTACATTATTTTTCTTTCCTTCACAAAGTAAGCATTCTTCAGTTGGCCAAGAGCCTTGACTAATAGTAGAAATAATTAGACAGCCCAACTGATTATTGCCTTCAAGTGCATAATGAGTGTCTAATATGTTGGTATGTGATTATATCCATTGCCTCTTTACACACGGAAGAAAGCATTTTCATAGAACTTCATGAAATGTTAGCCGTCTGCTTGTATTTAGGAGAATCTGTTATATGGAAAGCATTGTCCTTCAAGGGTAAAATGCAATGATTGAATTCATTTACTTAGAGATACGGCTAAATTAGAATAATTATGTTCTATAATGATTCCGAAGATAACTTTTAAAAAATATACTTTAAAGATATTTTTAAAGACATTTTAAATTCTGCTAGTTTTTTTTCCTTTTATATCTGAATATTTTTATATCTGAATATACATTTTCTTTTTAATACATGTATAAGTTTCAGTTTTCATTATTACCAAAACCAAGAATGGAACACAGAATTAAGAATTCTTTTACTTAGTACAGTCCCTTGGATTATTTTCTGTGCTGTGCTTAGTCACTCAGTCATGTCCAACTCTTTGTGACCCCATGGACTATAGCCTGCCAGGCTCCTCTGTCCATGGGGATTCTCTAGGCAAGAATACTGGAGTGGGTTGCCATGCCCTCCTCCAGGGTGACTTACCAACCCAGGAATTGAACCAAGGTCTCTCCCATTGCAGGAGAATTCTTTACCATCTGAACCACCTACTGTCTCTATTTGTTAATTTAAAATGGGATTATAGAATGAGATTACTATTAAAGTATTCATTGTTGCAGTATCAAGTTTCAGTTTAAAGAATGTCTGTGCTTCCTGTGTAATTATATAGTCACAGAAACAATTCTGTGTATTCAATCTCAGTACTCATTGTCAATGATTTTAAACCACAACTTCTACGTTTCTGAGACCTCAACTGTGTATCATCTTAAGTTGATTAGATAATGATCTTGACTTTTTTTTCAAGGAAAGTTTGTAGATGTTTTATTTTCTGAGACTTTGCACTTCTGAAAATAGCATTTGCTTGACTTCACATAGGAATGGCAGAATGAAATTTTTAAGTCAAAATTTTTTTCCATGTTATGTGTGAATTTTTTTCACATTCATATTACATATTTTGTTCCATTAGCTTCTGTCATTTGTCTTGCAGTGGAGAAGTGTGAGATTGATCTTGATTTTGATTCCTCTGTATATCAAATTACTTTCTCTCTGCATGTTTCTGGGTATTTTTTCTTTACCCTTTGTATCAATCAGTGTGCTTCAGTAGGAAATAAAATTTGCCCTAGATGGCGCAAATGAATAGGATTACTCACAGTGGTGTGGGTAGGACTGAGGGAACATACTCTTAATTTGGGGCTTCCCCGATGGTTCAGCAGGTAAAGAATCCACCTGCAACGTAGGAGATGCAAGAGACATGGGTGGGGAAGATCCCCTGGAGGAGGAAATGGCAACCCAGTCCAGTATTCTCACCTGGAGAATCCAATGGACAGAGAAGCCTGGCACGCTACAGTCCTTGGAGTTGCAAAGAGTCCAGCACAGCTGAGTGACTGAGCATGCACACATTCTTAATTTAAGCTGGCTAGGCATTCAGAGAAGACTACAACACTTGGAAACCATCAACACCTCTAGAGATAGGCTCCTCAATGGGGGAGGGTTCCAATTTAACACCATCCTCACCAACGTTTATTTTCTATCTTTTTTATTATAGCTATTTTATTAAACATTGAACGTGAGATTTAGGTGTCTAAATTCATCTTTTTGCACATGGAGTTCCAACTGCACCAGCCCTGTTCATGGGAAAAACTCTCCTCTACCTGTTGACATGTCTTCATCCCATACACTTTCATCTCTTTTTCTAATTTTTGTTTCTTTTTAAAAAAGTGTTATCACTGAATATCAAATTTTTTTTGTATATGCCATCATGGCTCAAGACACTGTGTAACTTTTCCGTAGTCCTTCTCACTGCCAGTACTCAGATCCAAAGCTGTGGTGAACTTGATATGCACAACTCCAACCCAATTTCTGGCAGCTAGTAGACGTTTCATTATTATACAGAGTGGCCAGTATCAGAGTAAAGTAAGTAAGTGTGTCAGTTGCTCGGTCATGCCTGACTCTTTGCACCCCATGGACTGCAGTCCACCACCCTCCTCTGTCCATGCAGTTCTCCAGGAAGGAATACTGGAGTGGGTAGATATCCCCTTCTTGAGAGGATCTTCCCTGGTGGCTCAGTGGTAAGGAATCCGCCTACAGTGCAGGAGCTGCAGTAGCTGTGGGTTCGATTCTTGGGTCGGAAAGATCCTCTGGAGGAGGGCATGGCAACCCACCCGAGTATTCTTGCCTGGAGAATCCCATGGACAGAGGAGCCTGCTCGGTTACAGTCTATAGGATCTCAAAGAGCTGGACACAACTGAAGTGACTTAGCATGCGCAGTAGATATTCGTCTTTTTGGCCTATTCCAAAAGAATATAAGAAATATAAATATTTTCACATTATTTCAACTGCATCTCTAGTAAATATCTATTATACTCGAATAAAAGAATATGTAGGCAGCACCCTCTTGTAGCTATCAAGGAAAATACAGGTAAGGAAAGAATAAAAAATTGTTAATATCCTAGAGTAATAAACCCAAATTAATAATGAAACAATATGAATAAATGTGATCTTACCATTTGATTTTTTAAATTTCTACAAATACAAAAAAAAAAAGAGAGAAATATATTCATAGCTATTTACACAAAGAAAAGTTTAGGGAGTTAAGCTGACCGTAAACTAGACGTGAAATCATGTCCTATGATGAAGAACTGGGCAGTACATGGAGCTTCCCTGGTGGTCCAGGCAGTAAAGAATCTGCCTGCAGTGCAGGAGGTCTGGGTTTGATCCCTGGGTCGGGAAGATCCCCTGGAGAAGGGAATGGCAACCCACTCTGGTATTCTTGCCTGGAGAATCGCATGGCAGGCTGCAATCCATAGGGTCACAAAGAGTCAGACATGACTGAGCAACTAACACACTTCGGGCAGTATATGATAGCCTCCCAGGTGCGCTAGTGGTAGAGAACCCACCTGCCAATGCAGGCGATGAGAGACACATGGTTCGATCCCAGGTCAGGAAAATTCCCGGAAGAGGGCAAGGCAACCCACTCCAGTATTCTTGCCTGGAGAATCCCATGGACCCAGGAGCCTGACAGGCTACAGTTCATAGGGTTTCCAAGAGTCAGACATGACTGAACTGACTTAACATGCGTGCATGAGCAGTATATTCAGCCTAGAGAAGAAAATACTTGAGATGTGATCACTTTCTTCTAAGTGAAAGGATATAGTATAGAAGATAAAGTGGATTTATTTTTTGAATTGCTTTAAGTGATTTCTACTTTAAATAGATTTGAGATAAAAATAAAGGTATTTTATCCATTAGAGTCCTTTGTGAAGGGATTGTATTGCCTTCTATAGAAGCAAACGACTAGAAAAGTACAGGCAGGGTCTAGGCTGAGTTTCTTGGGCTCCTTCCACATATGTGACCTTAGCATTCCAGGGCAGACTTTGAACTTTTCTCTGTTACTAGGGGTCAAACAGGTTATATGAATGAGTGAAGTTGTCTGTGGTAAGAGTGATGGGACTAATTGGATATTGTGTGTATGTCTCAATATTTGGTTCCAGCCCATGGTTGCCCCTCCATAATCAAGGCCCAACTTTACCAGGTCTTCTAATTTTTCAACTGAAACTGGAAATCTTCATTTTTAAAATGGAAACTGTCCACAATTTAAAATTTATCAACTAATTCCAAAATTTTTAAAGCACAATTGTGGGCTATCACTTTTTTAATCTCAACCAGGAATTACCCTAGAACCTTGCTTCTGCTCCCCTGAAGTGCATTTCAGGAGTTACTGAATACTCTGACCTTTGAAGTGCTTCCCAGGTGGCTCTGACAGTAAAGAATTTTCCTGCAATGCAGGAGACCTGGGTTCTATCCCTGGGACAGTAAGATCCTCTGGAGGAGGGAATGGCAACCCATTTCAGTATTCTTGCCTGGAGAATTCCACGGACAGAGGAGCCTGGCTGGCTATAGTCCATGGGGTTGCAAAGAGTGGGACATGACTGAGTGACTAACCACAACACACACACTGACCTTTGAAATGTTATCACGAAATATCTAAATGTGTGATTGTGTAAAGAACAATTTTAAAGCACCTGTGCAATACCACCCTTAGCATCCTGTCATCTTAATGGTACTTCAAGCATGTTTCTTACAAGACTCTAAAGTTGATACAAAATGATGTTAAACTCAAACTACATGAAGTAGAAGCTGGTGGATACACAATATAAAAACTGGAAAAATTGTTATTTTAATTTACAAATGCTGGCTGCAATTTTTTTCTTTGCCCTATTAGAGAGAAAAGCCATAGGAAACTGCCTTCACTGCCCAGCTATAATTTGCTAAATGAATTTTAATTGCTAAATGCAGCAGTGCTTAGAACTCAATTCATTAATGAGAGCAGTTTAGAAGGGAATATAAATCTCTGCATTTGATGATGACTTTCATAGCTTAGTAATCATACATTTACAGTGGATCAAGTACCTAAGATATAAAATAATTTTTTAATGATTATTATTTCAAAAGTCATTAACCCGGCTCTCCGGTTTGGAAAAAAGTCTCAAATGAGAAAGCTTCCAGTCCTGTATCTGTTTGATTGTGTGGGACTTTCTTAGACCTTTTTAAGGTCTACCTGTCCAAGTGTAATATGGGATATGTGTATCAGAGAATAATAATCAACACTATTATCATGTTGACTTTGCTTTTTTAATGCAAGGTGATCTTGCTTTGGGATCAGTTTATTGCTGTATTAATAACTTGGAAGACCCTCTAAGAACCTATACCCTGCATCAAAAGAGGATTTCTTCAATGATGTATGAGATTTTAGTACCAGAAAATCTCTCACCAGTAGCCTTGAGCCCTTTGAATGTCCTCAAGTAGCTTAGAGAATATAGACACTAATTCCCCCTAAGGATCTGGGAGATAGTTTGATCATATGATAGAAAGCACAATACAATGGAAAGCAGGCAATTACTGAGTCCAAACTTAACTTTTTAAAGGGATGTTTTTCACAGAGGTTTTATAAGCCCCCACTATTACAGTATTATCTCCAGTTTCCTCCCAATTTCGTTTCCTCTAGTTCTGTAGTAAGCACATCCCATTAATAAGAGAAATATTCGTTTTTCTTTTTTTTCCCTTTTGATAGTCCATGTTCCTTCAGATCTTCTGAATTTTCTGGAATTGAGTTCAGTATTTTGCTTTTCAAGTTTCTGCCTTACCTAAATTTCACTGTGCTAATTATGGAAAGTGGGTTCCAATCTAACAACATTTAAGCACTAATAACAAGCAATATGCTAGGAAGGGAGTAGAAGAGATCTAAAGTGATGATGACTGGCAACAAAGAATGACTTTTATAAAAGGAAAGACGCTATGCAAATCTAGAGCCATTCAAAGCCATGTGGCCCTGAAGAGATAACCCCGATTCCCATTTAGGCAAAGGTTCAAATGTTTTCCCTTTCATTGGTGGTCCAGTTTGATAGCATGTTCTACAAAGCTCATGCATTGATGTTCCTTGGCAATAAAGAATTTTTACTTCTCTACGGCCAATCTGACCTCTGCTGTAAATATCTACAGGAGCACAAAGGGAGAAGGATGAAGGAACCAAGGAAAAGAAAATTCACTGGATTATTTTATTAAAAAAAAACAAACAATAGATAACGAATAGATAGCTATTGAGAACCTACTGCACAGCACAGGGATCTCTGCTCTGTGCTCTGTGGTGACCTCAACAGGAAGGAAATCTCAAAAAGAGGGAATACATGTATGCAAGTATGGATTATGCATAACTGATTCACTTTTCTGTACCACAAAAACTAACACAACATTGTAAAGCAACTATACTCCAATAAAATTTTTAAAAATTAAAAGAAAGCCTTAAAATAGCAAAGAATATGCATGATCCCATGATCCTAGCTATTTGAATTTGGCTTTGGTTTGAAGTAGTTAGAGCAGAAAGCTAACATTTCCAGCTTTTAAAAGGGTTTATTTAGGCATTCACTGGAGGTAAGGAAAAAATAAGTTTGGAAGCCTAATAACTCAGAAGATAGGAATGGGGCCTAGACTTATGGGACAGAAGAAAATAAGTAACCTTCCGACAGAAGAGGGTAGATTCATTCTTGCAGATGCGGAGCTCTGCCTCTGTGACACACACTTCCGTATCCAGATACACCTCTCCACTGTGACACGTACCTCTGATAATATTCAGATCACCATGTTCATCAAGAATGAAAAGTTCCATATTTTATTTATTGTTTTTTTTTCTGGGAACAAATCTCAGATTTAAATTGTTGATTAGCTTTCTTTCCCAAACCTTCCAAAGTTTTTTCTCAGAATATATCAATTTCTTTTTCTCTCTTCTCTATTCTATTCTTTCCTAAATTATGGCCTTTGAAAATAGCAAGCAGTAGAAGTTTGGGAAATCTAATCCTTAAAATTTGGAGAAGGAAATGGCAACCCACTCCAGTGTTCTTGCCTAGAGAATCCCAGGGACGGGGGAGCCTGGTGGGCTGCTGTCTACGGAGTTGCACAGAGTCTGACATAACTGAAGCGACTTAGCAGCAGCAGCTGCAGTCCTTAAAATACAATTGAGAATTTTCTCAGTACAGCTTTCCTTGAATTTTTTTATGTTTCAACTCTGTATATTGACTTAATTAGGACATCTTGCAAGATTTCTTTTCTTGCCTTGCCTAAGAAGACGATAGAAACAAAAGGACAAATAAAAGTGACAGATATAAATTAGAAACCTGAATCCAGGGAAGCACTGTAAAGATATATACATCATTTCTTTAAAAAGAAGAATAAAAACTAAGTTCAAATAGAAGTATTTCAAAAATATGCTGAGCCAGACCCTGTGTTAAGCTTGACTGTTAGGATGAACTTTATTAGCATTTAACTTGTATCACACCTTTGGTGCTAATTAAACACCTTCTTTTATGAAAAGAAGCATCTTAAGAGAAGTATCTGCATTTTCAAACTGGAAGGTGAGCTTTTATGATAATTTATCTAAAACTCAGTTTTATTAAAAAATATTTTATGAAATCAAAATACTGACACAAGTAGGGGGAAAGTAAGCACAAAGAAAGTATATTGAGTTTTATTTTTTCCTATGTTTTTTGACCTTCCCTTCAACTTTTTTTCTGGCTGCTTACATGTCTTTTGCTTTTCTGGGGTTTGAATAAAGGATTTGTTTTTTTTAAACTTAACTGAATCATTTTTCAATTTCAATGGTGAAAAACATTTGGTAAATGAAATAGCTTTTTATATGCAACAAATTATCACAAAACTTAGTGGCATTAAACAACCATCATTTATTTGCCCAATTATTTTTGCTCACTGTATAGATTATTCTGGTCTCAGTTGGGTCTCCGAACATATTTGTGGTCAGCTGCCAGTCAGTTGTGGGGTTCTGCTTCTGGGAGTTGGCTGGATATTGACTAGGACCATGGAAAATAACTGGGCCATGTGACTCTTTCCATCTAGCACATTATCCCAGACTGTCATGAGACAGCGTGAAACCAACAGAAAATGAGCAGAAATGAGCAAGATCTCTTGAGGGTAGAGTCAGAATTAGCTTGTCATCTTTTCTACCACATTTTATTCCTACCATATTTTATTGGTCAAAGCAGGTCACAAGGCCAACCTGGTTTGAACAGGTATAGAAAGACTCTGCCTCTTAAAGGGGACACATTGCAAATGGGCTGTCTACTGGGAAGGGAAAAATAGTCAGCTTTGTAAACGTTTTTACTGTGGAAAGCTTTCATCACTAATAAAGTCTTAGATCTGATGTATAAGAGACACTGGTTGGAGCCCAAAGGTAGGTTCCTTTATGCCCATCATATCCAGGTTATGTTTTGTAAAACCCTGGTGAATTATATTACATGGAAACCAACTTAGTTCACATCAGAATTACCACATTGCTGTTTCCCCAAGGCTAGGGCAAGTGAAAGAGTCAGGAGAGTCATTAACTTGGTTCCTTGCATGACTGAGGGCAAAGGTCACTTAAGAAAGCAATTTGGGGACTTCCCTGGTCGTCCAGGGGTTAAGACTCCATCCTTCCACTGCAGGGGCGTGCAGATTGGATCCCTGGTCTGGAACAAAGATCCTGCAGGGCATGCCACATGGCCAAAAAAAAAAAAGAATGGAGTTTGGAGAAGGGTGTCAAGACTCTGGGGACTTCCAGGGCCAGGGATAGAAGAGAAACTGTTGAAAAGGTGCTGATAAGTAGAAGCCATAAGGGCAGATAGGCCATTAAAGAGTGTTGGGACCAAACAAGCTTTACAAAATGATTTCAAGACCTAGAATCTTAATGTATCACTCTGGAAAAGTGAATTGGTAAAAAAAAATTTTTTTAGAAGTATTAGAACAAAGGTGTATCTAATATGTCCCATTTTAAATACTTTTCAGCTCATACATATTTTTGCTCTTCAGTCTTTTGTTGAAGAAGTAGAGACATTTTGCTTTTCTAAGCTTTGCTGTTTTTCTTTTTTTATTATTTATTTTTTGGCTGTGCTGGGTCTTGGGTGCTGCTTGGGTTTTCCTCTAGCTGCAGTGTGTGGCTTCTCCTGTTGTGGAGCACAGGCCCTAGGGCTTCAGTATTTGGCACATGTGGGCTCAATAGTTGAGATTGCTGGGCTCTCGTGCACAGGCTCAATAGTTGTGGCACACAGGTTTAGTTGCTCCGCACATATGGGATCTTCCTGGACCAGGTAAACCCATGTCTCCTAGACTGACAGCTTCTTTATCACTGAGTGACCAGGGAAGCCCTGCCAAGCTTTAAATGGCATTTTTAAAGTGAACTTTCATTTATTATTTTGCTTTAACCTACCAACTTCTTGGTGGTGTGCGTGCATGCTCAGTGTCTAAGTTGTGTCTGACTCTTTGCGACTCCGTGGACTGTAGCCCACCAGGCTCCTCTGTCCATGAGATTTCCCAGGTAAGAGTGCTGGAGTGGGTAGCCATTCCCTTCTCCAGGGGATCTTCCTGACCCAGGGACTGAACCCAAGTCTCCTCCGTTACAAGTGGCTTCTTTACCGCTGAGCCACCAGGGAAGCCCCAGAAAGCTTAGGACCCTGCCTCATTTGTTTAGGGGAGCGAGGGGAGGATGTGGTCTTAGGCAAGATCTCTGGGTAGTCTCACCTGCCTCTCCTCTGCCAGGTGTCAAGGATGCACTGCAAGGGAGGCAGGAGGACTTCTCGTGACCTGAGCCACACCTGTTTCCCTCCAAACGGTGTTGCTGTGAAAAATACCACAGGCTGGTTGACTTGGTTAGCTTATAAAAAGCAGAAATTTATTTCTCACAGTCTGGGATGCTGGAAGTCCAAGATCAGGGTGGCAGCGCGGCCGGGTGAGAACCCTCTTCCCGGTCACAAACCAGGATACTCACATGACTGAAGAGGCTAGAGAGCTCTGTGGGGTCTCTTTTTCTGTCTGCATTTGTCTTTGTGCATGCTCAGTCACGTCCAGCCCTTTTGAGACCCCATGGACTGCAGCCCACCAGGCTCTTCTGTCCATGGAATTCTCCAGGCAAGAACACTGGAGTTGGTTGCCATTTTCTTCTCCAGGGGATCTTCCCAACCCAGGGATCGAACCCAGGTCTCTTGCATCTCCTGCTTTGGCAGGCGGATTCTTTACCACTGAACTACCTGGGAAGCCCGAAGTCTTTTTCATAAGGGCACTCTTGAAGGCTCCACCTTCATGATCTGGGCACCTCCCAAAGGCCCCACCTCCTGTCACCGCCATCTTAGGCTTTAGGATTTCAAGATAGGAATTTTGAGGAGACACAAACATTCAGACTGTAGAAGAGACAGACTTCCTGCCGCTTTCAGTTTTCCTTAGATTTTAGTCAGAAATCCTCGTGCCTCACTTCCGATGTTGCCCTGAAGTCACAAGCATTTACGAGATGACTGTGAGAACGATTGGGTGTATATGTCACTTTTGCCGACTCCTACGTTGAAAATAAATAGGAAAATACATTGCTCCTGTGTAATCTCTATAGACCAGTGCCCCAAACCCCTGGCAGCTGGAGCCGTGGTGTAATAGCATGCAGAAGGATATGCCCAGAAATAATATAACTCTGTATTTTAATTCTTTTGGAGTAGCAGTGGGATGTAATGTATTTGTTCAGAGCGAGAGTTGTGAGCTGGATAACGTACATCCTGGCTGTAACACAAGCTGAGAGATTTATCTCTTGTTTGCTTCAGATGATGGTGGCAAATTCCTAAGATGGGTAAGATTAAATGAGTGGGAACATATCAAGTATTTGGAGAAGAATGTGGCACACATTTAGTGCTCCATAAATCCTGTATTGGGTTTCCCTGGTGGCTCAGATGGTAAAGAATCTGCCTGCAGTGCAAAAGACCTGGGTTTAATCCCTGAAATGGGAAGATCCCCTGGAGAAGGGAATGACAACCCACTCTGGTATTCCTGCCGGGAAAAGTCCATGGACAGAGGAGCCTGGGCAGCCCTCCCGAAGGTGGGCGGCAGTCCATAGGGTCGCAAAGAGTAGGACACCACTGAGTAACTAACACACACACGAATACTATATAATACACTTAAGGTTTCCTTCTTAATTTAATTGCTATGCAAACGGACCTCTCTTTAATTTAATTTAAAAACACGAAATTTTTATACATGTAATATGTATAAAAATACGTATATGTATAAAAATACATATAACATGTATAAAAATACATGTTTATACATATAACATGTATAAAAATAGAATTTTAGACAAGTTCTTCTCTGTTGTTTAATATCCTAAAAACACAAAGATGCCACATATTAAGAAATGACCCAAATTTTAATTGCTGAAGGAAGTCAGTCTCAAAACAGTTTAGAACACAGGTCCAAATTATATAATTGCAATGCAAACAATTTTTGGTAAAACTCTCTAATTCTTGGCCTTGACATGGATAAAAAGAATTTCAGTCTTTTGGATAGCTGAGGATGGGAATGCAAAGAATTATGATGTGGAGAAGACATGATTTCAGTACATTTCTCTAGAGAGTCACCTGAAGTGCCTACTTTGAGAACCAATATGAGATTTAGCTCTAGCTTCCCAAACTGGTCCCCTTATAGAGGTTCCTAGATTTAGTACATGAAGATGGGAAAGGATGATGGGGGGTGGAGGGAGGTGACAAAATGTTATCCTCATAGGAAAGAGACTGTTTAGACTTGACTTATTTTTCCAGCTTTCTGTACCCAAGTGAATCTCTTGTCTTTGTTTCACTGGACTCAGGAAGTTAATAAAAAACTTACTGGAATATGAAAAGATGGTCAAATATTTATTGAAAATTTAAATGTGCTACTTAAAGTTATCTGTGGCCCTAGACGTGCCTTAAAGGCAATATATTTTTATTCAGGGGGAAACCTTTACTCAGAATTCTATTTGAGTTTGACATCCCACTTGAGTGATATTTAAATAAAAGTAAAATAGAAAATGCCTCTTAGGAAAAGATGGGCTAGTTTCAGCATTTCTCCTGTATTAATTCAGAAGGCTCATTTTAACATTGACCACAGGATAAAGTGTGAATTTCTTACTTCCACATGCTGACCTCAATCCCTGAAGCATTATACTTCAACTCTCCAGTGTCTCTACCTCCATCACTTCCTTTCAGAAGTCAGCAAATCTATAAAGCACATTTGTTTCTCCACATCTTTGCCCTTGTTGCTTACTTGGTTTTATTTCTGTTGAAATGTCATGTATCCTTCAAATATCAGCCCTCTTGGGTGATTTTCTCTGATTTCCCCAGATCTGGAGTCATATTGAATTCCCTGGAGGTCCAGTGGGCAAGGCTTTGTGCTTTTACTCCCAAGGGCCTAGGTTCAATCCCTGGCTGGAAACTAAGATCCTACAAGCTGAGCTATGCTTAGCTGCTCAGTTGTGTCTGACTTTTTGCGACCCCATGGACTGTAGCCTGCCAGGCTCCTCTGTCCATTGGATTCTCCAGGCAAGAATACTGGAGTGGGTTGCCATGCCTTCCTCCAGGGGATCGTCCCAACCCAGGGATCAAACCCGGGTCATTGCAGGTGGATTCTTTACCATCTGAGCCACCAGGGGAGCTGTACAAGCTGAGGGACACAGCCAAAAACAGGAGAAAAAAAAAAAAAAGAGAGAGAGAGAGAATCATAGCTGTTTTTTCCCTCTCTCCATCTTTTATTTGTTCTTCATTAATAAATGGAGTTAATTCTGTCTACCGATTTAGTTAATCACCTGCATTCTTTTGGCCATCATAAATAGTTAGTCCTTTGGTGGGAGAGTGAAATATTTCCCAGTCCTATTTGTATAACCATGTAGTACCATATGAGGACTTCCCTGGTGGCTCGGACGGTACAGTGTCTGACTACAATGCGGGAGACCCGGGTTCAGTCCCTGGGTGGGGAAGATCCCCTGTATGTCCCGTGCCTGCATGCACAGTCGCTTAGTTGTGTCCAGCTCTTTTCGACCCCATGGACTATAGCCTGCCAGGCTCCTCTATCCATGGCATTTTCCAGGCAAGAATACTGGAATGGGTTGCCATTTCCTTCTCCAGTATATGAGGCTAGAAGTCAACAAATATTATATCTATGTAGTGAATGAAAAACAAAGACCGCCCCACTCCCCCCACCAAAAGTTCTCAGAACTAGAGCATGCTTTCCCTCATTTCCCTTGCATGTCATCCCTTTACTTCATGGTCATTTGGACTGCTTCCTTTGTGTCTTTGTATTTCTTCTATGACAGTCTGATTGTGGACACTCCTTTAAAAGACTAATAACTTGATTTAACAATTAAATTCAGTTAACCTAATAATGTCATTTAATCAATGAATTATTCTAATTTACTAATGAAATGTAATAAATTTATGATTAGACCTCTTAATTGTCCTAATTGACCTCAAGACAATAGTTTGACCTTCCTGAAATAAAATCGAAGCTTTATTCAATGTCCTTCAAGATCTGATAGTAAATCCCATGTCACCCTCTTCTCACACTTTGTTACAGCCATCCCAAATATCTTTGTCCCAGCAATGGTCTTTCTACATGGAATGCTTTGTTCTTTCCTCTCCCCTCCATCGTCGGCTGTGTTGCTGCTGTTGCTGCTAAGTCGCTTCAGTCGTGTCCGACTCTGTGCGACCCCATAGAGGGCAGCCCACTAGGCTCCCCCATCCCTGGGATTCTCCAGGCAAGAACACTGGAATGGGTTGCCATTTCCTTCTCCAATCCATGAAAGTGAAAAGTGAAAGTGAAGTCTCTTAGTCGTGTCTGACTCTTCGCAACCCCATGGACTGCAGCCCACCAGGCTCCTCCATCCGTGGGATTTTCCAGGCAAGAGTGCTAGAGTGGGGTGCCATGCTGTATTACTCCTCATCTACCAGAGTCAAGATAAGATTCTACTTCCTTCTGGAAATCATCTCTAGCTCCCCATTCCATCTCCAGCCCTAGGCTGGATTAAGCCTTTCTTCTTTGTGATCTAGTAAATAATAATAAAGATCAGAATCAAGCTTGCTGGAATCAAGATTTCTGGGAGAAACATCAACAACCTCGGAAAATGCAGAGCATACCACTCTTATGGTAGAAAGTGAAAAGGAACTAAAGAGCCTCTTGATGAGAGTGAAAGAGGAGAGTGAAAAAGCTGTCTTAAAACTCAACAGTCAGAAAACTAAGATCATGGCATCTGGTCCCATCACTTCGTGATGAACAGAAGGGGAAAAAGTAGAAGCAGGGACAGATTTTATTTTCTTGGGCTCCAAAATCACCATGGATGGTGATCACAGCCATGAAATTAAAAGATGCTTGCTCCTTAGAAGGAAAGCTATGATAAAACCAGACAGCATATTAAAAAAGCAAAGACATCACTTTGCCGACAAAGGTCCATATAGTCAAACCTCTGGTTTTTCTAGTAGTCATGTATGGAGGTGAGAGTTAGACCATAAAAAAGGCTGAGCACCAAAGAATTGATGCTTTTGAATTATAGTACTGGAGAAGACTCTTCAGAGTCCCCTGGGCTGCAAGGAGGTCAAACCAGTCAAAATCAAAGGAAATCATCCCTGAATACTCACTGGAAGGACTGATGCTGAAGCTGAAGCTCCAGTACCTTGGCCACCTGATGCAAAGAGCTGACTCATTGGAAAAGGCCCTGAAGCTAGGAAAGACTGAAGAAAAAGGAGAAGGGGGCAACAGATGATGAGATGGTTAGATAGCATCACCAACTCAATGGACATGAGTTTGAGCAAACTCCAGGAGTTAGTGAAGGACAGGGAAGCCTGGGGTGCGGAGTCACAAAGAGTTGGACACGACTTGGTGATTGAACAACAACAGGAACAAAAGATCAGAAAAACTTGGGTCAAGGCCTGATTTTGCTACTTACCAAGCAGTGACTTTAGACTAGTGCTTCTCAAACTTTATCATGCATCAGCATCATCCGGAGAGCTGGCTAAACCATGGCTCACTGGTCCCCATCTCTTGACTTTCTGATTCAGTAGCTCTGGGATGGGTCCTGAGAATTTTACACATATAACAAGTTTCCAAGTGACACTGATGATGTTACTGTGGGGACCATACTTGGAGAACCACTGCTTTAAATAATCTAGTTAACCTCTCTCAGCTTTATTTTTACCATCTATGTTCGTGCTAAGATGCTTCAGTCATGCAGTGACTCTGGGTTGCACGACTCTGCAATCCTGTGAACCATAGCCTCCCAGGCTCCCCTGTCCAGGGATTCTCCAGGCAAGAATACTGGAGTGGGTTGCTCTCCAGGGGATCTTCTCAACCCAGGGACTGAACCCATATCTCATAGTTTCATGCATTGGCAGGCAAGTTCTTTACCACTAGTGCCATCTGGGAAGCCCCTTTTCATTTACAACTTAAAAAATTGTGTTTGATATGACTAGTGCTCAATGCCAGTTAATATTGCTTCTGCATTATCATTGCTTTACCACACTACTAAATTGCAGACTGAACAGACCATTTGTCAAGTAAATCAGGAAAATCATAATGAGCAGAGACTGTGTTAGTGTTATTATTGTACGTTAAAAAGTACATTAGTAAGCACTAGATAAACATAAAATGGAATAAATTCAAACTAAGAGCATTCCATAAATATTTAATAAAATGAACTTAGGCACATCTTCATAGATAGCCCCTATACAGATGGTTCCATGAGTCCTGAGTGATGGCTCACTGTATTCCTGGTTTTCTTGAGACAGTTTTTGCTGCTTCATTCCTAAATCACTTTTGGTTATGGTGAATCAGTCCCCACAGCTTCTAAGAAAATTATACAAGCAACATGGAGAATTTCTGTAAAAGAGAAATAAGTAACCACGTAGACTATTCATTTGGCTCTGTAGTTACCGTTTTATACTGAATGAAAGCAGTTGCAGCCTGAACATATGCCTGTGTTTAACTGGAAATGGGTTAGAAATTAGCATGTGAGGAATTTAACTTGCAGTTCTTGGCAAATTCATGAAGCCTGTTCTTTTGAGAAACCGAGCCTGCCTTTACTGTCAGCCTGTACCGCCATCCTCCTCTTTGACCTCAGAATCTCATATTTCTCATTCACTCATTAGCTCAGCAAATATTTTGTTTCAACATCTGCTATGTGGCAACCATTATTCTCATGGTGGAGATGCCACACTGAGACAAAGTCCCTTCTTTACAGAACCTAAAGCATGGCATCTGCCAACTTGTACTAAATTGTGTTTGTATCTCTGTTTTCCTCGCCAGGTTGTGAACTTACTGATGGTGGGTACATTATATGTTTGATCCTTGTGTGTCCAGCTCAATATTTGGTACATGATAGATTTTCATACATAGGGATTATTACTCATACAGAACGACTTTATTTTACTGGTGGTGAGAAGTGGAACCGAGCACCAGAGATCAAACACTGCCAGTCTCAGAGGATTTGCCACTCGATGTGTGTTTTTTTTTGACCTGCAAAGTGTTGTTTGTTAGAATTTCAGTTAAGTAAAACATGGAAGACTATATAACTATCTAAATCTCCAGCTTCTTTTGAAAAAGCCTACCTTTCTAATTCCTTCTCATCATCCTGCTCCTTTAGAAAGAGCATGACGCCTCCATTTCAGTGTAACCCCTACCACTCCCAACTGTATTACACATGTGTAAGTGTGGATATGAACATGGGTATCGTGTTTGTTTACATGAGCGAGTGATTAGGAAAGAGTGAGATTCTTCAAATTCTACATAAATCCACTGAGTTGGTCTTGATAATCTTATAACAACCTTAAGTCCAACCAGAAATAATACTTTCTTCTTTTTTTTTCCTTCAATGATGTAGAATGAAAACAAGGATTTGCTTTCATTTACAATATAAGTATATTAAGTTATTGATCTAAATTTTCTCCAAGTTGCTTTCTTGCATTTTTACAGTAGGTTTCCTATATTTCTCAGATCAACATGATAATTGCCAGCTATTCTCCTATTGTGATATAGACACCCATCCAAAGTAAAATATATATGGCTTGGGTTTTTTCCCTCTCTTATGATTATTGAACTTTTTATTTGGCTTGGTTTTTTTTTTCATCATAAGAGATTAGAACTCTTAAAACTAAAATTGAATTTAAGGTGTAGTTTATCAAACTAAACATATTCATGCTTTGTTTCAGCTATCTTTAAAGAGAAGAGGAAGCAAAGATTTGCCAAAATCTGAAAAAAAGTCTCAGCAGACTCCCACAGAGGTATGTAGAAATAAAATTTCAACTAGTACATCAAACAACTCTAAATGTACATAATGATAGGCTACATCTATATGTAGACATAATAACGAGACATACTTGTGTAAAACAGAATTGAATTATGTGTATCCATTATGTAGCTGTAAATGCAGGAGGCAATATAAAACATTCAGTATCTTTGCTTAAAAAACTAGCACTAACATCCCTGTTACTATTGCTTTTGTATTGCAATCACATAGCAAAATGTCATTAGTCTTTTATGCATTGCTGCATTTAAGAACCATACCCATGGTGCTAATCTTGTTCACCCATAATTAATAAGGACATTACAATAGCTGTTCCTATAGTATCAGGAGAGGAGAAAGAAAGGAATGTTGTAGGAAAGATGGCAGAGGGAAAAGAGAGACTCATGTTGGTTTTGGAGAGTCCCAGAATGAAGTAATTCTCTCTACCATGATTGGGGGAGCCAAGAAAAGAAATGAAGGAATAAAAATAAAACTTAAAACATGTCCCCAACACGGGCATGTTAAGAACCTTAGAAACACAGCCACAGTAAAGACTAGCTTTTATGGTGAGCAGAGGTGCTGGTGGATGTAATAAAGGAGATTTTAAAACAGAAGATGAGATATTTAGGGGCAGCTATGACATTATGGCTCACTAAAAATACTTGGCTAAATATTTATTTTTAAAGGTGTAAACTGGGATCTATAATACTATAGCATATGTATTTTTTTTTCATTCTTACAAGGTATTTTCTCATTTGGTAATAATTTTAACTAAAGCAATGTTTAAATATTCAAATTTGAAAAAGTTGATCTCACTCTTTTTTAAAAGCATAACAGTAATTGTTAAGTTTCCTGTTCTCTCTCGCCGCTCTCTGTTCATTTTCCCCTTGGTACTGACATGAACATTTATAGGCCTCAGCAGTTCTAGAATGCCAAGTCTTCTACCAAAGTCATCTCCCTTTTGTAACTGTCTTGTGCATGCATGCTAAGTTACTTAAGTCGTGTCCAGCTCTTTGCAAACCCATGGACTATAGCCCACCAGGCTGCTCTGTCCGTGGGATTTCCCTGGCAGGAATACTTGAGTAGGTAGCCATTCCCTTTTCCGGGGCATCTTTCCAACCCAGGGATCAAACCCAGGTCTCCTGCATTGCAGGTGGATTCTTTACAATCTGTACCTGTCTCATCCTCCCTTAATAAGTTCATATATGTTCTGCAACCACAACTCTCTAACTCTCTCTTGCCATAATTTTATACATCAATTTTCTTCCCCAACCTCATTTAGGGAGAAGGTGCTTTACACTCCCTACTTTAAAGTCTTAAGTCAGCTTTAACCTACAGTTTTTTTTTTTAACTTATGTTTGTCCTATTCTTATACTTTCCATGTTAAAGTTTATTTATTCTTTTCACCTGTATTCTCTAATCCAGGAATCCTTAAGTGCTTGTTCCTGGCTCTGTGGACCCCTACTCCATGTGCGTGTAGGCACTTTTCTCCAAAAGACACATGCAGCTTTCATTAGCTTTTCACTGGGACCTGGGGCCTGCCTTGCAGGCAGGTTCTTCACCCTCTGAGCCACCAGGGAAGCCCCCATGCTGTAGCCAGGGACCGTCCTCTTCAGCTTGTGCTCATCAGTGTGTAATGTCTGGCACTCTGGAGTAGGGTCAATACACACTTTTGAATACTTCCATGTACCCCTTTTCTAGATGAGCCATCTGAAATTGCCAACATGCTGTTGATTGTGACCTATACAAATGGCAATTTCATATGGTTCAACCTGCTGCTATTGGACAGCTTTGTATTTCATTTTGTTCACTTTCTTTTATGTATTCCCCACATATTCCTCCAGCGGCACAGTGACTTTATATACTGAGAAATGGTCTTGCAGAGCAGTTAAAAACAGTAACTTTAGGACTGGGTTGCCTACATGGAAATCTCTGCCACAAACCAGCTACATGACCTTAGACAAGTTATTCTTTCTATGCCTGTGTTTCCTCGTCCTTAAAATGGGGTCATAATAGAGAGTTGTTGCACAGATTAAATGAGTTACTGTTGTTCAGTCACTCAGTTGTGTCTGACTCTTTGCGACCCCATGGACTATACAGCACACCAGGCTTTCCTGTCCTTCGGTGTCTCCCGGAGTTTGCTCAAACTCAAGTCCATCGAGTCAGTGATGCCATCCGACCATCTCATCCTCTGTCGTCCCCTTCTCCTCCTGCCCTCAGTCTTTCCCAGCATCAAGGTCTTTTCCAATGAGTTAATTTATTAGAGTGCAGTTTAGCTCTAGAAATGGCTAAGGTAAAGCTCAGCTCAGCCCTCTTCTTTGGGCCCTCATCATCTTAGTGTTCCCCTTCCTCTTATGGTTGTATCTTCTTAAGAGTGAGTCCTTACCATACAAAACAAAAAAAGAGATAACTTGCTTTGCATCTCAAAGCATTGTAACGTTTCTTGACTGCCATTAGTTGTGGAAAATAGAAGCAAGCATTTCTGATCAGTTACATTTCAACCAGGCACTTTCCATACAATGTCTGATTTAATGATTTCACATTTACGTATTGGATGTCCCTGCCCAGTTCCAAATGGTTACAGGATGAGGATACAAGGTACCTTGACGCAAGGCACATTGACATACAGGATTCATGACTTTGCTACATGCAATGCATGTCCAACTCATAACATACTTTTAATGTTTTCATTCCTTTGGACAGGAGAGTTTACATATACACAAATGGGATATCCTCCTCTTTTATATTTGCTTGTCATTCTGTTCCAATCTATGACTTATATATTAAACTTTGTTGCTGCTTTAGTTAGATTCAAACTGCAGTATTATGTGAACTTTTTTTTTTTTAAACTAGCAACTAAAGGCCTTCCTTGCAGTCAAGGACTTTGACAGAACATGGAGCCTAGCTGGTTTCCCCATCTCACCCACTCTTACTTCCTGACAGAACCTAGTCTAGAAAAAAGCATATTCGGCATGCATATTGTTGGCCACCTTTCTATTCAAGCATTATTTCTAATTCTCGGCGTTAATGACTTTGTCCTGCTCCGGGCTCCAACTTTTGATCATTTCTTTTTAGTCTCCCTTTCTTTTCTTCTCCCCTTTGATTGCCTCTGAAGCCACTGCAATAGCCTCAGCCATCACCTCTGTGCATCTCATCCTCATGTCCTCCTCTCTGGGCCCAAGCTGTCTCCAGGTCCAGGGCTGTAATCTTGCTAATCGTGGGCCTGAGATTCCTATTGATAGATGTTTCTACGATGTTTCTACTGCGTATCCCTCTGCGGACACACCTCAAAGGCACCATTTTAATATACTTAAACCCATATTCTTCCCCTAAAAGCTGATCCTCTTTGTTCAGTCTCTGTTCCTGTTATTGGCAACACAATCCATCAAGACACCTAAGCTCAAAAACATCAGGGTTATCTTTGACTCTTCTGCTGATGTGATATTAGACACTGTGATATGTCCTTAGGCTTGTGCTTCAGATGGTAAAGAGTCCACCTGCAATGCAGAAGACCTGGGTACAACACCTGGATTGGGAAGATCCCCTGGAGGAGGGCTTGGCCATCCACTTCAATATTCTTGCCTGGAGACCCTTGTGGACAGAGGAGCCTGGGGGTCTACAGTCCATGGGATCGCATAGAGTCGGACATGACTGAGTGACTAACACACACAACATGTCCTTGGTTTCATTCTCACTGAATTAGTCCAGGGGACCCCCACAAATAGTCTCTTGCAAGGCAGCCTCTTTCTTTCCTGGTGAAATGGATTCTCATATCTAATCTTCCTGTGACATATATTCTTAATCCCTTTCTCTCACTGTGCTCCTGGGGTTCTCTCATCTCTCTGGGTTTCTCTCCTTTCTTGTGAACCCCTTCTAGAGGGAAGCATACAAGCCAACACATCTGATTTTGTTATTTTAACTCATCGTCCTGCTTTTTTCCTCTTGCACATCATTTCTAGAGGCATCATGTGCAGTGGAAAAACATGATTTTGAGAATCAGTCTGAATACAGATGTACCCTGTCACACTAACTTGGGCTCTTCCGTGAAGCTGCCCTATCTGTAAAGTAGATACTGTATATCACCTTCCTCGTGGGTCTAGTGTGAAGATGTAATGATATAAAGAAGGTAACATTAAGGCTCTGCACACTCCACAGCTCTCAGACCTTCATACTAGTTCTCATTAGTGGATGGGAGCATAAGAGCCCTGTGCCCTACTCTCCCTCTCATCCATCTGGAAAGCTCTGGCCTGTATTTACTGGGCATCCCTGGCAGAAGCTCGTTATTCTCCTCACCTTCACCTTCCGTGGTTGCTACATTTTTACCAGAATTCATCTCAAACACAGCTGACTCAGTGCTGGAAAAGAAAGGCATTTTTATTCCTATTTTTTGAAATGAAGAAATCAGAGTCCACCAAAGTCACAAGATATGCCCAAAGTGCCTGCTTAAAAGAGAATTTGGGGAAATCATCCTTGGGAAATATGTCTGCGAACATTATAATATGCATTTATATTAGCTCTCAGAGAAAGAGTTGATTTCTATTTTTCTGTTTGTAATTTTCCATTTAGTTAATGATTAGGGTTTGAAGGGTGCCTACGAATGTGTGAGAAGAACTTCTATAGCAGCAGTCCCCAACCTTCTTGGCACCAGGGACCAGTTTTCATGAAAAGTGAAAGTGAAAGTCACTCAGTTGTGTCTGACTCTTTGCGACCCCATGGACTATACAGTCCATGGAATTCCCCAGGCCAGAATACTGCAGTGGGTAGCCTTTCCCTCCTCCAGGGGATCTTCCCAACCCAGGGGTCAAACCCAGGTCTCCCGCATTGCAGGTGGATTCTTTACCATCTGAGTCATAAGGGAAGCCCAAGAATACTGGAGTGGGTAGCCTGTCCCTTCTCCAGAGGATCTTCCTGACTCAGGAATCAAACCAGGTCTCCTGCATTGCAGGCAGATTCTTTTACCAAGTGAGCTATCAGAGAAACCAGTTTTCATGGAAGACAATTTTTTCCACAGACAAGGGCATAGTGGGCGAGGATGATTTCAGAATGATTCAAATGCATAACATCTATTGCACTTTATTTCTATTATTATTACATCAGCTCCACCTCAGATAATCAAGCATTAGATCCCAGAGGTTGGGGACCCCTGTTCTGTAAGATCTACTCCATCATTCTTTCATCAGGCAGAACCAGTTCTAGCCATTTTGGACTTATGGGAATACATCCCATTTTAAAAGTGATCTAGGTGGAACCAGTTTCTTCTTGGATGGACCATTCCTGTGTTAAACTTTACCTATTTTAAAGGCTTTAAAAACAATTCTCCATTGAATAAAGATGGAGGATAGATTATTTTCTGTATGGCTCTGTGATCATGTACCTAACTGAGCCTTCATGTCAGAACTGAATTCAAATTTCACCTTGGTCCTCTGCTACTTAATAGCAGTGTAACCTTGAACAATTTGATGAACATCTTTAAAGCAGTTGTTGTAATACCTACTCCTAAATTTACTCTACACATTAAATTAGGTCATATATGTTGAGAACTTTATAGACTCTGGCTAAGAGTCAGAGCTCAATAAATGGCAGGGAGTGCATACCAATCACATCTTCCTTCCAGGGAATGTTTTTCATATTTACTACAGTCCGGGGAATTCAAACCCCAAGAAAAACAAAACAAAGTGAACATTGTTGAAAATGACAGTCAAAACCAGCTGTACGCATTGGGAACATATAATTTTGTGAACAGAGATGACCACAGTTTTTCTCTTCTTATATTCCCTTCTCTTTTTGTTTTCAGGATATAATGTTGTCCTGATCTTTTATTTGCCAAAGAATTTAAATGATTTGAAGAAAACATACACCATCTATGTCTCTGTCTCTCCCTCTGTCTCATTAAATCTTAAATTACAAGGAAAGGGAATGATTTCCACAGGTGTCCCTTTCTGGTTGTTTTCTTTCTTGACATGAAAAATGAGCTCCTATCCCCTTCCTTTTCTTTCTCCCAATTGAGGAGGACAATGAAGATCTGAAATGCCAGTTGCAGTTCGTGAAGGAAGAAGCCGCTCTGATGAGAAAGAAAATGGCCAAGATTGACAAAGAAAAGGACAGATTCGAACACGAGCTCCAGAAGTACCGATCCTTTTACGGGGATCTGGACAGTCCTTTGCCCAAAGGAGAAGCCGGGGGTCCGCCCAGCACCAGAGAAGCCGAGCTCAAGCTGCGGCTGAGGCTGGTGGAGGAAGAAGCCAACATCCTGGGCAGAAAGATCGTGGAACTGGAAGTGGAGAACCGAGGCCTGAAGGCGGAACTGGACGACCTGCGGGGCGACGACTTCAACGGCTCGGCCAACCCCCTGATGAGGGAGCAGAGCGAATCGCTGTCGGAGCTGCGGCAGCACCTGCAGCTGGTGGAGGACGAGACGGAGCTGCTGCGCAGGAACGTGGCCGACCTGGAGGAGCAAAACAAGCGCATCACGGCGGAGCTCAACAAGTACAAATACAAGTCCGGGGGCCACGAGAGCGCGCGGCACCACGACGGCGCCAAGACCGAGGCCCTGCAGGAGGAGCTGAAGGCGGCGCGCCTGCAGATCAACGAGCTCAGCGGCAAGGTCATGCAGCTGCAGTACGAGAACCGCGTGCTCATGTCCAACATGCAGCGCTACGACCTGGCCTCGCACCTGGGCATCCGCGGCAGCCCGCGGGACAGCGACGCCGAGAGCGACGCGGGCAAAAAGGAGAGTGACGACGACTCACGGCCGCCGCATCGCAAGCGAGAAGGGCCCATCGGCGGCGAGAGCGACTCGGAGGAGGTGCGCAACATCCGCTGCCTCACGCCCACCCGCTCCTTCTACCCCGCGCCGCCGCCGGGGCCCTGGCCCAAGAGCTTCTCCGACCGGCAGCAGATGAAGGACATCCGCTCGGAGGCCGAGCGCCTGGGCAAGACCATCGACCGCCTCATCGCCGACACCAGCACCATCATCACCGAGGCGCGCATCTACGTGGCCAACGGGGACCTGTTCGGACTCATGGACGAGGAGGACGACGGCAGCCGCATCCGCGAGCACGAGCTGCTCTACCGCATCAACGCGCAGATGAAGGCCTTCCGCAAGGAGCTGCAGACCTTCATCGACCGCCTCGAGGTGCCCAAGTCCGCCGACGACGCCGGCGCCGAGGAGCCCATATCCGTGAGTCAGGTACAGTTCTGCCTATTGCGAGCCACGGCGCTGGCGAGGCTGGTCCGCGGAGCCGCGGCCCCCGGAGGGGCGACTCCGCGCACCCACCTCCACGCCCCGCTTTAGGGAAACCCCAGCTCAGAGCCTCTCTGGGCTTGGAAGCTCCACGGCGCAATTGTTCTTTCACCCTGCCCTTCTTCAGGCCTGAGGTTTTCGTCATCCAATCGCTTACAAGTTAATTGTTCCCTCTCTGATCTGTTTCAGACAGAGATATACCCACCTCTCCCTTCTCTCAGTTTTTGCATAAAGATGAAAGGATTTCTAAGATACATTATTATTGAAGGTCGACATTTTCAGTGTTAACTCTACTGATTCTAAAAGATTTTGCCGCAGGAAGATCCCAAATAGAAATCTTCAATTGCTGGTCTGTGGTTTTTGAGCCGAGATTCAAATTAAGCTTAATGTATTTTTAAATCACTAAATGATCAGTATTGATGCATAACTTCTGGTGGTGGTGGTGGTGGTTTCGTCGCTCAGTCGTGTCCGACTCTATGTGACCCCATGGACTGTAGCCCGCCTGGCTCCTCTGTCCATGGGATTTCCCAGGCAAGAATACTGGAGTGGAGTGCCACTTCCTTCTCCAGGGGATCTTCCCAATCCAGGGATTGAACCTGTGTCTCTTGCATTGGCAGGCGGATTCTTTACCGCTGAGCCACCAGGGAACCAGCGGTAAAGAGAGATGCTTTTGTGTCTGGAGCCCTCTCTACAAGAGGAGCAAATAGAAGCCACTGTTGTACCTACCACCAGTCAAAGTAACATGATATTTATTTCTAGAGAAAATCACTGTTCTATAGAAGACCCTCAGGCTGGGGAAGGAGTGTTACACTTTAGCCTCAAGGCAACACTAATTCAGAGAAATAGTAATAACTATTCCCGAACAGGGAAAACCAGCATTTTTCCTTCATCCTAATTGTAGAGGCACATCTGATGAATTGGACTGATCTCCTCTAGCCAGGTATGGTGGCCAAAAACCAATGCATTTTGTCAGAGTTGACCACATAAAAGAGAGTTTACAAAGCAAACAGGCAGTACTACCCTTCTGGCAAGCCTGGTATCTTGTATCCATTGGAGTACCCACAGAAGAGCAACAGTATGCATGGCTTTTAAGGCACGCAAGAGGTTTAAATCTAAAAATCAGTTTATACACAGAAGCATGATATTACATTAACTGCCTGTTAGTCACAACTAGAAAAATCCCAACCCTATGGCTTATTTATCTTGCATGCTGCTTTGCTTTGCTATTTAAAAAAATAAAAAGTTTTATGATAAAACTTGTTGAATTTTGAAATGCTAATGATTTTTTCTCTATGTATTATATCAAATAGTTGGTTTTTAATTTCCTTGTTGCAGATTTTGAATACTTTGCGCATGTGTTTTTTCAATTATACTCTCAGAAAGAAATAGCAATCAGAGTAAGAGAAAGTATGTATATAACAGTAGGCTTTCAGACTTTGTAAGTATATATCAGGGAGGGGTCTTTATTTTAAGTTGAATGGATATGTAGATTAGTTGATATAAACTTGTTTTAAAAATTATTATTAATTAATTCTTCTTTCTGTCTTTGCATTTACCTTCCCAGATGTTCCAGCCTATCATTTTACTTATTCTCATTCTTGTATTATTTTCATCACTTTCTTACACAACAATATTTAAACTTGTCTTCCTTTTTACACTGTTTTTTGTACTGTAAACCTTTCATCATTTACCATTCATTGTAGTATTTCAGTTTGTTTGTTTTGTTCACGCTTCAAGACAAGAAGTAAAAGAAGTATAATTTCTGTAGTAACCAATGCTAAAAACACTGAAGACTGCTTATTCTTTAAAAAGACACATCTTCCCACTACCAAATTCAGTAAGAAGCCTGAGCATTAAATATTTCAGGTAAGGGTGTAAGTATGACTTCTCTTTTTATAAATCATTTTCATTTTTACTACTTTCTTTTACATTTTGATTTGTACTCTTCTTAAATCACTGTAAGAATGACTGTGAACATTTCCCAAGTCTCTCAATTATTTCTCAGTATTTGACTATTATGATAAGTCAAAAGCTGGACATTCACAAGTTGGTCACACCTTAGAAAATGTATAGATTTATAAAATGCTTTTGCTAAACTGTATTAGATTAACAAAATAACTTTGATAACCAATAAGTATCAGGAAAAATTATGGTGAAGAAATAAAATGTGACCATCACGGAAACTAAACAAGTCATTGTGATGCTGATGGTGTCTTGTCTACGTGTTTGGAAGCATGAGAGTGGGTCATGCCTTAGTTCACTGAGAAAGGAATTATCTTTGTCCTCTGCATTTGACCAGTTTCAACCATTCCGACCAAACCAACCGTATCTGTGTTTACTTATTATGTGTGTGCGTGTTCAGTCACTTCCGTCGTGTCCAACTCTTTGCGCCTCCTGGGACTGCAGCCCGCCAGGCTCCTCTGTCCATGGGATTCTCCAGGCAAGCACGCTGGAGTGGGTTGCCATGCTCTCCTCCAGGGGATCTTCTCAACCCGGGGATCGAACCCACATGTCCTGCATCTTCTGCGTCGAAGGCGGATTCATTATTGCTGAGCCCCCAGGGAAACCTTTCCACCTGTTACACTCGAGCCGTATGTTGCTAATCAAGTTTGTGGCCTGGCATCCTGTCCTCTGTAATAGGTTACCATGTAGAACTGCTTCTGTAGCAGGAAATATGCTCCAAATGCAGTATACGGAGTATTCTGAGTAGGGAAAAAATAGTCATTCTGTAGAATTTCATGAAATCACAGTCCAAAGCCAGTAGCATAGTTCCAGTGGGAGTTGCTCTGTAGACAAATTTACTTTGGTGAATCTCTGCACGGCCCTTTCTCCTCCTACCTAAAGTGGTCTGGATAGGTTTCCTGTAGCCAAAAGGTCCTATGCCGTCCGCCTCACTGGCAATTTACAGAGTAGAAAACTGGGCTCAGTCATGCTGAGTCATGCTGATTGAGTGATTGAGAGCACTTACTGAAGTCACCTACTTAGAAATACTGGTGAGTTGGTAGATAGATGTGAAAATCTGTTAACAAAATGAAGTATCTTGCCCCCAACATAAAGAATGATATATGGAAAATCTTTGCTCCAGTACAGAAGTTGGTGCAGGCCACAGTCTTTTGAGTCCTCGTCCCTCAGCACGTAAATTTCCCTTTCAGTGTTAATTTAGTAAAAAGAAAAACTACATAATAATTAAAAATTGAGTTTATAATGCGCTTAGTTGCTCAGTTGTGTCCAACTCTTCCCCAGGCCCCTCTGTCCATGGGATTCTCCAGGCAAGAATACTGGAATGGGTTGCCATGCCCTCCTCCAGGGGATCTTCCCAACCCAGGGATCGAACCCAGGTCTCCCGCATTGCAGGTGGATTCTTTACCGTCTGAGCCATCAGGGATACCTACTCTTAATGTACCTGATTTTTAATTTAGTTTTAGTTTTTGCTTTGTTTGGGGGAAAAAAGAAACTGGGAGTGAGGAGTGGTTAACTAGCAGTTAGAATCTGTCAGTACGTACTTCCCAGCTTTTCATCTTAAGATTTCAAGTGGTTACATAGAACTTCATGACAAGAACAAATGAAATAGCATAAATGCTATAGGTAATCAATTATACAAATGTTACTTTAAAAAATATTTCATCTCAAGGAAAGCAACCACTTTAAAAATAAAAAATTAATTAAAAATCAGAATTTGACTGTTAGAACCTTGATTAACCCCCAGATTGCCATCTTGGGGGCTTCCCAGGTGGTATAGATGGTAAAGAATCTGCCTGCAATGCAGGAGACCTGGTTTTAATCCCCAGATTGGGAAGATCCCCTGGAGAAGGGAATGGCTACCCACTTGAGTATTCTTGCCTGGAGAATTCCATGGACAGAGGAGCCTGCTGGGTTACAATCCATGGGGTCGTACTACTGAGCAACTTTCACTTTTGCTATCTCAGAGGAATCATTTTGGCAATGAAAGTGGAACTAAAAGTAAATGTTTGAGGCAGAAATTTATATGAAATGCTTATTGCCTTTGGACTGGAATACAGTCAGCTAAGTGATGACTCTCTCATCTACCTATGACGCATTTGGTAGTTATTGGAGGTGTTTCAGGTTCCAGTCACAGTGACTGAAAGCTCTACTGGCATTTAGAGGAAAAGGGCCAGAACCTCAAATACGTGTCATTCCCAGATTCCTAGCTTTGTTCCTATGAGGAAGCATGGTGTGCAGTGCACTTGTTCACTTCAGAAATGTCATAGATATTCAGTATCATGTGTGGCTTTAAGAAACTGGCTTTGGAATTGAAATTATCTTTACCACGAGAAGAACCAAAAACTAAATATTTACATTACTGGTTTTCAATCCTAGCTGCACATCAGAATTCCTGGCTTGTTTTTAGAATTGAGATGCTACTTCACATTAATTGAAATCCAATACATGAACCCAAGCAGATATATATATATATATATTTTTTAACTCCCAAGAACCACTTCTTTAGATGTTTGAATTATTAAAATATGTATATAATGTATATACAACATATATACCAATGTCACAGCAAACTGTGTGATACTAGCTATATAGAATCATCGGTTGTCTAGAATTTAGTAGACCTTAAAATTCCACGCATTTAATGAACGTCTGTATCCTCTTTATAGAGCATGCCTACCTTTGTCATATGGCCTTTGCCAGAAGACCTGTAATGACAAAGCAACTCTGTTTCCATACTGGGAATAGTGTTAGAAAATTCCCCCTTTCATTCAAACAGGTTTTTGAAAGAAACAAAGCTAGAGAAGACAAATCAGAATAATACGTGTCAGAAAGGAGAACCACGGTGAATATTGTGTGTGTCAGGGTCACACACACACCTGGAAATAATGGTGCACGTGAACGCTGAATTAAAACCTCAAGATAATCCCCACCAACACACCAAAACAAACCACCACTTTGTCATTACACAATCATCTCTGCCACAAAGCTTCCCCATGTGATCCACAGAGAGGATATGGTGTCCCACAAATCCACCAGGGATAACGGATGCTAACTGACTCTACCCTCCAAACCCAAAAGAGAAAGCATACGTAAGAGATGTGAGCAAAAAGAGCATGGATCCTTTGTTTATTTAACACACATTTTGAAGTATTGGCTGTGTTAAGTATAGAAAAAATTGAGGTTCAGTTTCTACGTTTTCACAGCTTTCAACTGGCTGATTGACAAGGACAGAGATGTAGACAGCTAACTCTGACTTGTATTCTTACCGAAGTACAAAAAACAGATTTGTGGTTGCAATTTATTCTTTATCGCATACCTGATAGCATGTTAGATTTCCCTAAGAGAACACAGCAAAAGCCCAAGGCATTCTTGGATGGAAGAATATAGAAATCAATGCAAGGGTAGGCTTCCCACGTGGCGCTAGTGGTAAAGAACCTGCCTGCCAATGCAGGAGACTCAAGGGATGTGGGTTTGATCCCTGGGTTGGGAAGATCCCCTGGAGGAGGGCATGGCAACCCACTCCAGTATTCTTGCCTGGAGAATCCCATGGACAGCGGAGCCTGGTGGGCTACAGTCCATAAGGGTCACAGAGAGTCGGACACGACTGAAGAGACTTAGCATGCGTGCAGGACATATATCAATATCTTGTGACCTGAACAAGAAAGGAGAGGCTAACCAAGAGAGGTCCAGGCTATCCAAAACATCAGCCTTGTCCTCAGATCTCTTGTGAAGCATTAAATTCTTCCTGGCAACAGTGTTATTAACCTTACCTGTGGATCCTTAAGCCATTGACTTTATAGAAGAATTTCATGAGAAATTTGAACTCCATCCAGGCTCTTTGTGTATGAACCCCAGTAAGAAAAAGATGGGGGGAAATAGGACTGACTTGGAGGCTCTTTCCGGCTCTGCCCCACCCACTGAAGAACTGGTTACCCAGTTTGTGCCTGTGTGTGCACACATCTGTATACATTGTGATGTACAATAGGAAATGCATCCAGTGTCAGGGAATTCAGGCCTGACTCTTATCTCAGGGCACTGCTGGGGGCCAGTAACTGGAAGGTGGTCTCAGCAAACTGCCAACAGATGGAAGTTAACCTTGTCCCTTGCCTTCTTCTCCTTGGAACATGAGGCTGTTCTGTGAGCACCCAGGATCTAGGGTGGATGTCTTCCTTACACTGCAGGATATAGACATGGGAAGAAAAGTTAACAGAGATGACTCCCAAGACCTCAGAAAGGAAGTCTACTATCTCCCTTCCCCTCCCCTTTGATTCTGTTCCTTGCATGGTCTTTGTCGTATAAAGCTAGTTCTAAGAGAGGAACATCCAGGCTCCTTTGTTCATGAAGAAAATACAGTCCTCCAATTATTGAAACAGGGACTCTTCTCCTATTGGCGCCTTTGAAAACTGTGCTATTTAAACATCACCCTGAAAATAAATTCAAACAAACAAAAATTCCATTGCTTGCACATTCTTGGGCGTAGGAAGGAGTGTCTTTGGTAATTTGGCTGAGATTTAAGAAAAAAAAGAATTCAGTTGGCTATTTTTAAGCAGAACAGGCTCAAACTCAAAACAAGGGAAAATTCAGTGCTGAGCCTGGAATGTGTATTGGCCTGCATTCCCTAGCCTTCATTTCATTCTGTGTGGTAGAGTGGGATACGATTATTTCCTCAGCTGCCAGTGAACTGTGGAATGTCAGTCTGGTCGCTAAGCCTTAACTCCAGATATTCATGTGATATTGGTAGCTATATTCCCATAGCTCATTTTCATCTGGCAGTCATGCTCCAGGTCAGATGCTCTAATGTAAAGTCAGGATTGAAAGTGAGAAAAGTTGACACTTTTAGGGACCATTTTCAAGTAGAGCACTGTTACAGCCTCGCTTGATCAGAGAATAGGGCCAGCAAAGGCAACACTCAGCTCTTAAAAACAAGGAAGAGTCTCCACCTTTCACTTCCTGCTGTCAAACCAGGTGGTGTTGTCTCGAAGGACCTATTCTTATGTTATAGCTCAGATGTTTCTGTTTAATAAGCTTAAATATGTTGACATTTCCTGATTATTTTATTTCATTGTTACAATCATAAAAGGTTTTTTAGTTCACACTTGTATGGGTTTCTCTATAGCTAAATAGCGTACCATCCACATCCAGCATCTGAAAATAAAATTGTAAGATTTTACGAATTCACAACATTTACTATGCATGTGTGCTAAGCCACTTCAGTTGTGTCTGACTCTGTGAGACGCTGTGGATGGTAGCCTGCCAGGCTCCTCTGTCCATGAGATTCTCCAGGCAAGAATACTGGAGTGGGTTGCTGTGCCCTCTGTGAGGGGATCTTCCTGGCCCAGGGATCAAACCCACGTCTCTTGTATCTCCTCTGTTGGCAGCCAGGTTCTTTATCACTTAGCGCCACCTGAGAAGCCCTAAAATTTACTATACACAGGCTTCCCTGGTAGCTCAGAGGTTAAAGCGTCTGCCTGCAATGCAGGAGACCTGGGTTCGATCCCACGGTTGGGAAGATCCCCTGGAGAAGGAAATGGCAACCCACTCCAGTATTCTTGCCTGGAGAATCCCATGGATGGAGGAGCCTGGTGGGCTACAGTCCACGGGGTCGCAAAGAGTCGGACACGACTGAGCGACTTCAATTTCAATTTCATATAATCAATGGTGTTTAGCAGTTTTTGATCCTTTCAGAAAATATTCATGTAACGCTTTTGACTTGAGAATGAGAATATTTGTTTGAATGTTGTTGAAAACAAATTTCCTGTTGAGGGTTTTTCAAGTTCAGATCATAATATTTTACTTGTTTTGATTGTTTTCCTTTTAAGTTATTGATGCATTATTAGACATATTAAATAAATAATCTTAAGTTTTATCTTGTACCAAGATAAATGTCTTATACCACAGTAAAGGATCTGAAGTATGACTGGGGGCCTCCCTTTCTGAACCTTCATCTCCAGATCCTTTAGCGTGGTCTCCTCAGGTCATGATGCCACATTTTCTTTGCACCTGGGTATCAAGACCTCTCACATTAGCCCCTCAATATCTAGCACCACTCATTCAGTTCTTCTTTCTAATCTTCTGTCTGTCTCTCTCTCTGCTCTACAGCCGTTTCCCAGGCTCTTATCCAAACTTTGACTGTTCCTTCCAGCCCTTTTTGTGTGTTAGCTGTTCTCCTTTTCTTTTAGATGGGTTTGTAATCATGGCAATTGAGTTATCTATTTTCCATTGGTTCCTCTTTATAGTTTCTAATTCCTTGTTACAGTGCTCTGTGCTTCTATTAATCATCTTTCTTAAATCCTTTAGCATTTTTGTTACCTCCTTTTTGAACTAGGAGTCAAGTAGACTAGAGAGATGGGTTGTTCTTTTGGAGGATTTCTCGTGTTCTTTTAATTGGTTCTCCTTTTCTGAACAAAGTTGTGACTAGCCAATAATCGCTTCCTCTGTCAGTAGCATTTTATCAGACAGTTACTTAAAATGTAATGCTGTCACTTAATGGTGATAAATCTAACATTTTTGGTGGAAGATAAAGGTGGGGTGGAAATATCCTGGGATGGGGCAGGGTGAGGAGCATACAAATTAATTCCTGTGTCCTTCAAGTTATTACACCCTTTCAATGGCCTCTTAGCCCTGCTCTGTCGCTGGAACTGCCTAAATGAAGTGTCTCAGGGTGGCCCTCTTGTGGTGGACAGGCATTCCCAAGGCCCTTTTCTGGAATGAAATGAGAGGTAGCCCCAGAAGAGTGCCTGTGTCACTTAGCTTTTATTGTCATCACTATCAACATTATCATTATCTTCAGTATCAACATTTCCCAAGTCAAGAATCTGGAAATAAAATAGTGAGATAAAAACAAATAATAATATAATAACAAAACAATTTAATATAGTGAGATGCCAGAAACAAATTGGAAAATTGTCAGCAAGATCTGTCTCTAGTCCTAAAGAACTAAACATGTTTTAAAAATGTTTTGTTTCTTCAAAATATAGACCAGTACTTAAAAAATAAAGCAGATAGTTTGAAACTCTTTCCTTTGAATATTTCTGTCATCTGGAAATGCCTGTACATAAACCCCATGACAGATTTGCTTGGCTAACATATTTGACACGTCGCCATCCGTCAGAGTAGAGGAGACAGCCAGCATCCCATGATTTTAAGGGAAAAACATTCAGCACTGGGAAAACAGCACATTAGCTGGAACATGACAATCTAAACATGTAACTCCATGGAAAATAAGTCACCCCAAACAGATTCTAGTAAGTATCGACATCATATTTCTTTTACTAACACAAGAGTCTAGAGTCCTTCTATGGCTCATATAACACAGGACCAAACGTGACAGAATCATGTAGAACATGATAAAAATTAAGAAACCTGGGCCTCATCACTGGATGGTCTGGTACAAAAAGTCTCTGGAGGAGAATTTTTAAAGTATTTCTTTGAGTGATTGCAGTGTACAGCAAGGTCTGAAAGTAATACTGAATGGTGCTCCCGGTGGCAGAATGCTGTGGGGACTACCAAGAGAGGTGCTCCGTATTTGTTCATTTGTTTCAAGGAATACTCAGAAAGTGAGTAGTCATGCTGCAGTTGCTATTGCAGGGATCTTCAGAGGTGATGGAGCTCGTTGACGACAAAGATTTGCTTTATTCTTGCAGTCCTCAGAATCCAACCCTACACCTGACCCAGAGTTGGTGCTCACAAATATTCATTAAGTGGAATGTTAAGAGTACCCAAGACCTCTCCTTAAGAATGGAAGATTAAGATTCAAGAGAGTTCTACTAAACAACTGAGATGTTTCATGAAGCACTTTATTTTTATTAAGTAGATATAATTTGTTAAAATTTATAATTTTCAAATTAGCAGACTTTTTAAGCAGTTTTGGTTTTAGAAAAATGCAGAAAGTCCTAAGAGTTCCCATATAAAGCATTTTAAAAATTGCAAAGGGCAGATACTATACTGTAAGGAAGGATTATTTAAGATTTGGCACGTGTAATAGCTTCTAAATTTTAATATGCTATGAGTTCAGTTTTTCAAAGTCATCCCTTCCAATTTTTTCCATCTCTTTATAATAAAAATAGAAAAACAGTACCCCTTTAGCTGGCAAATATGTTTAAAGAGTAAAGGAAGAAGGGCCTGAAAAACTATATAAGCAAGAAATCAGAAGCTACCCAATCTAATATACGGCCATAGCTGTTATAGCATAAAGAGATGAAATAAATAACCACTTTGTGGTGCTTCAAAATCATTCTTCAGATAGAGAACTGTAAATGAAATGTGCAATATATGCTAAAGACAAAGTTGGTGCTTTAATCCCCAGGTTTTTTACGATCACTCAGTTAAAATTCTTTTGTCTTCATATTCTGACCAAGGACTTATATTATTGAACGATACAAACTTTTCAAGATAAATAGTTATAAAGATAATACTGTCTTATATGACTCCTGCATCATACTTGGAAGATGAAATATTAGTATTAGCCCCCTCATTTGGACTTAGAAAAAATGAATTTAAGATTTGGCAAGGCTAGAAGTCAGTGTCTCATGCCCAAAACTCTTATCCCTGGGTGCTATTCCTTACCTTGAGCTCATTGGAATTTTAAACTTTGAGGCGCTCCCCCAGGAATTAGCAGACCTGGATTCTGTTCCTGACATTGCTAGTAAATGGCTTTGTGACCCTGAGTAAATAACATCAAGGCCTCTTCCCTCAGCTGTAAAATGAGAAGCTTGACTGGACAGTTTCAGTTCTTTCTGGCTATAAAATTCTATAAGTCTGGAAACACTTCCTAGTGACATGTATGCTCTCAATATTCCTCTTTCCCCCTTTCCAAAATGTTTTAGTTTGTGGCTTAATATCATCATTTATACAGATCATTTCAAACCCTTTCCAGGATTTTCTGTTTTTCTTTCTTGACAGCAGCTTGTGTTTCTACATTTACTTTAAGTATTATTATATGCATTTCTTTACATATTTGTTATATGTCGAAATAGGATTAGTATGACATCAGATACAAATGATTCTTCCAAATTCTCTCCAATGTATAGAGCAATAATTTGAGTCAGTTTCACGTTTGAAGGTTTAAATATTTATATGGATTCAAAGTAACCTGTATTATGCAACAAACTGCACTTTTTCTATAAGGTTTTCAGCCATTATGACTCCTGCTTGAAAATGTCAGGAACTTCTAAATGTCTGAGTATTACTCTATGGCTGGGCATACTGGCATCAGTCTTTAAAATCCATTTGTTTTGTGTATATAACAGCAGGAGCTTTTCTTAAAACAAACTTCCTTAAAATTTTTAGTGGGAAGGTTCAGAAATACCTGTGCGGAATATTTATTGCCTTTGTATGCTGTCATCTGATTGTATTACTTTATTTCTTTAAGGTATGAAATATAGCTTGGAAATATTAGCTAATACACATAAAATTATACAACAGAAAAGGTTGATAAATACTAGAATAAATGGTAGACTTGGGTGAAATTCCATCAGTTTTTCATCCCTCATTTTTTATTCTATATATAATTTAAGGTCAACTTTATCATGACAAGATGCAGATGAAACAACTGCAAAAAATAATTACTGGAACATCCATCAAAAATTACATTGAAATAAGTACTATTGAGTGAAGTACCAGAGGAGAGAGCAATATAATTCTTTCTGTAATTAGCTACATATTATCTGAAGTTCTGATAGGGTGTGGAAAACTGTCTGAATTTGATTTACAAAAGACACATTGAAATTAAGAGGTCTGGAGTGACAGAGAGGGTAGGAGAAACAATTTCATCAGATAATTCTGTAGAGATGCCTTGGGGATATTCCTTTCCCCACAACTCCCACCTCCACCCGCGTGCCAAGATCTTCCTTCTGTCCTGATAAGGATGGAGGCAGAATGAGCTAACATTTCCTTGTACCTGGTACTGTAAGTCCTCCCCTCACTGCCCCCCATACTCTTAAAACATCCTTAACAGGTAAATTATCCCTTTACAGAAGTAACAAACTTGAAGTTCACACAGATAAGTGGTAGCAGTAATTTGAAACCAATATCTCTGTGACAAAATTCCAGGGTCCTCAATTAGAGAATCCAGTTCTAAGACCTACTCCTCTGATGTAGTCAAGCTTCTGTGAATTTCAGCAAGATACTTGGCCTCTTTGAGCCCTGATTTTATCATTAAAATTGGATTAATATCTACAGACACATTTTCTGCAAGAGTGAACTAAAATGAAGATACATTAGCTACTAGAAGTACTTAGCACAGAGCTGTGCAGAGTTGTCTCTCCAAGAATCATCACTGTTATTACTATAACTACTATTGTTGTTAATTGCTTTTGAGATTATGATGCTGGGCTTTGAAAACACAGAGTATGATTCCATTTAATTGTCCTACATATATTAAAGTCCTACTATGAGCAGGTTATACTTAGTAAACATTTTAGCTCCCCATGAACCATTTATCTGGAAGCAGGCAAAATACTGTGACAGTGAATATGTAGTGCCTTAAGGACCACACAGACTTTGGACTTGAGGATAAGCCCTTATTATTTAAAGTTTTATCTAGCATATTTGCTGAATTAAGCTGCAGCACGCCTTAACTGAAAACAAGTATCTCATTGTTTTTTTTTTCCCTTCCCACAATAAATATCGTTTCCCATGGTATCTAATTTCCTCTAGCAGAAAGACATCACCATCACTATAGATATAGGCAGCAAGCTACCAATGAATCACAAAGAACAAGGAGGCTGGTCTTTATATGCCATTTCTACCTTATTTCAAGACAGAAGTTTGATACATCTTCACAAATCTTTTGAGATTACATATATGAAATTTCTGCCACATAAAACACCAGCTTCCAAAGGCACCAAAAAGTGAAGTTCTGAAAGGGGGGAAGAGAGAGGTAGGCAAGATGATTCTTGCCTGTAAACAAGGAGTTAACTTGTCCAAATAAGTGAAATCTAAAATTGGCCATTGTCATCGTGTGATATTAACACCAGCTCTTTTGGCAAGTTTAGAAATACTGGGCTCCCTTATAAAAGTTAAAAATGTCCTGGACCTGGAGTTGTTTACCCAGAGTAGGAGCTGCTCTAAAGTTACAGAGCTCTGGTTGGAAGAGGTGACTCGAAGGCCGCCTCCGAGCAACTGACGTCACAGTAGTCTCAGCTGCTGCTGTGACACTGGGCTGAGCAGCTTTTTGATTTGTGAAAGTGGTAGAGGTTTCAAAGGGATTTGTCAGTACTTCTCTGTTGAATGGTGGGACTGATTTTACATTCCCATTTCATGCAAAGAAGCAAGATTCACTGCTCCAAGACGTCAAAGACTTTTCACTCTAAAACAGCCAGCTGTCCTCCCATTGCTAGTTTGACCGGTAGTTGGACCTCCATAGGATTTCTCCCCAGTGCAAAAAGGTATGTTTGTTTTCTGACAGTTTGAAAGCAAGTGAGTAATTGTGGCAAAATATAGAGAGGAGTTGCCGCTGACATGTTTAAAGCTGTGGATACCGTTTAAGTGGAGAGTGGTTTCAACATCTGCTTGATTCAGCATCAGTGCCTGGGTTTCAAAACAGTGGGGCGGGGTGCGTAACGGATTTTACTGACTCCCAGGGAAGAAAGGGTTCAGCTGCCGTGAGTGGATTTCCTGACTCTGGACTGATGGTGCCATCCGCTCTGTGAGACGGTTTTTCAAACACTGCTTCTCAGAACTTTGAAGACCGCTTTCCCTGCTGTAGGATTTCACTAAATTTATTTATTTGAAAACTAGTTTCATTAGGAGGAAGACTTTTTAACATTTACCGAGTGAAGTTCACAGTCTTTGAAATTGTTGGCATTGGAAAATGGCAGGGAAAAATAAATCAGTGTGGTTTCATCCAAGATGATGGTTTACTCACTGCATGAGAAATGTTTCTGTAATTTGAGTTGAAGTGCATAACATTCATAATGGTTCATCTGCAGTTAGGAGGGGACCTTAATCTACGGCTTCTACTGTTTAAGCTGGTTAAGTTTAGGCATCTGTTTATCCAAGCCAAATGTATTTTTCAAAGCTTTTATCAGTTAAGTAAAATCAGTGTGCCTGTAGGTTGGATATTTTCTAGGTTGAATATATAACTCAAGAGATAACAAGAATATATAACAAGAAGATAATGGAAAGGCAAAATTGATTTTTCAGAATTGTGTGTGGTAATATTCCTTTGACTCTATTGAAAGATAAAGAACATGTTGAAATAGCCAGTTTTAAAAATTCCCTTTTGCCTTGTAACAGAATCAAGTCATGGTTTTCTTTGGAAAGATGCCTTTGCCAGTGAACACTATGGGAGGAATAAGGTCTGTTAATCAGCTGAAATGTTGCAAGTGATTCCTAATAGCCTGGAGACAGGGCTGGAGAATCCTGGAAGCAAATGGTGTGTAACTTTGATGGGTATAGTCAAGGGAATTCCTGATTCCTCAAAGTTAAGAGGAAGCAAAGCATCTCCAAGGCAAACAGTTGTTCTAGGAATTGTGCGATTGACAGTACCTACTGTTTGTGGCATTCCTCTTGGAATGTGTAACCTCCTACAAATGAAAATGTCTCCATGATATGAAAAGTAGCATGTTTAGGGGAAGGGAATCAGAGAATAGGAAACAAACTGTGAACACAACTTTCCAAAGGGAGAAGTTGTGGTGGAGTCTCCTCTCCTAACATTGTTTCATTTCTTTGGCTAAAATCCAGTTTTTAGTGGGGAAGATGAAGGTTGAAGTGGTAATGATGAAGGTGTAGTTAAGAGTGGGGCATCCCTCAGATGAAGAAGTGAGCCTAACATGGGAAATGGAACTGATTTATTGTGAAATCCCTGTGTTGCTCCTAAATTTTGCTTCCTAGTAGGGCCGGAAGGTTAGCAGAACTTATTTTCCTCTCATCATCAAATTTATGCAACCCACTCACAACTCTTCTACAAATTTGGCTTCCGGCCTTGGGGAGGGAGAAGTGGGTTAAAATGGATTATGTAATGCTCACTTAGAGCTGTTGGGGGAAGAATGTGTGTGCATAACTGAGTAATGCAACTCCCTCTGATACTTTACATGTGCGCTTACACATTTTTATTCTGAATGAAATTCTGGAGAGAGTGAAGTGAAATGGAGAGTCAAGGAGACCTGGGGAGGGGTGTAGATAGCAGAAATTCTTCTTTCTCTCCCACGGAGATACCGGTATCTGTGGGCGAAAAAGAGTGACAGCTAGGAACAAAGAGAACTTTTATATTTGCCTCCGCAGAAAGCACTGAAATTGAGTTTTTGAATCGGTTGAGCCATTTTACCCCATAACTTTCCATTTCAGAACATTATGTCCCTACAGAATTGCTCTATTTAGTTGGTTTTTTTTTTTTTTTTAACATTTAGGGAGAATTATAACAAGAGCAGTTTTATATAAGATTCGTCTACTTAGATTTTTACTAACAATAAAAAAATTCCTAAATCTTTAACTTGCCTTCTGTTCTTAAAATACTTGAAAAACACTGAAGGCAAAGGAAAACCATTAAAACTATGAGTCCACACAATTACACTTGCTTCTGTGAATTTTCTAATTAAATCAAAATCATAGTTTTATCTAGAGGAAAATAGATTAAAGAAAGAAGGGTGCAGGGGAAGACCAAAAAAAGAGAGAGGGAGAAAGGAGAGAGGGAGAACGGATAGAGGAAGAAAGCAGCCCTTTATTGAGCACCCAGTATGATCCGAAACAGTGTTAGGTGCTTGGATTAAGCGTTCTCTTTCTTGCATATTTAATCCTCACAAAATGCTTTGGACCCCACTTTATTTTTGGAGGAGAAAGCAATATGTTCAGCTCTATTATATTTGACATTTATGACAAGACATAGGCAGTGGAAAGTACAATAAACCCACAGAAATTGACACAGACATTGCTCTATAGGAATTTTCTCTCAAAGGCTTGTTTTTGATCCATAACCATTGGGTTTTGTGGCACTAGATATGGCTCTAGTCTTGGAAAGGAGAAGATTGGTCCTTCTCCATATTAAGTGATGTGTTTGGCTGTTTGCAGTTAAGTGCAGGGTTCTGTCTGCTTCAGGAACATTACCTGGATTCATGGGTAGCCCTGTTACCAGGCGCAAGCCTGATTGAAGGTTCTCCTGGATGATGTTCTTCAAGTAGGTAAAAAAGAAAAGGGTCTGTTGCCCTTTAACCCTGATTTGAAAGTGGTTCAAGAATTTGAAAAGAAAAATTGAAGCCACTTGCTACATAATTGTAGGAGACGCTTTATGTTGATTTCTGTACATTCAGTGTTTAAAGACGGAATGAAACAGGGACCGTCATGGCACCTCTTTTCTAGTAGCTCGAAATTAGTCTGCTCTCTTTCTATAACTTGATTGGTTAAATGTGCGACTTTCTATTGATATCTTAAACCATTCCACTCTTCCTAAGAAGTTTTAATGTTAAATGCCTGCTAGTCTGCAAGATAGTTTTAGCTCATAATTAATTACATATAGTAAAGCAGTCTGTATTCTCTGAAAATTAGCACTGTCTTCATTTCCTGTGAATTAGGTGAACCTACAAGATTAGTAGGTAATCAAAATCAGTAACAGATTCACTAAGACAAAATTCCATGTATTCTTTACTCTCTTCATTATGTTGTGTTTTCATCGACACATTATTTTGGGGCAGCTTCCATTTGCTGTGGCACGCACCTCTGATCACTGTCTCATAGGGCTGGACGGTAGCAAAAGGAGGGAAGGGGGACAGAGAGGATGGAAAATGAGATTAGAAAAACTGGATAAAATAAGACACGGTAGTGTTTTTAATGGCTAAATCTGAACTTACTTCTTTTTCTTGGCTGAATTAGTCACAGTAGAGTGCCAAAGAAGTAGGTAAGAATGATCAAAGTATCTGTAATAAATTTATTGAGAGAAGAATAACCATATAGGTCCTAACATTATTGGGGTGTTTTTTGAGGGTGGAGCCCTGCATATTCTTTGACTCTTATTAGTCTATTATAATTCATTAATAGATTGCAGCTCAAAAGTGTATGTTTGGCACCATTTAGCACATGATATGCACATTCAGGACAGCCTGACCAAAAAAAAAAAAAAAATCAAATGTCTTCAATGTTTATATTTGGGATATGAAATATGTGGCCTTCTTCTATGACTGCAGACTGAGGCTTGCTGCCTGGTTTTGTGGGCTTCATTTGACAATGCCAGCACCCAGGCAGCTGCGACTCTTGAGAATTAGCTCAAAAGTAGCATCATCTGCCACCTGGTAAGTTAAGGCACTTTGGTCGTGGCCTAAAAAGTCAGAGTTAAAGACTTCTTTTAGGCATGATTATCTTAGATGGAGATTTGAACATTTTAAGCATGCTTTTCTACCCATTAAAAATGTATCTGGCTTTACTAAAAAAAATACTTTCAGTGGAAGTCAGCACAAGATTTTTTTTTTTTAAACAAGAAACAGGAAATTGTATCTTTCTCAAATCTTTTTTTTATTCATGTCATTTAATCTTTATAATAACCCTGTGGATATCCCCCATTCTAATGTAAGTAAACAAATCTCAGAAATTTTAGGTGTGTTATAAAAGAGTTACCAATCAGGTATTTTAAAGTGCATCTTAAAATCCTGAGTACACATGCCCTAAATGCTAGAAATCTAATTTCAGTCAGTGCTTAGTATGATCAAAGATTTCCCTGCAAAGTGATCAAAACATTTTCATTAATACTCTAAATTCATTATGAGAACATACATTCTGATATCTAGTCTATTCAGTTCAGTTCAGTTCAGTTCAGTTCAGTCTCTCAGTCATGTCTGACTCTTTGTGACCCCATGAATCACAGCATGCCAGGCCTCCCTGTCCATCACTAACTCCTGGAGTTCACCCAAACTCAACTGCATCGAGTCAGTGATGCCATCCAGCCATCTCATCCTCTGTTGTCTCCTTCTCCTCCTGCCCCCAATCCCTCCGAGCATTAGAGTCTTTTCCAATGAGTCAACTCTTCGCACGAGATGACCAAAGTACTGGAGTTTCAGCTTTAGCATCAGTCCTTCCAATGAACACCCAGGACTGATCTCCTTCAGAATGGACTGGTTGGATCTTCTTTCTGTCTAAGGGACTCTCAAGAGTCTTCTCCAACACCACAGTTCAAAAGCATCAATTCTTCGGTGCTCAGCCTTCTTCACAGTCCAACTTTCACATCCATACATGACTGCTGGAAAAACCATGGCCTTGACTAGATGGACCTTTGGTCTCTGCTTTTGAATATGCTATCTAGGTTGGTTATAACTTTCCTTCCAAGGAGTAAGCGTCTTTTAATTTCATGGCTGCAATCACCATCTGCAGTGATTTGGGAGCCCCAAAAAATAAAGTCTGACACTGTTTCCACTGTTTCCCCATCTATTTCCCATGAAGTGATGGGACCAGATGCCATGATCTTCATTTTCTGAATGTTGAGCTTTAAGCCAACTTTTTCACTCTCCTCTTTCACTTTCATCAGGAGGCTTTTTAGTTCCTCTTCACTTTCTGCCATAAGGGTGATGTCATTTGCATATCTGAGGTTATTGATATTTCTCCAGGCAATCTTGATTCCAGCTTGTGCTTCTTCCAGTCCAGCGTTTCTCATGATGTACTCTGCATAGAAGTTAAATAAGCAGGGTGACAATAGACAGCCTTGACGTACTCCTTTTCCTATTTGGAAGCAGTCTGTTGTTCCATGTCCAGTTCTAACTGTTGCTTCCTGACCTGCATATAGGTTTCTCAAGAGGCAGGTCAGGTGGTCTGGTATTCCCATCTCTTTCAGAATTTTCCACAGTTTCTTGTGATCCACACAGTCAAAGGCTTTGGCGTAGTCAATAAAGCAGAAATCGATGTTTTTCTGGAACTCTCTTGCTTTTTCCATGATCCAGCAGATGTTGGCAATTTGATCTCTGGTTCCTCTGCCTTTTCTAAAACCAGCTTGAACATCTGGAAGTTCATAGTTCATGTATTGCTGAAGCCTGGCTTGGAGAATTTTGAGCATTACTTTACTAGCGTGTGAGATGAGTGCAATTGTGCGGTAGTTTTAGCATTCTTTGGCATTGCCTTTCTTTGGGATTGGAATGAAAACTGACCTTTTCCAGTCCTGTAGCCACTGCTGGCTTTCCAAATTTGCTATTAGAAGGAAAAAAGAGCACGGATAAGTTCTAACATGATTTTCAGAATAATTTTGCTGTTTTAGTATTTTACTTGATGAAATAAAATAATGACAATATTTTTCCATGCTTTAGTTTGGTTTCTTGCTGATACTATCAGTCCCAGATTGACTACCAACATTGGGGTCTTATTGATATGGTAACTACATTTGCCACAAGATTGAACTCTTCAGTGTACAATGAAGACTGTAGCACAGCACCATCTCAGGACTTTAAAAATCATAAAATTATATAATCTGGTTGCATCAGAACAGAAGGAGTAATTCTACTGCAGAAGAATCTACTGCAGTTGTATAGCTGTGACTATCCAGTTGAATTTCATACTTCCACTCTTAAATTCATCAAAAATTCTATCTTTAGATTAGGCGGTTAGTTTAAGGAATAGTTACATCTCACACATGCATTTAACCATCCTGTCCACTGTAATTTTGCTGTCTGGTTTCAGAAAGAGGAAGAAAAAAACCTGGATGATACTTTTTTTGTTTGTTTTTGATTGTGCTAGTCTCTTCTTAAGCAGATATTTTTGTCATCTCGTCTTTTGAGTCCAATTTTCCTATGGTTTGTTTATGTCAATGGCTCTTGACAATCTGATAACATGTTTCCAGAAAGCACACGGATTTGGAACTCTCTCTTGTTATGTTTATATTAGGCTTTGTTTTAAAGGCAAGTGAGACCGCTTCAAATAAAACAGCTCCAAGCTTCCAAGAAACAGTTAAGAGAAGGCAGAGACGAACAGAAATACCCCTTCACTAACACTCACACGGTTGCCATGGACCTGCACAAGCAGTGGGAGAACACAGAGAGTAACTGGTACAAGGAAAAAATGGAATTACTGGACCAGTTTGACAATGAAAGAAAGGAATGGGAAAGTCAATGGACGATAATGCAGAAGAAGATAGAAGAGGTATGTGTTGATTTGTTTGAATACTTTGGAAACTTACAACTCAGAATGAAAATCCTTTTGGTTTGTTTTGTATTGGAAACTGCTTTTACTTTCCAGTTCTACCTGAATCATGTTTCACTGGTACTTACTAGACCGAAAATAGCATAACCTAACCCACTGGTAGTGTAGGGACTGTACTTATTTTATAACTTTGCATGAAAACTCTAAAATATGTCAGTTTACTCTTTTCTGACTAAAATGCTGATGGTATCAAAAGTGAGGTATGTATTTTGCATGAGTTTTCAAGTGCCGAGCTCAGTGTGAAAATAAAAGAAAAACATAATTAGTGGAACATACCTTCAGATTATTACAATTGGGCATTAAAATCGATCTTTTCTGAGGTAATTTATGAATAACAGCTACTAAAGGGAATTATGTACTCGATAATTCAGTATAACCAAAAGGAGTGTCGTATATCAGAAAGAAAATGACGGTGGGCATGATATTCATCCTGGCAAAGTGCACCACGTTTGCTGCTGCTGCTGCTAAGCCGCTTCAGTCGTGTCCGACTCTGTGCGACCCCATAGACGGCAGCCCACCAGGCTCCCCCGTCCCTGGGATTCTCCAGGCAAGAACACTGGAGTGGGTTGCCATTGCCTTCTCCAATGCATGAAAGTGAAAAGTGAAAGTGAAGTCGCTCAGTCGTGTCCTACTCTTAGCGACCCCATGGACCACGTTTATTGGCACATTTATTAGAAAAGAGTTTATGAAAAATGACATGCCCAGAATCTGATACAAATAGTAGTTTTATCCTATCAGCCTGCTGGACCTTGAATATTTCCTTTATTATCTGCATTGATGTATATTCAGGCTTGTTCCAACTGAAAATTATTTATACTTATCTTGCTTTCTTGTAACATCCCTGCTGTTGACTTACATGGTTTGTGCACATTGTCAAGACAGTTATTTTAACAGACTCCTTGGCCTTCATTCACAGGCAATCAAAGCTAATGCTTTGTTTATAGTGCAAATTTTCTTATTAACAGCCATGTAATTGGTTATGAATAAAATACAAATTGGCATGCTAAAAGGAAAAATAAAAAAAGAATAGCCATTACTTTATTAGAGAATTCCATGGATAGGCCATGGGGTCGCAAAGAGTCAGACATGACTGAGTGACTAACACAAAGCCATTAGACTATTCTTGGAAAATCCAGCTGAGAAGTCAGGCATGTAGTAGATGATTGCAGATTGAAAGGAGAATTTACTTCATGTCCTTCTATAGTTTGGAAAATGCATTTTGCTTCCTCTGTTAACTCCTCCACCCAGAGTTCAACTGGATCAAAAAGGAGACAGCTAAATCAGAGTCTACAATGCCAGTTTGAAACCTGAACTCATAGGTCACTGGCTTCTCAAGGTTTGGAAAATCCATTAAATAATAGTCTCAGATAATTCTAGCATCTGAGCAAACTAATTAAGGGAGTCAGGATTAGTCTAGCCAGTTGTTTAAGCCACGTAGCTTAAGATGGTAGCTAAGATAGTCTGCTGTCTGCTTAAATTTGTTATTGTCAAATAATTATTCTGACAGCTCTGCAGATTCCATCTATAGAAGATATGAGCCTTATCAGTTAGCAGGCATTAAACATACTTGGAACTTAGGTGATAGTCCATAAAAATACTGACAGAAGGAATGGAATATTTTTTCTTTATCTTGGATAGTAGCTGTGGTGCTATTTATGTCATGATGCCTGCATTGTACAGCACCATACCTGAGAATATGTTTGAATAATGTGCTTACCCAGACTACCCAGCCAGAGAGGATGCTGTACAATACCTGAAGACTAGCATTGTGTCCCCCTTGTCATAACAATATAGTTGTCCCTCAGTAGACACAGGAAATGGCTCCAGGAGACCCCATGGATACCAAAATTCATGGATACTCTCAAGTTCCTTATGTAAAATGGCAGAGTATGTATGTATTCTTTTCCACTCCCAGTATTTGTACCTGTAATAATGTACCTTTAGTATCTTCCTGCTTAGAAGCTACAAAGCTGGGTTAGAAAAGATTGGGCAAAACAGGAAATTGTCGTCACATGTCATAGAAAGTCAAGACAATATTGTTAACTAAAATTAAGTCTACACTTGGAAAAATGTAAGATACCACAAGCCTGTGCATGTGTGCCCGCTAGTCACTTCAGTCATGTCTGACTCTCGCGACCCTGTGGACTGTAGCCCACCAGGCTCCTCTGTCCATAAGATTCTCCAGGCAAGAATATGGAGTGCATTGCCACGTCCTCCTCCAGGGGATCTTCCCAACCCAGGCATCGAACTTGTGTCTCTTATGTCTCCTGCGTTGGCAGGCAGGTTCTTTACTAGTAGCACCACCCTAAGAGACTGTATTTCTTTCTTACTTATCACGAATTCTGTATTTTAAATCAGACACAACTTATTAAGTCATATGCTAGAAACTTTGACATTTTTAGGTGCATGCTTATAACTTCTGTGATTCCAAGTAAATATATCTTTAGTTAGAGGATCAGTATTGGGTATTAAGATGCTAATGATTCTTTATTCAGCCACTATCCACAGTCATTGCATTTGCTGTTACAAAGTGAAGACGTAGATACTTGGATCTTTGAAACCTAGACTGATCCAGATAGTTACTCTTAACAGAGTTAATAGACAGCTGGGAATTTTTCTTTTTTTTTTTTTTAATCACTTTGCCATCTTTCCTGCCTGTGTCCTTTGTTTGAATGATCAGATACCCATTGAAAACAGCTGAGTGCCAAGTAACAGATTTCCTTACACAAAATAAATGGTTTCCCATCAATAATATAATGTTTTTTGTTTTTTTCATACATCACCTAAGTCCCCAAGAGAATTTAAGATGGCAAATAGAATTCTGTGTACATTAAAGTATTTCAGAACGAGACGAGAAGAGAAAGGAGAAATGAAGACAAGAGGAAGGATCCCTTGCAAAATGCATGCAGCAGGTCCGTCTTTCTAGCAAGTAACAAAAAATTATCAGATGCATATTTCTCAATATTCAGGAAACAAAAGCAGACTAATTTTCCAGAAATAGTACTTTGGTCCCTAATTTTACATTGAAGCAAATTTGTTTTCACCCATGACTCCTCTAAAAGAGGACAGTGCCACCAAGAAGATCCTTAGATTTAGCCTGGTGCTTTTGAGGGTTGCTTCTTATTATGCCCCTCAAGGTCAGCCAAAATTATAATGCCCACAGCAGTTCAGTACAGATAACTTTACAGGAGCCAAAATGGATGATTCATGATGGCAATTTCATGCTATCCTGACTTCATCCAATGACAAATTTATGACTAGGGCAGTAAATGCATTGCGTATCCTTCAGGCATTAACCATGTTCTAGTGCTTCTCTCTGAGATTTGCGTAAATACTGAGCAGAAATTAATCTGTTATTATATTCTTTGATTAATAGATCTCATGCAGATATAGGATGTGGCTGTAAAATGTGGAGTCATTTGCTTTGATAGTTCTCTGACAGTCTTTGGAATTTGACAAGCTTTCCCAGAACTCAAGCCTGAAGAGAAAGTCACTAATTGCCTGCAGGTTAAACTAAATCCTCAAGAACTAATTTGGGGCAATTAATAAACTAATAGATGATCAAAGCCTTAGAGTTCAATTGTATTACATAGGACAGGCTCACACCTGTTTTAATTAGGACAAAGGAAGAAACTTTTTTTGAATGTATATAGCCTTGGAAGTTAAAAAAAAAAAAACAAGTCTGAGAATTACCTACCCGTCACCCACGTAACTTCCTAAGGAAACATCTTTTGATGATGAAATAACTACTTAAGGGACAGAATGAGCTGAGTTACTATGTGAGATTGTCAGTCGTTTAGACAGTTCAATGTTGACTTACAAGTAGGATCATGTATTTTTAAAATATGGCCTTAATGTTGGTTAAATTAGAGCACATTGCCAGCAATTGGGAGAAGGCAATGGCAACCCATTCCAGTACTCTTGCCTGGAAGATCCCATGGATGGAGGAGCCTGGTAGGCTGCAGTCCATGGGGTCGCCAGGAGTTGGACACGACTGAACAACTTCACTTTCAATTTTCACTTTTCACTTTCATGCACTGGAGAAGGAAATGGCAACCCACTCCAGTGTTCTTGCCTGGAGAATCCCAGGGACGGGGGAGCCTGGTGGGCTGCTGTCTATGGGGTCGCACAGAATCGGACACAACTGAAGTGACTTAGCAGCAACAGCAGCAGCCAGTAACTGATCGAGGTCCTTCCAATTTTGTTAACAGTGCTTCTGTATCATTATGACATCTATATATAAATGCAGGTTTCTGTCATTTTTGAATGAATTGATTTATACTCAGAAAAATAGAAATTACCTTCTTTGCCCTACTACATGTAGTCTTTATGGTTCATCAAAAGTTGCTCCAGCTAATCCAGATTTTAGAAGCATGATTTGGAAGCATAAGCATTAGTGCCCTGGAGCAGTCTATGTATGCATGTGTGCTAAGTAGCTTAAGTCATGTCTGACCCTAGGGACTGTAGCTCACCAGGCTCCCCGTCCATGGGATTCTTTAGGCAAGAATACTGGAGTGGGTTGCCATTTCCTTCTCCAAGGAATCTTCCTGACTTAGGGATCAAACCCAAGTCTCTTATATTTCTGCAATGGCAAGTGGGTTCTTTACCATTAGTGCCACCTGGGGAGACCCACTATATAGTAATATGGCCAAGAGAACTCAGAACACTGTGTTTAGGGTCAAAACTATTGAGAAAGTAGGTTAGGGGGAAAATTTTATCTTTGTTTTCCTTATAGCTCTGCCATGAAGTAAAGCGTCGGAGGAAAATCAACATGAGTGAACGTGCTAAGGTCATTGATTTTGATTGTGAGAAGGCCATTGGAGATAAAATGGAATCTTCTGCAGATTACCCCAATTCAGGACAATGTAAATTTACAGGGATACATCCCAGGGACATTCTGGGAAAAAAAGATAAAACAGAGCAGAGTTTACTCAGGGAAAGAAATCAAGTGTGCAAGGAACAAAAAACAATCAAAAAATCAAAAGTAGGGTATATGGATTCTGAAGCCAGAGACAACCATAAAGAACGTGGGGCCCGGCCTGACCTGAGGACTTCTGAGGCAGAGAAGAAGAGCTGCTCTGGCGCCCTCAACACAGTAAGTAAGACGGGATTGGCCTTGGACTGTTTCTAAAGAAATATTTACATTTCAAAGGGCTAACATGCTATTGCTTATATGTATAAAGGCTCTTGAAGAACTTGCCAAAGTTAGTGAAGAATTATGCAACTTTCAAGAGGAAATTCGAAAGCGGTCTAACCACAGAAGGTAGGCTGGTACATCTATGATGACTTTTATGTTGAAAAATCAAGACGGATGTTGTTTTAAGTTAATGAGTCCAAATTACCTTTCACATTTAACACTTTGTTAGCAAGAATTAGTAATGTTACTAAAATCTGCTGTTTTAGGAGATAAAAGCTTAAATTGTACATTTCTTTGATCATTAATTCTTAAAGTAAATCTCCTGGTTTTCTTTATAATTTGACTGTTAGGTGTACTTCACTTTTTATTGATGTTTAGCTTAGTTATGCTTGCCATTGTGCTCAGTCACTCTGTCGTGTCTGACTCTCTGTGACCCTAGGAACTGTATAGCCCACCAGGCTCCTCCATCCACGGGATTCTCCAGGCAAGAATACTGGAGTGGGTTCCCGCACCCTCCTCCAGGGGATCTTCCCGACCCGGGGATCAAACCCGCGTCTCCTGTGCCTTCTGCATTGGCAGGTGGATTCCTTCCCACTGAGCCACCTGGAAAACCCCAACACTCACCATAATAAATAGTAAATTAACAAGTGTATACAATGGCATTCTTTTTGTTTTGAGTATTTGGCCAGTGGAACAGTATGCTGGGTTAACCTAGTTAAATACATCTTTCAGTTCAGTTCAGTCGCTCAGTCATGTCTGACTCTTTGTGACCCCATGAATTGCAGCACACCAGGCCTCCCTGTCCATCATCAGCTCCTGGAGTTCACTCAAACTCAAGTCCATCGAGTCCGTGATGCCATCCAGCCAGCTCATCCTCTGTCGTCCCCTTTTCCTCCTGCCCTCAATCCCTCCCAGCATCAGGGTCTTTCCCAATGAGTCAACTCTTCACATGAGGTGGCCAAAGTATTGGAGTTTCAGCTTTAGCATCATTCCTTCCAAAGAACACCCAGGGCTGATCTCCTTTAGAATGGACTGGTTTGATCTCCTTGCAGTCCAAGGGACTCTCAAGAGTATTCTCCAACACCACAGTTCAAAACCATCAATTCTTCGGTGCTCAGCTTTCTTCACAGTCCAACTCTCACATCCATACATGACCACTGGAAAAACCATAGCCTTGACTAGACTGACCTTTGTCGGCAAAGTAATATCTCTGCTTTTCAATATGCTATCTAGGTTGGTTATAACTTTCCTTCCAAGGAGTAAGCGTCTTTTAATTTCATGACTGCAGTCACCATCTGCAGTGATTTGGGAACCCAGAAAAATAAAGTCTGACACTGTTTCTACTGTTTCCCCATCTATTTCCCATGAAGTTATGGGACCGGATGCCATGATCTTCGTTTTCTGAATGTTGAGCTTTAGGCCAACTTTTTCACTCTCCTCTTTTACTTTCATCAAGAGGCTTTTTAGTTCCTCTTCACTTTCTGCCATAAGGGTGGTGTCATCTGCATATCTGAGGTTATTGATATTTCTTCTGGCAACCTTGATTCCAGCTTGTGCTTCTTCCAGCCCTGTGTCAAATTTAACAATGTGGTGTTTTAATTTTATAATGATGTTCTGCTGAAATATTCTGAATTATTTATTTCTCTACATTTATTATGTATATAATGAAAGCATTCATAATTTTCAGACAACATACTGTAAATACATACACACATATGTATTTACACAATGCAGTAAAAATGCTGTTTCAGTTCAGAAACACCTATATAATTCTAAGGGTAAGTTTTAGCCAAATTGAAAAATAAATTGGATTCTCTGCAAGTTGCAATTGCTCTATAATCACCATTTATCTCCTTGTGGAACAGCGTACTTCTCTTAGAAGCTATAGCAATGTGAACCTTTATTTTTCTTCATCTCTTTGGAAGCTCAAAGAGAATTTTTTTACTGACTTACAACAGATTTTACTTACCCAACCATGTTTTATACATAATTTTGCCTTCCGCTTTTCCCATTTAGCTTTTGCCTAGTAGGTATTCATCTGTGCTTTATTATAAGCTATCTCATAATGGAAATTAAATAGGTATAAATGTGGCTTCTATTTATCAATATGATTAATTAATGTTAATTTGTAAACCCACATTATTGCTACATTTAGGTTTTTATTTTGATAATTCAGAAAATTCTTAATTTCCAATTTGCTTTTACAAACCATCCCTCGTGGTATAAAGTTCTCACTGTGACTTCATGGCCTTTAGAAAAAAAGCTCAAAATTCTTAATATGTAATTCAAAGTTATTGCAATTTGACCTAGCATTTCTCTCTTATTTGTCAACATTCTTTCCCACTCTGTTTAATATTCCATCTATGCCAGATTACTCACTGTAGCTTGAACAGCCACATGATTTTTACTGCAGCTTTTTAAAAAAAAAAATATGTCCTTTACTCATCAGAAAAAAAAAAAAGCTCACTTTTCTTTCTTGTCTAAATAACACCTCCCATTTGGTATTGCTCATGTCTCTTTGTGCTTTGATTCAGATTTCTGGAATGAAATAGAATGTTATTTCATTAATTTCTTAGAATGTTATTTCAAATTCGAGAGGAGGAGATTGAGCTCAGACGACATTATGAATAGGAATTCAGTAGGCCAAGCTGACATAAGGAAATGGCAAGAGAAAACCTATGGAAATGGGAACTCCAACAGGAGACACCCAAGAGACTACACGAAGTGGAGTCTGAGTGTAGGTAAAGTTTCAGGTAATAGAAGAAAATGAGAGACAGTTAAAAAGACAGTTTGGGTCAGACTATGTATATAGTCTTGAATACAACACTGAGTGGTGGTCTTTATCCTATAGTAAAAGTGACTTGAAGTTTTGTACTAGGAAATTTATATAAAAATATTGTTTAAGGAAGTTATGACTCCTTTTCCTATAACAGAATCCATTGTTTTAGGCCCAGTATCTTTTAAGAGCTTATCATAAACAAAGACATCACTAATATAGCATGTTTTATAATTTTTAGGATGAAGTCAGATTCTTTTCTCCAGGAAACACCAAATATAACGAATACTCCTCATGGAGGTCACATGATCAACAACAGCCAGTGCATTCCTTCAACCAGTTTAGAAAACGAGAAGTGGAAAAACAGAAAAAATCTGAGCTGTACCAATGTTTTCCAGAACAATTCCAAGAAAAAAGATGGAATTGATATAACCGATCTGAAAAGAAGTGAAACCCCACCAATTCCTCCTCCAAGAAGCACATCTCGAAATTTTCCCAGCTCATATTCTGCACAAGCCCATGAAAGTTGGAAGGAATGTTTAGACCACAGCAGCTGGGTGGCCCAAGAGGGTCAAGGTGAAAAGAACAGCCACCCTCATTTCCTTTGGAAGCATGATGAGATGTCTCTGCTGGGTCTAAATGAAGGGAGGACTCTGAATGATGGTATCACGTGTCCTTCTTTGGCACCAGAAGCCAAAGTAGATAACAAGCCTTCATGTAATGAAAATGTTGGACTTAGCATGTGGTTATGCAACCCTGGGGTTTGTGCAAAAAATAGCCCCTCTACACTGTGGTTTCAGAAAGCCTGCTCTACTCCAGATGAGCCAAAATATGAAAAGGTAATTCCAGATCACTCTGCTAAATCTCCTCCTGATCTTCATATAAGCAATGACTGTAGCTCCTTAGCGTCACAGAGCAGCGGCCCACTGAGAAGTTTCAGTTATGGCTTTGAAAAGACTACTGGGAATGAAAAGCTGGCAAAAAAGACTGATGAATTTAACAGGATTGTATTTAGAACAGATAGAAATTGTCATGCTGTACAACAAAGTCAAAGCTGCTCAGAACGATCCGAAGATCTTCAGCGCTGCGAGACCTTGGCTGCGTGCACAGGCAACGTCTCAGTCAGTGACAGTGTTTCTGACGTTCTGAAAGCCAGTGCCCCCATGCCTGTGCCCAGGGAAAATGTGCCTGATAATTCCACCAAAAACCCCACACCAGGCCAGTTCACACAAACACGGGAGCCCATAAGCCCTAGCAGTTACCGGAATATGCTTCACGAGCATGACTGGAGACCAAGTAGTTTGTCTGGCCGGCCAAGGTCCGCGGACCCCAGGTCAAATTATGGTGTGGTGGAAAAGCTGCTGAAAACCTATGAGACATCTGCGGGGTCTGCATTGCAGAATTCTAGATGCTTCCAGGCCAACTGGACCAAATGTAGTTCTGATGTCAGTGGTGGAGCCACATTAGGTCAGCATTTAGAAAAGCTCCACATAGAACAAGAGCTTGAGCACAAGACATCAATGCATGGAGCACAGCACGTGAAGCAAGGGGTAGATCGGAAAAAGGCAACTGAGGTGAGAAAGCAGTCTAACATATTTGATGGTACTGCATCCATGTTTAGCAATGGCTCAGAGTTCAGTTGTTTGCCCATTCATATAAATAGAACATAGGCAAATGTTTTGACATCTTCTTAGTTCTTTGACCCTTCATTTGTGAATGAATATAAACCTTAGGATTGTAACTCAGCACGAACTTTTAAAAGTTTAGTTTTTAAGTCTGGGTTTGGTACATTACAGCTTTTATTTAAATTCTGAAATAGCAGAAAATATAATGTAATAAATGGGCTCTGTTGTGTTTCTTTCTTGAAGAATATTCTGAATGTGAATTTGTTCATTTATAGAACTTTATCCTATTAAAGTGTTTATATATTTTAAAGTATATGGAAAGTATTTTAAAAATAACTTGTATTTTTCTGTTATTAGCTATGATTGGTTCAGTCATTTCCAGAATTTGATTTGTGTTCTTCATGGGATTATTCACATGAATATGAGTTTGGTTAAAAAAACCATCATTTAAAATAGTGCCTCATAAAGTTCTCTTATTGTGGAGCTAAAAGGCAGTATATGAAAAAAAAAATGATAGTATAGCATAAAAACTTTAAAGTCATTATTATAGGTATAATAATGTGTGGAAATTGTCCCCCCAAAATGGATATTTAAATAAACTCACCTTTTTTATTACAGTGTGCTTGCAAAAGAGTGTAATCTTAGAGGGGAGAAAGGAGGTTGAAGAGATCTGTATTCACAATGAAGAGCTATCCATCAGTACCTTATACAGATAATTTATTAAAAGTTACAAGGTGGCATATTGTTATAATTAGGCAATACTTTGAAAATCCTAGTTTTACAAACCACAGTGTGTATGCAGCATAGTTTTAAAGGATGCTAGTTGCCTCCTTCTGGTGTGAGAAATTTTTATGTGGTTTTCAAGTCCTACAAAAATATCAGTTTACATCCAGTTGATCAGAAACTTTGTCTGTTTGCCCAAAGTGCAAATAACTATCCTGCTTTTGTATGAGTGTTGTTTAGTTGTGCCCATAAATACCTGTAAGGCTTCAGATGGAAGGGCATGGATGTGGAAGCATGTGTACAATAATCAGCCAAAAATTCTCATTAACAAATATTATTAAATATTTCCCATTTTTGCAATGACTGGAGGTTTGAGAAGGGTCCTCTACTGTAGATCCTTAAGAGCAGTTCTTATATTTGGGACACCCCTGGTGGTGTGGTTGAGTCCAGCTTCCAATACAGGGGACATGGGTCTGATATGTGGTCAGAGAACTAAGATCTCACATGCCCAAGGGGCTACTAACCCCAAGCGCCACATCTAGAGAGATGCCTCCTTACACATGGTAACTGAGAGCCCGCCCACTCGGCAACAAAAGATCCCACATGCCCCAATTAAGACCCAGCACAGCCAAAAGTAAATATTTTAAAAAAGAACAAAGTTCTATTTTAAAGTCTTTTAAAGATAATTTTGAAGCTTTTAAAAGACTGATAGTAAGAGTGGTTCTTAGTGAACAACAATAAAAAAAACATTAGACAAATCATTTGGTGATTTGTGTCCTTTTTGTTTATGATCTCTAAAAGTGTCAATAACTTGACATAAAATAACCAGACACAAATTAATTCTTCTTTAAATTATTATCTTTAAAAAACTGAAATATCTTAACACTCCACTAAGGAAAATCTTTAGTTCCATCATATCAGTGTTACCTGACATAAACTTTGAGTTCTAACATAAGAGTAACTTACATAGTTAGTTCTAAAAAGAAATTAGTTGTATTAAAACTTAGTACAACGAGATCCACAAGATTAGCAAATGCCATATTCATATTCAAAGTGAGCTGTTTTGATTAAAACATCCCAGACCACAAATATTAGACAAAGAGCTTCTTTAATTTTTCTTGCTTGTAAACTTGGTAATACATTAATCCTACAGTTGGGATCCATAATATATTAAGCTCTTTGCTGATGGTTCCTGAATGGTGAGGTGAAAGTCTTCTTTTGTGTCTTAGGAATCCATGGCAGTGAAATCCTCACCTGGAAAAGGATTTTCCCGACCTGCTAGACCAGCAAATCGCCGTCTCCCATCCAGATGGGCATCTAGATCTCCTTCAGCACCTCCTGCCTTGCGGAGAACTGCCCACAACTTCCCCATTCCTCTGCGATCAGAAGCATCGATGGTCTAAGTCTCTGGCCTGGATTGCTAGACTATGAGAGTCCCGATTGCCAAACAGAGTGTTCCGAGTGTTTACAACCAATTCTGTCTCTTCTGTACCTTTCAAGATTACTGGGACAATTTAAACCTTAACTTCCCATCAGTCTTCAGTGTTTTTAATCTATGGAATAATTATCTTCCTCTATTTTGATTTCCTAGATCAGAATTTTTTAATGCCATCCTCATTAATTTGCCAATATGATTTAAGTCAAAACAGTGTACTATATTGTATATTCTGACTTTCTTGCAAGTGGCAGAAAGCAAGGTTATGCGCATGGCTATGTATTTTGTAGGTGCATGTGCTGATACAGGAAATGTCAGTATGTATTTAGAGAAGTAAAACTGATGTGCTAGTGTTGACTTTGAAATTATAACATATATACCTATATATGCTTTGTGTTTATTTAAAATTTTTTAAAACACACAGTATTATTTATATTTTTTGTACCTTTTAATAGGTATCCACTTAAGGCGTTTGAGGTACATATATTAACTAACCACTTCCTTGGCCCCAACTACATAGAAAACTAACTGTACATATACCTAAGGTTAGTAGGTTTCTACAGCCAACTCAGTTCCTTAACCCATATAAGGATAGACTAATACCGTTGATCTCCTCGTTTATTCTTTTAAATATTAATAAATAAAAAGTTTAAATAGGTTGAAACAGATCAGCCTTCTAAAACAAACATAAAATGTCCACAAAAATTTTATATATCATTCAGCAGTCTGTTATGGCTTTTGCTGTATACTTGATCCTCAGAGCCAGCATAAGACTGCTTTATAAACAACATAACTAAACAATTAATTTATTTTGACAACTTCAGTAACAAACATACCTTAAATATGGTTTAAAAAAAAATTCAGTTAGGCTGAATCCTAATTTGGGCTAAATTTTAGTAAGCTTTTTTTCAGCATTTGGAGCAATACATATTGTGAGAGGTAAGTTATTCACTTTTTCCTTTTTTAACCTTTTCCCTGAAATTAGTAGATAAGAGACTATTTCAAATTTTTATTAACAAAGAAAATCAGGAACGATATTTCATTGAGAGCTGAATTGTTTTTCTTGTAGTGTGCTACATTCAAAAAGCCTTAAACTAACCTTTGGCATCCGTGGATAGCATAAGGGGCAGAAACTTTTTTGGTGGTCACAATTTGCCAACAGCAAATATCCATATACTCAGAGCTGACAGAAATATGAACGTTGAGGTGCCCGAAATTCTACATGAATGATCTTAGGAGCAATTTTGCTGTCCACTGTCTCTGTATAAAGCCAACTACATTATTAGATAGTAATTCTATTTAAGCTTTAAAGCTTAACGAATTCTTGTTACAAAGATATTCAAAGAGCCATCTCCTTGTGATACATTCTAACAATTTAGAAAAAGTCACTTCCCACCATGATTTGAGGCACAGTAATTAAGTTTTGAATCCCAGACTGCCTTCAAGGCTCAAGACTGTTGCATATTTGCCGATAAGAAGAGTTTCCAGGAGTTGAGCAGAATTAAACTTCTAGAACATGAGGTTGGAGCAGATGGTAAGAAAGGGCTACAGATCCAGTCTTTTAATTCTTGTTTGTTTCAAGAATATCCTTTTCCATAGGAAGACTGTAAGAGAAAGTTCGCTAGATATCAAGTGATGTCACTCATATAATATGCTTTTCATCTAAAAGGGAGAAGACACTGGGGAGGCGGGAAACTATGGCATAGGATGATGAACCTGGTAGGAAGATCCTGCTGTGTAACCATGGAGCACAAGCCTGCCCAAGGGCTGTGTGACATAGCTCCTCCTCTCCTTGCCTGTATCCCAGGTAGTCTGATGTGGGTCTGTGGTCCTAACTTGAATTACAAGTCAAATATTGAGGGTTGTTTTTTAATTCTTGGCCTCACCCCATAATTACTAAAAGAGAACTTCCAGGGGTGGGGAGGGAATTTTGAGTCTTAATAACACAGAACAAAATATTTGCTAATTAGGGAGATTTGGAAGCAGTGGCATTCATTGATACCCTAATGATGTGTATCATTGGATACTCATGTTACTTCTCTGGGACTTCCTTATCTGTAAATTAAAAGGGTGATATTGTCACACATCACAATTTTGTGCCACTTGTTCTAACCATCTGAATGAAACAGTGGGATACATTTTAACATCCTATGTTGACAAAAATCACAGAATATTAGAGCTGGGAAAAAAACTTAGCATCTACTCCAACTCCTTGATTGTAAAGTTGGAAAAACTAAAACAAATATTATTTGCATATTGTCTTCTCTTTTAAATATTTTATAATTTTTAATGGAAAAACCTATCAGTTAAATGGAAATTATCCTTGAAAATACATTTTTGATGTATTGTGACATTTAGCCAGTAGTTTTTCTACTTTGGATGGGCATTTTCTTCCCCCCAAACTTACCTTTATTATACCATCATTACTGGATTTTAGGGGGTTATAGACATTTCAGAGGCACTTGATTAGAAGTTTTCCCTGGCAGACTTTTGAAGGGAAAAAAATCTTATATTATTTCAATAGAGTTACGTTGAGTTTCAATGACGTTGTAGATTGATCTCAGAAAGGAAGAAGAATGAGGCAGAGAAGAGTGTTTGAGATGCTGTGCCTGTGTGCCTGTATGTGTGTGTGTGTGTGTGTGCACACGTGCACAACCCTTGCCCATGCTCCCTATGTTGCTTTATGATCAAAGCCAAATACAAATGATGTTGTATAATTCACTTTATTAAAAATTATTCATAACTTTTATTTATTTTTACATAGACAATGACAATGACCACATATTATCATGCACAAAACACGATTACTTCTACACAGAGGATTTAGCCAGTCTCCACGTCATCCTAAGAAAACATTTGGACCTAAAACCCAGAATCTGCTTTCCCATACAGACTTTTAAAAATGGCTTTTAGTCACACTTGCTGACAAACAGCTACTCAATAATGAAATCTCTTTCAATCATTGGAAACTATCAAGTAAAATACGTGTGGAAACACTTGTGGCGGCATGTGCATACATGAGGAAGAACATTTATATTTTCCTCTTTTACTGGTGAAACTCCAGCTGAGAGCTAAACTCAAATATGTACACAGTTCAACCTAGCTTCTCCTAAAATATCTCAAGATGGTAGTCTAAAGACCAAGCCTGCTTGAACTCCTGCACCCAGTCATATGCAAACACATCTAGCTTCTCATGTACTGACACCATTTTGTGTCTATTTATCTGCTCATTAAGTCTGATTAAGTTTGTTTTAAAAAGAAATACTCCTCTGAAATTTGCTCTTACCTTATGAAATCAGTTAAATTATTTTTAGACATACACAGATTTCTTGTTATTGTTGTTTTAGTTGCTAAGTTGCGCCTGACTCTTTTCAACCCCATGGACTGTAGCCTGCCAGTCTCCTCTGTCCGTGGGATTTCCCAGGCAAGAATGTTGGAGTGGGTTGCCATGTCCTTCTGCAGGGAATCTTCCCCACCCAGGGATTGAAACTGCACCTCCTGCTTAGCAAGTGGGTTCTTCACCACTGAGCCACCCGGAAAGCCCCACAGATTTCTAGTAGAGTGCTATTTTGCTTCAAATTCTGCACATTTCTTAAGTAGCAAGTATTTAATCAGAGGGACTTCTCTGCCAGCTCAGCAGTGAAGAATCCATGTGCAATCCACATGCAGGGGCTGCAGGAGACGTGGGTTCGATCCCTGGGTTGGGAAAATCCCCTGGAGGAGGGCATGCAACCCACTCCAGTATTCTTGCCTGGAGAATCTCATGGACAGAGGAGCCTGGCAGGCTACAGTCCATAGGGCTGCAAAGAGTTGGACACGACTGAAGCGACTTAGTATGCAGGCACCGTTATCAGAATCTGGACCCATGGCCTTCATTTTATTACAGCTCAGAAAATAAGCCTCTCCACAAATGAGCTTCATAAAGTAAAAGCAAACAAAAAAATTGCAGGAGGAGTTTTAAGGCAAGTGCCTAGCCAACATTTTTTATTGTGGGAATTCTTATCATAGAAAATAATCTTTGTCTCAGTGGGAAAAAAATCATAAGACTTAAAATCTGATACATATTACAATGATCTCATGAATCCAACAGGTAAGATTGGCAGCTTCTGGAAAGAAAAATGATTCAATTTTTTTAAATCTATGATGGAGTCTAGAAATGAGAGAAGAAGCTAGAGTAGGAAGGACCTTAGAAATCACACAGAGCCATCTCATCTGACTTTAAAAGACAGGCAAGGGTGGTGCGTGTAGACTGATAGTCTCTTCTTTCTACCTTCCTTTTATTGTCATCTAAAATTTTATCTAGATAAACCCATAAATAAAATCAGCCATCTATATCTTCATATAATAGACCATAAGAGCAAAATTAGATACCCCAGAAACTGAACGTGACATTTTTCTTCAATAAAAAACAGAAATAGGCACAACAACAAAGAGTAAGACCATGTCCAGAAGAACTTAGAAAATGACTGTATATATGACGTGGAAAAGCATAGGGAACACCCATATTGCATCTGGAAATAAAATATAGTCTAAGGGAAAAAGAAGTGCAGTGATATTATCACTAAAGAAGGTGAAGCTTAATCAGCTTCTCTGAGCTCTGTCCTGAATGAAAAGGAGGTGAGCTGCATGGAGCAGAGGAAAAGATACTTGAGAGCAAGAGTATTCACTGTTGATCTACTGCCATCCAGTTAAACAAACAGAAAGGCCAGGGCCTGGGAACATGAAATTTCTGCCCATAGTACTACTCCATTCTGTCTCTGGAGGAGGAGGTTCCCGCAGACTGTCTGTGCCCCACAAGTCTGTGCCAAAGGGTCACCCAGTTCCATCAGCTCACTTTTCCCACACTCACTCAAGTACTGTTCTGATTCTCAAATTAACGACTTGTTTAGAGAAATAAGAGAGTATCAAGACCAGTGTTTTTCTTTTTTTAAAATATTTCCAGGAAGTTTTCTCTAATAGTAAAAAAAAATAACTACCCAAAGTCTCTGTCTATAGAGAGCTTTCTCCATCCTTGGCTGCAAAGAACATAATCTGATTTCAGTATTTACCATCTAGTGATGTCCATGTGTAGAGTCATCTCTTGTGTTGTCGGAATAAGTTGTTTGCTATGACCAGCGTGTTCTCTTTACAAAACTAATCTGTTAGACTTTGCCCTGCTTCATTTTGTAATCCAAGGCCAAGCTTGCCTATTATTCCTACTTTTTTGCATTCCAGTCCTCTAGGATGAAAAGGACAATCTGTTTTTGATGTTAGTTCTAGGTGTTGTAGGTCTTCATAGAACTGGTCAGCGTTAGCTTCTTCAGCATTACTAGTTGGGGCATAGACTTGAATTATTGTGATGTTGAATGGTTTGCCTTGGAAATGAACAGAGATCATTCTATCATGTTTGAGATTGCACTCAAGTACTGCATTTTGGACTCTTTTGTTGACTATGAGGACTACTCCATTTCTTCTAAGGGATTCTTACCCACAGTAGTAGATAAAATGGTCATCTCAATTAAATACACCCATTCTCATCCATTTTAGTTTGCTGATTCCTAAAGATGTTGATGTTCAGTCTTGCCATCTCTTGTTGACCACTTCCAATTTACCTTGATTCATGGACCTAACATTCCAGGTCCCTTTGCAGTATTATTCTTTATAGCATCAGACTTTACTTTCACCACCAGACACATCCACAACAGCATCAATTCCACTTTGGCCCATCCACTTCATTCTTTCTGGAGCTACTAGTAATTGCCCTCCGCTCTTCCCCGGTAGCATGCTGGACACCTTCTGACCTGGGAGACTCATCTTTCAGTGTCCTCTCTTTTTGCCTTTTCATATTGTTCATAGGGTTCTCAAGGCAAGAATACTGGAGTGGTTTGCCATTCCTTCCTCCAGTGGACCATGTTTTGTCAGAACTCTTCACTATGACCCATCCGTCTTGGGTGACCCTGCATGGCATGGCTTGTAGTTCATTGACTTATACAAGCCCCTTTGCTACAACAAGGCTTTGATCCATGAAGGGTGGTGTCTAAAATCATTTCATTTAGAGTAGCTATAACTTGAAAATTTTTACAGTCCTTAAACAAGCCAGAATTTTGTTTGCTTTGTTCAGTTACTGTGCTAAGTGCTTAGGAAAGTGCCAGCAGAGAGTAAGCTCAATAAATATTTGTTGAATAAATTTTTAAAAAATTGTTGTTAACAGTTTAACAATAACAAAATGTTTTAATCATTTGTTATCAGGAAAATCAAAACAGGTTTTCCTCTCTGCTTTCTTATTTAATTACCACAGGCTGAAATTATTTATTTCCCAAAATTGAGCCAGCTGAATTTACTTTGTATAGTAATTTCTCTTCTTGACGGTGTCACCATATTTTCAGCACTTAAAATGTACCTACAAATAGAGATCATTTGTTTTCACTGTTTTGTAAACTTCATAAGCATAATCATTGGCATAAAATGACAAGAATACTACCAACGAGATAGTATTCTTGAATGTTTGAATTGACTGCTGGTAGAAATTTAAGTATCTTTTAGCTGAAAAGTCAGTGTGCTATGTGAAATATTGTAAGGCTCTCTTTTTTATTATCTGAGGAGAAACATGGTTGAAGGGCTTTTGTGAAGACAAAGAAATAACAGTATAGGAGTAACGTTTACCACATGTCATTGAATTAAAATTTCCAAAATTTCATGGTCGATGTCAGCTCTTCACAGCTCTCACATTTTAACTGCTGTCTTATGACACCCAGTGAAAGCTTTCACAGATAATTCAATCTTAAAATGTTTTTGCTAAATAAGCCAACTTTGAGAACTACTGTCTGCCGTTAGATAAAGCAGTGATTCATCATGTTAACCCATATTTTAGCCATTTTTACAAGTTTTTAATTTTCCTCTTAAGTAGTTTTACTAAATTGAGAATCTTTTTTAAATTGTTACTTATTTATTTTTGGCTATGCTTGGTCTTGGTTGCTGTGCAGGGACTTTCTCTAGTTGCAGAGAGTGGGGCTACTCTCTTGTTACAGAGCACAGGCTCTAGAGTCCGTGGGCTTCAGTAGTCGCAGTAAGCCTATGCAGCATGTGAAATCTTCCTGGACTAGGATCAAACCCATGTTCCCTGCATTGGCAGGGGGATTCTTTAACCACTGGACCACCAGGGAGGGCCCTAATTTCATCAGCAGTTTTCTCTGCCTAAACCAGCACATATACGTGTCAAAGAGCAGATTTTCAAACTCATTTCCCATTTCTTTATAAATTTGTCTAAAAGATAAGCATCTAAATAATTATTTCTGTTAATTTTTAACAAAATTCAGCATTTATGTCCAGCCCATTAATCCACAAAGGAAACCCAAAAACAAATTCTTTGAGAGGGGATATTATTGATGCACCACCCCAGGGCCGCTGATTCATGCAGAATATAAAAGGGTGACCCCTTTTGTCAACATCATAGATTCATTTCTCTGCAAACACTCATCAATGGGCATTTTCATTAATTAAGAAGAAATCTCACATATAGTTTAAAAATCATTTTCTGTAATTTCAATCTGTATAAATTAGGATAAAGATTTTTAAATTACCAAATTATCAGTGTCCATGCTTTCCAACTTAAAGAGCAAGGTTAGGGTTCATCTTTCAATCAGTCATTCTAGAATATACTTCTTGTGTGTTAGAACTATCAAACATCATTTAATAATTGTATCTTTTTCATCCTGTTGGTTTCTTTTTAATCTCCAAACAGATATAATCATAACTATAGCATGGAGCTTCACCAAGATTGGGGTTATTTTCTTTAAACAGATTTTAATAATCAGGCAATTTTGTCTTTTCAGTTGTGCTTTTCACTCCTAGCTAATATTTGTTTTCCTCTGTTGGTGCAATATTTTCTGCTCCTTTGAACAGTTTATTTTAATGTTAACCACAAGACCAGTGATGGTTTATGCTGTTATTCTCAGAGTTTTATCCACTGAAAGATATAAACAACCACACCTTTGGCAGTTCCACCATATTATAGCTTATATTTCAAATATGCCTCTAAGTACATCTTACTATTTTTAGATGGCAGCTACCTAGTACCAGTTCAGTAGTAAAAAGAATGGTCTATGACCTTTCCATCATTATTTCATTGGTAAAACTCATCTCTCTAACTTTTGCTGATTTCTGGAAGTACTAAGAAGTTTAAATTATCTGTTTTATTTTACTCAATATTCAGCTTGGGACCCAAACTTCCTTTTTAAATGACATAATATATTTCCTGAGGAAATACAGTTTTAAAACTGTTGTTGTTGTTCAGTTCCTTCAGTTCAGTTCAGTTCAGTTCATTTCAGTCGCTCAGTCGTGTCCGACTCTTTGCAACCCCATGAATCGCAGCACACCAGGCCTCCCTGTCCATCACCAACCCCTGGAGTTCACTCAGATTCACATCCATCGAGTCTGTGATGCCATCCAGCCATCTCATCCTCGGTCGTCCTGTTCTCCTCCTGCCCCCAATCCCTCCCAGCATCAAAGTCTTTTCCAATGAGTCAACTCTTCGCATGAGGTGGCCAAAGTACTGGAGTTTCAGCTTTAGCATCATTCCTTCCAAAGCAATCCCAGGGCTGATCTTCAGAATGGACTGGTTGGATCTCCTTGCAGTCCAAGGGACTCTCAAGAGTCTTCTCCAATACCACAGTTCAAAAGCATTAATTCTTCGGCTCTCAGCCTTCTTGCTTAGTTGTGCCCAACTCTTTGTGACCCCAAGGACTGCAGCACGCCTGGCTTCCCTGTCCTTCACCATCTCCCAGAGTTTGCTCAAATTCATGTCCATTGGGTCAGTGATGCCACCCATCCATCTCATCCTCTGTCACCCCCCCCTTCTTCTCCTGCCCTCAATCTTTCCCAGAATCAGGGGCTTTTCAGAAAATGATAACACAACATGCAATGCAGCTTATTTTAAAATACTTATTTGCTATTGGCAGGAAGTAGAACTTAGAAGGAATCAAGCACTTGTAAACAAAATACATAATCACAGTAACTGTTAGAAACTCTTAAATTCCATTTTGCAATCAATGACTTTCTGTGGCATGTAATCTAAAGGTTAAAAACCCTGATTCTTTCTTTTTCAATAGTAAAAGATGTGTATCAGTTTTCACAGTCAATAGCCAGACAAAAAATAAAAGATGATCATAATTGCAAGCCGTGTTGGGAACATGATTAACTTAGCAATATAAAATAATTACATAGAATTTGGGGGGGGGGTCAAGCAGAGTGATGTGGTAAGTGAAAGTGCATACATGGATGTGTTTTCATCCACCCAGCCAGTTTATGTCTTTTGGTTGGTGCATTTAATCCATTTACATCTAAGGTAATTATCATCCAGATCTCCTTCCAGTACCAAAGGGGCCTAGAAGATACAGTGTAGTCTCACAGCCCTCGTCATACACAGCAGAGTCTAAAAGGGAAGTGGGAAAATCCAAAATATTTCTGCAGAACTTAATCTAAAATGAAACACTTGACTTAACATTAATGCCTTAAACAAAAGGAAAAATGATCAAAGATGGCACCTGTTGGCCAACTTTTTGCTTTCTCCAGCATTTTAGAGCAAAATGAAATTATCACTAGTATGTAGCAGGATTGTTTACTTATGGATCTCAGTAAGATCAGCAAAGACAGTTTACAGGCTCAAATTGGTAGAGAGTACTACCTGGAAATTTCAAACTTCTAGTAAGAGAATAAAGGAATTTATGGAGTTTTATTTCCCCAAAATTGTACTTCAGATATTAACTTATTTTGGTGAAGAAGAACATGGAATAAGTCTTTCACATAAAAGTATTCAATCTGTTTTTAAAGTAAAGATGATTAACAAATCACTGAGGATCATTCTTTAAACTACAGTTTACATTTGTGCCCCAAGCAAGCACCTCTTACCCAGATCATCCTAAATCAATTTACAAAACCTGAAAATATATTAATTCACCTGGTATCTCTTCTCTAACTCTGAAATTTGCACTCTAGAATTGTTAGGGGAAGCACACGAACTGAAACCGCCCACCCTGGCCAGGCCCTTTAGTAACCATTCGGATGAGTTGTTCCATGACAGGAGATCCTGGTAAGGAATACAGAACTAATAAGCCACCACCAACCAGAAGAGTTCGGGAAAGGTCAAAAGGAGACACCATATGTCCATCCACTTCCCAGAATCCCTCTCGCTAGCATCCATCTTGGCTGGGTGATGCGTGTGCCACCAGGAAAGACTCTGAATTAGAATAATTGGCCAAAGACCACCCGGAAACTAATCCCATCACCATAAAACGCAAGACTGCGAGCCACGCGGCAGAGCAGTTCTCCTGGGTTCCCTTACCCTGCTGCTCTCCACCCGGGTGCCCTTTCCCAATAAAATCTCTTGCTTTGTCAGCACATTTGTCTCCTCGGACAATTCATTTCCAAGTGTTAGACAAGAGCCCAGTTTCGGGCCCTGTAAGGGGTCCCCTTTCCTGCAACAGAATGTTCAGGATTATTCAACAAAGCTTCCAAAATTATTTAAATCTTAAGTCCATTTCAAGAAAAGAAAAAAATATGGTACTGGCAAAACCTAATTGAAAATCTTGACCTTTTCAAATATTTCTTTTCCTTAGCAGTTCTAATTTCTGAAATATTATAAAGCGCAAAGGGAAATTTTCAGAATGGAATGAAGAATGGCTTTGATTTTCTGTTTTCACTCTGGGGTCGGGGTCTACGCCCTTTAGGTTTCATAAACCACAATGAAAAGACAGATCTGATTCTAAACTACCTGACTGTTATGGCCTCCGGAAATTCAACCAGTCCATTCTGAAGGAGATCAGCCCTGGGATTTCTTTGGAAGGAATGATGCTAAAGCTGAAACTCCAGTACTTCGGCCACCTCATGCGAAGAGTTGACTCATTGGAAAAGACTCTGATGCTGGGAGGGATTGGGGGCAGGAGGAGAAGGGGATGACAGAGGATGAGATGGCTGGATGGCATCACGGACTCGATGGACATGAGTCTGAGTGAACTCCGGGAGTTGGTGATGGACAGGGAGGCCTGGTGTGCTGCGATTCATGGGGTCGCAAAGAATCGGACACGACTGAGCGACTGAAATGAACTGAACTGAACTGATGGTCCCCCAATTCAGAAAGTACGCATGCAATGAGGGCAAAGAAACATACAACATTAGCAACCAGAAGTAAAGTGAATGCTTTGGGAAAACATACAGTCAGGGAAAACAGCAAGGCAAAGCCATTCCACTGCCCTGCATATCCTGTGTAGCTCTTTGCAGGGCTGTGGGGGCGTGTGGGGGGCAAGCTGAGGAGGGAGAATAGGAAATGTCAGAGGAAGACCTCACCAGATACTACTTTAGAGGACTTAGTAGCAAATAGGCACTTACCTACTCTTTTGACTACAAGGAAAAAAATTTGCTATATTGTAGAAGGCAATGGCAGCCCACTCCAGTACTCTTGCCTGGAAAATCCCATGGATGGAGGAGCCTGGTGGGCTGCAGTCCATGGGGTCACTAAGAGTGGGACGTGACTGAGTGACTTCACTTTCACTTTTCACTTTCCTGCATTGGAGAAGGAAATGGCAACCCACTCCAGTGTTCTTGCCTGGAGAATCCCAGGGACGGGGGAGCCTGGTGGGCTGCCGTCTATGGGGTCGCACAGAGTCGGACATGACTGAAGCGACTTAGCAGCAGCAGCAGGAGAGTGGGAAAAAAAAGTAGTGGGATCTCATTTGTGTATAGCAAAATACTTTTGTATTTTCTACTTAAAATTTTACAGAAACATATTTGTAAAGAGGAAACAAATTTTAAAATCTATAAACAAAATATGATTTCCTTTATTTACTCTTTCAAATGATGCTTATCTCCCAGTATCCTAATTGGAAAATTAATTTCCCCTAAAGAATAGGAGAAATCTTTTTATCTGATAAATAAGTCACTTTCTACTCATTTAAATTATGTTTTCTGTTAGCTTCATTGTGTCTAATCTATTAACTTATTTTAAATAATAGACTATAAAATTACCCTGACCTAGGTAAAGAAATGATCATCTGGAGGAAAATGGTTCCAATAAGCATATTTATGATGATCATACATGTGAGGTTTCTATATTTAAAATTATGAATACATGATGCCCAGTTAAATTTGTACTTCAGATAAACAATAATCAGTTTATAATAACACTATTGGTTTATTCTACTCTGAATCGATTGTTAACACAAAGATAGATAGATGATGATAAGTAAACAGAAGATAGATAGAATACAATATATGGGACATCCTTACAGTAAAATATTTTTTGTTGTTTTCTGATTCTCAATAGAGGAAAGAAAGAAAAAAAGAAATATTTTGAAGGCAGAGCCCAGAGGAAGGCTAACCAGACTAACAATAAATTGGTTGCTTTGAAAAGCAGAGGAGGTTTTAAGCCGATCTCCATGAGAGATAATGGAGCTCCTAGCTGCAACAATATATTAAATAGGTATTTCCCAGGCTTAACACCCTACAACATGCAGCTCAGAAGAAAATGGAACAGTCAAAAGAATTCTTTTGACCCGGAAAAGTCGATCTAGAACTAAGAACAGTTTATAGCTTAGAGCAGGATACACAAATAAAGTGGTTATTAACTGACAGTTAATAAAAAAAGATTAAGAAATCAATTACAAAAATAGAAACTAATTATAAAATAAAATATTTTCCCATTGTATTCATAATGATACTCATTATATAAAAGTTGAAATCATTAGAGAAATATAATTAAAAACACAATGCTTTCCCAACCCAAAAAAGATAATAAAGACAGTACTTTTATTTTTGAATAAGCACTAAACCAGACTATAATGCACATCACAGGTAATCTGCTAGGAGACTGTAAAGATAGAAAGGAGTTTTACCCTCTTATATACCAAAGCTGATAGAGTCCATTGCATGCTAAGTCGCTTCAGTCATGTCCGACTCCTTGTGACCCTGTGGACAGTAGCCCACCAGGCTCCTCTGCCCATGGGATTCTCTAGGCAAGAAAACTGGAGTGGGTTGCCATGCTCTTCTCCAGGGAATTTTCCCTACCCAGGGATAGAACCCACATCTCATATGTCTTCTGCATTGGCAGGCAGGTTCTCTACTGCTAGCTCCATCTAGGAAGCCCAATACATACCTATTTTCAAGATAATAATAACTAATCCTCAGGTGGGAGGAGTGGGCAGCACCATCAGTCATACAGAATTCATCCTAAATTCAGCTGGTAATTCAGTGACCATCTATGCTAGGTAACTGAACTAGCCAGAGGGAAAAGACCCTTTTCTTATTTTTATGACAGAAAGTAGTTTCATACCTTGGAGTGAGGTGCCCATTCAAGTTAAGGCTTCTGTCCTCCCACAGAGACTGGGAGACTGTCTCCTTTAATGTTTGCATTGCCTTTTATGTGTGGTGGGGCCAGGGCTGGAGTAGGGATGGGGCAGAGGGGCTCAAACAAACATATCCTTCTCACAGCTCCGAAGGCTGTGCTGTACTGTGCTTAGTCGTTTAGTCATGTCCAGCTTTTTGTGACCCACTGGACTGCAGCCCGCCAGACTCCTTTGTCCATGGGGATTCTCCAGGAGGGAATACTGGAGTGGGTTGCCATGCCCTCCTCCAGGGGATCTTCCCCACCCAGGGGTCCAACCCAGGTCTTTCGCATTGCAGGTGGATTCTTTACCACCTGAGCCACTAAGGAAGCCCTGCTGCTAAGTGGCTTCAGTCGTGTCAGACTCTGTGCGACCCCATAGACGGCAGCCCACCAGGCTCCCCCGTCCCTGGGATTCTCCAGGCAAGAACACTGGAGTGGGTTGCCATTTCCTTCTCCAGTGCATGAAAGTGAAAAGTGAAAGTGAAGTCGTTCAGTCGTATCTGACTCTCAGTGACCCCATGGACTGCAGCCTTCCAGGCTCCTCCGTCCATGGGGTTTTCCAGGCAAGAGCACTGGAGTGGGCTGCCATCGCCTTCTGCTGCTGCTGCTGCCGCCAAGTCGGAAGTCCAAAATCAAGGCGAACTGAACAGATTAGATGTCTTGTGAGGATGTTTCCTAGGTGGCGCTGGTGGTAAAGAAACCGCCTGCCAGTGTATGAGACTGAGACAGGGGGTTTGATCCCGGGGTCACGAAGATCCCCTGGAGAAGAGCATAACAACCCACTCCAGTATTCTTGCCTGGAGAATCCCATGGACAGAGGAGCCTGGAGGGCTACAGTCCACAGGGTCACAAAGAGTCAACAGGAGTGCCTTAGCACTGTACTCACACTCACAAGGACGCTTCCCGGTTCACAGACTTCCTGGTTCATTCTGTCCGCGGGGTCCTCATAGGGAAGAGAGTTTGATGTTTGCATTTCAAAGAGATAGTTCCCAGATCCTTAAGGGAAATGTTCCTAGTTCATGAAGCTGACAAAGGCCTATCTAGTTTCCAAAAGGGTTTCAGTTCAGTTCAGTCGCTCAGTCGTGTCCGACTCTCTGCGACCCCATGAATCGCAGCACGCCAGGCCTCCCTGTCCATCACCAACTCCCGGAGTTCACTCAGACTCACGTCCATCGAGTCAGTGATGCCATCCAGCCAGCTCATCCTCTGTCGTCCCCTTCTCCTCCTGCCCCCAATCCCTCCCAGCAGCAGAGTCTTTTCCAATGAGTCAACTCTTCACATGAGGTGGCCAAAGTACTGGAGTTTCAGCTTTAGCATCAGTCCTTCCAAAGAAATCCCAGGGCTGATCTCCTTCAGGATGGACTGGTTGGATCTCCTTGCAGTCCAAGGGACTCTCAAGAGTCTTCTCCAACACCACAGTTCAAAAGCATCAATTCTTCAGCGCTCAGCCTTCTTCACAGTCCAACTCTCACATCCATACATGACTACTGGAAAAACCATAGCCTTGACTAGACGGACCTTAGTCGGCAAAGTAATGTCTCTGCTTTTGAATATGCTATCTAGGTTGGTCATAACTTTTCTTCCAAGGAGTAAGCGTCTTTTAATTTCATGGCTGCAGTCACCATCTGCAGTGATTTTGGAGCCCCCAAAATAAAGTCTGACACTGTTTCCGCTGTTTACCCATCTATTTCCCATGAAGTGATAAATAGACTTTATTCTCAGGGACGTTGAAAATATCCTGAGGCAAAGTGTTGTTTATTTAAAGTCTTGAGATACCAGGAAACTGGGAGGAAGCATGCCAGAGAGGAAGTGAAGGGCAGAATCATAACATGGGTTTGGGTTAGACTTGAAGAGAGCCAAGAGATTCTGATCTAGAATTAGGGGACATTTGTTTGTGCTTCTTTTCCAGGTTGGAGCTGACTCGCTTCCATCTTGCAATGGAATAAAGGTGTACACCACTAGTACTCTCTCCACCACAACTTTGCCCCTCTTCTAAAACTCCTTGTCAGTGAAGCATAGGAAAAACCTATGAGTCTGAAAAATTCACTAAAATTGTTCTTATGAATACTATACCAATTAATTTTATAACACTATACGGAGGCAAGACACATCAAGATGAATAAGATTAATTAGCATTCTGAAAATGTTCTCAGTGCATAAATAAACTGGAGATAAATGTGAAGCAGTATAATAGAAAGTTATTCTTTCACTTACTCCTTTTCTCCTACTCTCTGATTCCACATATCTTGATATTTTAAAAACATGCAGGATTTATTTGTTCATATGTAGCTCTTGAATAGCTTGGTATAATTGATACCCACGGATTATTTGTTCATATGTAGCTCTTGAATAGCTTGGTATAATTGATACCCATGGATTATTTGTTCATATGTAGCTCTTGAATAGTTTAGTTTAATTGTGATTATAATTTATGGCATTATTTAACTTTCAGAATTAAAGGACAGTTATCACTGCACCATAAATATGAGTCAACCTGTACTTTATTGAGCCTTTGCACACACCACCATTTTAGATGTCATAGTCACCTGGATCATTGATCTCAAGTATTAAAACGTGGTTATAGAGAAAAATATACATGCTTTGAAGCATTTCCTAAATTAGCAGTCAGTAAGCATAAAACAATACTGTAACAGCACAAATTAAATGCACACATGTAACATAGAATCAGGGTGGAAATGACAGAATAGGCAGATAGAGTAATAATTTTTCTGACCATAGATGGTGCCTGTATCCCATCCAGCAGATGGAGATTTTTTTTTTCCAGCTTTTCATGATTTGCTAAACCCCATTCTATGACCTACAAAAAATAGGCCATTCTTGTTCAGTCCAAGTAAAACCCTGATGACATGGCTTTTCCTCCTGAATGAAAAAACAAAAAGGAGGCTTCTAACAGTGTAATCCAAAATACTCAGGGGGATAAAGAAATTTCTCTAGATTCATAGAAATCCATAAGAAGGTTAACAGTTACTTTAATTAGACAAAAGACCTAAAGCAATGCTAATGCACAATCTTCTAAGAATAAAAGATCCCACTTATTTCATTCAACAAATATTAATTGATCATCTTCACATATTAGGCATTGTTGTAGGTCTGGGTGAATACAAGTTGACCAAATCCCTTCCTTTGGTGCTTACGGCCTATTGAAAGAAGAAAGACCAAGAAAAAACTTACAAAGGTAAGATTTTGAATGCCAGGTGGGGAGTAGGGTGTTGGAAAATGAACTAGAAAGAAGAGAGAATATGCTGGAATGGACATTCAATTTAAATACAGTGATTAGTGAGGGCTCATTGAGAAGAGGATGTTTGAGCCAGGATGATAAGAAGGTGGGCTTCTGAGGTGGTGTTAGTGGTAAAGAACTTGACTGCCCATCCAGGAGAAACAAAAGACTTGATTCAATCTCTGGGTGGGGAAGATCCCCTAGAAGAGGGCATGGCAACCCACTCCAGTATTCTTGCTTGGAGAATCCCATGGACAGAGGAGCCTGATGAGCTACGGTCCATAGGGTTGCAAAGAGTTGGACACAACTGAAGTGAGTTTGTTCTTGTTGTTTACCCCCTCAGTTGTATCTGACTCTTGCAATCTCATGGACTAGAGCACACCTAGCTCCTCTGCTCATGGGATTTCTCAAGCAAGAATACTGGAATGGGTTGTATTTCCTCCTCCAGGGGAATCTTCCTGACCCAGGGATCAAACTTCCAACTCCTGCATTGCAGACAGAGTCTTCACCTGCTGAGCCAAGGTGAGGGACTGAACTCTGTAGGTATCTGGGGGAAATATGCTCAGGTACTAGGATTAACAAGACCAAACATCCTGAGGCAGGGAGATATCTGGTGAGTGAAAGGCCCAGCCAGGAGGCCAGGGTGGCTGGAGAATGGGGAACAAGAGAGATAAATAGAAGAGACTGGAAAGGTCATGAGGAACTAGATTGTGTAAAGCTGGCAGAGATGTTTCAAGGGCTTAGAGTGCCACTCCAAGGAGAACAAAATTCCTGGCAGGGCTTTAAGCAAAGGAATGATAAGATATTATGCATGTTTTAAAGGCATGGATCTGATGCCTTGTTGAGAATTTAAAAGAAAAATCCAAACAAATAGTTCTCCTTTACCTTAAAAACAGTCTGTAAAGTAGTATCTATCAATTGAAAAAAGAAATGCCTTGTCCTTTATACAAAAATGTGGCTTCTTTTTTCTGGCATTTGGCAGAAAAATGGTCAATTTGGAACTAATGTATCCATCCTCTCTAACCTGGGTTCTCCTGCCCAGTGGTACTCTCAGAGCAGCCAGCTGGCTGGGATTAGAGGCTTCCTGCCCACCCCAGGGGAATGAAGGAAGTTCGTGGGCCTTGGGGGTTATCATTGGCAAGTGTAAGTTGAGCGACTTTTCTCCCTGCTCCTGCTCCTACTAAGATGAAGACCAGCTTCATCTCAAGAGGAAATAAACAGTATTTTTATGCATAGAAATAAAGTTTCTTTACTTCAATTACTTTCTCCCTAAAAAAATATATATATATATACAGCATGCAAACTATCAGAGTAATACACAAGATCTCAAAGCTGACATCGGAGGCTTCATCACCAAAGCCCTGCTCTTTCCCACATGTTCTATTTTTTTCTGAATGCAATGAGCTTTAGCCAACCCGAAGAGCTATTTTCTGTTTCTTTTCTCATGCCATTTCTGTTTCTTTGCTCATGCTATGTGTTCTGCCTGAAACACTTCCCTGACACCCATTTCTCCAGGTCCAAAATGAAGCTACAAAGTGGAAGGAGTGAGGAGCCCTGGCTGAAATTGTTAAACTTTGACGCCAGGAACTTAAACTTTCTCAGCCTATTTCCTTATTTGCCTCACAGAGGATGTTATGTACCAATTAGAAAACAGAAGTGAAAGTCTTTATAGATTATAAAATAAAAACATCACATTTATTTAGTCAATAAATACTGATATCTATTTCACTGAAGGAGACAGATTGAGGGGAATAGAGGGAAGATGGGAAGATATTTGGGAATAAGAAAGCTCAGTGGTAAGTGCTGCTCAAGGAGGCTCTCCTCCACTGCACCTGGTCATACAGTGGAGGGAAAGTAGTCAGTGCCACCTCTAACATTCACTGGGTTTGGGACAAGAGCACAAAATGAGTCCCATGTCACATACTTCATAACAAAAAAATTGCAAAATACCAGTAAAAGTATGGTTTTCACACAACTTGAAAGTCTGAAAAACATCAGAGTTAGCTGAATTTAATTGCTGTTACACAGATTCACTGTTCTATTTATAGACTGGTGTTGTAACAAGTAATAAGATAAAGACAAACCTAGTTCATAAATAATCATGCATTCAATTAAATTTATTTTTATTGTCTTCATTTTGCAAAGCCACTAAATGAGGTTGCTATCGGTATAAAATGGGCTTCCCTGGGGGCTCAGTCAGTTAAGAATCTGCCTGCAATGCAGGAGACCTGGGTTCCACCCCTGGGTTGGGAAGATCCCCTGGAGGAGGACATAGTAACCCACTCCAGTATTCTTGCCTGGAGAATCCCCATGGACAGAGGACCCTGGTAAGCTGCAGTCCATGGGGTCACAAAGAGTTGGACACGATTGAATGACTAAGCACAGCACATAAGTATAAAATACACACAGAATTGGAAGACTTGCTACCCCTCGAAAGAAAGTAAAATAGCTCATGAATTTTTGTGTTGATTAAATATTGACATGATAATATTTTATAAGGATTGGATTAAGCAAAACATCATTGAACTTTAAAAAACCATATATAGCACATGTTGACTTTTATATATTTTAGATAAAGCTAGGCACTGAGCAGTCTCATGCTAATTTGGGATAAACCTTTCATTGTATTTCTGAGGCAGGGAAGATGATGGAACATTTCCATGATCTCTGTTCTTTCAACTCTTTCCCTGAATAGACATAAGAACACATCAGGAGTAAGGGCTGCAGCTCCAGAAGCTGACTTAGTCTAAGTCCAACTTTGGCCATGCTGTGCCCCAGGTCTCCCTACCTAGAGAGTAATTATGAGCCTGAGTATTACAAGGAGGGAAGGTGAGGGAGGACTCTGAAAAACACTGGCCCTGTGAACAGGAAGAGTCTGTACACCTGGAGGGCTGCATGATCTCACAACTCCCAGAAAAACTCCCTTCCTCACAGAAACTTGAAATCCTGGAAAGAATTTCTTTCTAAAGTCACAGGAGGAAAGGGACAGCATCCAAACTGTGTGTGTGTGTGTTAGTCGCTCAGTCATGACTGACTCTTTGTGAGCCCTGGACTGCAGCCTGACAGGCTCCTCTGTCCATGGAATTCTCCAGGCAAGAATACTGGAGTGTGTTGCCATTCCCTTCTCCAGGGGATCTTCCCAACCCAGGGATCAAACCTAAATCTTCCACATTGCGGGAAGATTCTTTGTTGTCTGAGCCACCAGGGAAGCGCAGCATCCAAACTACCTCCCATAAACCTGTATTTCATGTTTTATGTCAGTCAAATTGTATCTGTGAAATCAAGGACTTCAGAGCTCCCAGAAATAACCTTGAAAAGTACTTGTAAATGACTTACAGTCTGACAGACGCATTCTGTACCTTTAAGCATGGCATTGGTATGAATTATTACCCAGATAATTTAAATAAAAGCAGATTCAGGTAACTCTAGCTTGACATTTGTAAACATTTCCCATTTAATCTGGACTCTTTAGGTGTGGCAGTAACCCAGGGATTTAGAACATTCAAGATGTGTGTGCATAGGATAGGGTTTGGAGCTTGCTCACAGGGGCAGGGAATTGGATTTCTTCCCACCAGAAATGGAGAGTTGGAGAAAAGATGTGAGGTTGGCACATCCCATTGGATAGTCCAGGAAGAATGGAGAAAAAGATTCAACGTGCACTTCTTAACGTGACTTGGAGCAGAACAACAGGCCAGGAAGCCAAGCAGGCAAAGATGTGCCAGATAGACGAAGACAGAGAGGAAAAAGAGCCTGTTAATGTTGGGTAGCTAAGCAGCTGCTGTCAGAGAATGTTGTTCATCCCAGTGGGATACAAAAAAACAATGTAACTGGTCTTCTAGCAGGTGGGATACAGCTCTCCTCTTCCTGAGCAGTTTACTTCCAAGTGTAATTGGCTTTAGACAGGTAGAAAGGTAAGTGAGAGAAAAAGGATCAGCTCAGGAAGGACTGAAGCATCTCATTTAAACTGAGGTTAAATGTAATTAACCTTATTAATTAATTACATTATTAATTACATAAGTATATTAATTAAATGTGATTAATAATGATATCAGGGCTCAGATGGATATTAACTTAGAGAAAGGCAGGGCGAACTTCCTCCCTGAAATTTTTTTATGTTTTCGGATGTACATTTTAGTGCTTGTAACCATCAGAGGCAGCCTGTTTGTGACTCTTCTTTCTGGAGGGCAGATATGCAGATGAACATTGATGTTTACTTTTTTTCATTCTTTAGTCAACAAATATTCACTGGCCTTTTTCTTCTGGTTACAGCACAATGAAAAATGAAAACAGGAAACTTTCTAATCTTTTGACTCATATCTTTTTATGATATAATTTAAAAATAATTTTTCTAATTAAACATTTCTCAAAGAGGTGATGTTTGAATGAGCACTTTATAGATTTTGAACATGGAATAGTTACTTTAGTTTTTCTTCTAGTCCAACAATTTCTTTCGGTCCAAAACTGCTTTTCCAGCAATTTTGAAAACTGCAAAAAACTTTTACTTACAAGATCATATCTGGGCAAAAGATACTTGATAATGATTAAACTGGCTACAAGAAAGGATTGAGATTAAAAAGATAGGCCATTCTGCATATTATTAAAAGGAGGGCAGGGAACAAGGGCACCTGCCAGTCATTTTCAGTAAAGTATTTTGAATCTAAATTTCCCACATGCCTGAGACATAATTTTATCATTATAAAAGGTTATTTTTAATTAAAATATATATATACCTTTTTATAGATTCACTGGTTTTCATTACATAAACAATAAAATCATACATTCAAAAATGTAAATAATTATACTAAAGTGCTACTGGTATGTGTGTTCATGTGATGAGATGCGTTCTTCCCTCATTCTCCTGCTTTCTAACTTTTAGACTTTCTTCTATGATTTAAGTAACATATTAGGAGCCCCAAGGAGGAGCTTCCCTGGCCACTCAGTGGTAAAGAATCCACCTGCAATGCAGGAGCCGCGGGAGACACAGGTTCAATCCCTGGATCAGGAAGATCCCCTGGAGGAGGGCACGGCAACTCACTCCAGTATTCCTGCCTGGAGAATCCCATGGTCAGAGGAGCCCGGAGGGCTACCGTCCATAGGATTGCAAAGAGTCCTACACGACTGAGCATGCACAGGAGGAGGGGGAGGTACTTGCACCTAGTCATGATATTCTCCTGGGAAAATCTCAGATCTATATCAATCTGTTGGCTTCTTCTCTCATCTACTGATCAAGCTGGAGGAAATTCTAAGCCTCTAAAGGTTAGTGTGTCTCCCCAAGGGGCTGCTGCTGCTGCTAAGTCACTTCAGTCGTGTCCCACTCTGTGTGACCCCGTAGACAGCAGGCCACCAGGCTCCCCCATCTCTAGGATTCTCCAGGCAAGAACACTGGAGTGGGTTGCCATTTCCTTCTCCAATGCATGAAAGTGAAAAGTGAAAGGGAAGTCGCTCAGTCGTGTCCCACTCTGTGTGACCCTGTAGACAGCAGCCCACCAGGCTCCCCCGTCCCTGGGATTCTCCAGGCAAGAACACTGGAGTGGGTTGCCATTTCCTTCTCCAATGCAGGAAAGTGAAAAGTGAAAGGGAAGTCGCTCAGTCATGTCCGACTCTTAGCGACCCCATGGACTGCAGCCCACCAGGCTCCTCCGTCCATGGGGTTTTCCAGGCAAGAGTGCTGGAGTGGGGCGCCATCGCCTTCTCCGCCCCAAGGGGCTACTATCAAGCTTATCAGGACCTCAATGCCAGCCACTTTTTTACTTCTCCCAGCCTCTCTCTCCTTCTGCCTGAGGGTCATTTCAGTCCTACACTTTCCCAAAACCCTCTGTTTCATATGCCCTCTTTGTTTTGAACAGTTTACCTTGTCTTATGTTTAACTGAAGGGAAAGAAAAATAGAGATCTGTCTGCACGAACTGTGTCAGCTTTCTTCACATACTCACATGACACCATCACTCCCTCCTCTCAAAGATTGGCTCTTTCTCCTTCTGCGGTAACAACCTCTTTCAGTCTGTACCCTGTTCTAGACAAGGGGGACAGTAGAGCTTATACTCTACTAGAAAGGTCATTGTTGGCAATTCCAACCCTGAGTAAATCTAGGGTCATCTGTTCCCAGATATGAGGAATACCTTCAGTAAACAGTCACCGGACCAGAAAAGGGCCTCAATGGTTACAACAGTTTCATGTTACTCATTTATTTATTTAACAAATATTGAATGTCCACCAAACTCTTTACCATCAAGAGGGAGCACACATATTAAACCAGTAATTGCACAGATCATTAGTTAATTATATTCTATGAAATGCCCAGAAGGAAGGATACAGGATATTGACAGCATATAACTAGGGCACCTTGCATAAACTAGCACATTAAAAAAAAGCCTTCCCTAAGAAAATGTCAGTTAATTGAGAAGTGGAGAATGAGTAGGTGTTTGTTAAGCAAACCAACAGGGAAAAGGCCTTCCAGGCAAAGTGATCATAAAGCCTTGCATGAAACTGGGAAGGTATAAAGATTGAAAGTAGGTCAGGGTGGCTACAGTTTATTGACCAAGGACAAGAAAAGGTAAAAAAGAAGTTTCATAGGTATGCTGGCACCAGATCTTTGAGGAGCCTGGTCTTTTCCTATGATCTTATCCTATGACTTGGGCTTCCACGGTGGGTCAGAGGGTGAAGAATCTGCCAGCAATGCAGGAGACCCGGATTCAATCCCTGGGTTGGGAATATCCCCTGGAGAAGGAAACGGCTACCCACTCCAGGACTTTTTCCTGGAGAATTCCATGGACAGAAGAGCCTGGCAGGCTAGAGTACATGTGTTCGCAAAGAGTTGGACACAACTGAGTGACTAACACTTTGACTTTCACTTTATCCTATGAGCAGTGGAAATGCACTGAAGGATTTAAATCAAGACTGACCTCATTTGCTTTGTTTTTAAAAGTTAATTTCAGATTTTTTGTTACCAACACCAACTAAAACACTGATTTAATTCATAAAAAACTCTAACAAATTACAAGAATGCGTACCTCTTGACTTTCCTTTCTGGATATCTAAATCCCACTTCATTGGACACTCAGTTCACCATTACTTCCACAAAGTCTTCTTTGAGCATTTCAGGGCTGAGTTGTTTACAATTTTGTGACTTCTTAGAGCCATTGCAGCCTTGTTGTCCCCCTACCAGAATGTTAACTTCTGGAGGACAGGAATTACTATCTACTGTCTTCACTGATCTATCCCTATCACATAAAACAGGACCTGGCCATGGGCTGGTGTTCCACTCAGTTCAATTCACTTTAGTTCAGCTCAGTCACTCAGTCGTGTCTGACTCTTTGTGACCCCATGGGCTGCAGCATGCCAGGCTTTCCTCTCCATCCCCAAATCCTGGAGTTTACTCAAAATCATGTTCATTGTGTTGGTGACGCCATCCAACCTTCTCATCCTCTGTCATCCACTTCTCCTCCCACCTTCAACCTTTACCAGCATCAGGGTCTTTTGCAGTGAGTCAGTTCTTCACATCAGGTGGCCAGAGTATTGGAGTTTCAGCTTCAACATCAGTCCTTCCAATGAATATTCAGGACTGATTTCCTTTAGGACAGACTGGTTGGATTTCCTTGCAGTCCAAGGGACTTTCAAGAGTCTTCTCCAATACCACAGTTCAAAAGTTTCAATTCTTTGGTGCTCAGCTTTCTTTATAGTCCAACTCTCACATCTATACAAGACCACTGGAAAAACTATAGCCTTGACTAGATGGACCTTGTTGGCAAAGTAATGTCTCTACTTTTAATATGCTGTTTCAGTTCAGTGCAGTTCAGTCGCTCAGTCGTGTCCGACTCTTTGTGACCCCATGAATTGCAGCATGCCAGGCCTCCCTATCCATCACCAACTCCCGGAGTTCACTCAGACTCACGTCCATCAAGTCCGTGATGCCATCCAGCCATCTCATCCTCGGTCGACCCCTTCTCCTCCTGCCCCCAATCCCTCCCAGCATCAGAGTCTTTTCCAATGAGTCAACTCTTTGCATGAGGTGGCCAAAGTACTGGAGTTGCAACTTTAGCATCATTCCTTCCAAAGAATTCCCAGGGTTGATCTCCTTCAGAATGGACTGGTTGCATCTCCTTGCAGTCCAAGGGACTCTCAAGAGTCTTCTCCAACACCACAGTTCAAAAGCATCAGTTCTTCAGTGCTCAGCCTTCTTCACAGTCCAACTCTCACATCCATACATGACCACAGGAAAAACCATAGCCTTGACTAGATGGACCTGAGTCAGCAAAGTAATGTCTCTGCTTTTGAATATGCTATCTAGGTTGGTCATAACTTTTCTTCCAAGGAGTAAGCATCTTTTAATTTCATGGCTGTGGTCACCATCTGCAGTGATTTTGGAGCCCTAAAAAATAAAGTCTGACACTGTTTCCACTGTTTCTCCATCTATTTCCCATGAAGTGATCGGACCGGATGCCGTGATCTTCGTTTTCTGAATGTTGAGATTTAAGCCAACTTTTTCTCTCTCCTCTTTCACTTTCATCAAGAGGCTTTTTAGCTCCTCTTCACTTTCTGCCATAAGGGTGGTGTCATCTGCATATCTGAGGTTATTGATATTTCTCCCAGCAATCTGGATTCCAGCTTGCATTTCTTCCAGTCCAGCGTTCCTCATGATGTACTCTGCATAGAAGTTAAATAAGCAGGGTGACAATGTACAGCCTTGACGTACTCCTTTTCCTATTTGGAACCAGTCTGTTGTTCCATGTCCAGTTCTAACTGTTGCTTCCTGACCTGCATACAGATTTCTCAAGAGGCATGTTAGGTGGTCTGGTATTCCAGAATTTTCCACAGTTTCTTGTGATCCACACAGTCAAAAGCTTTGGCATAGTCAATAAAGCAGAAATAGATGTTTTTCTGGAACTCTCTTGCTTTTTCCATGATCCAGCAGATGTTGGCAATTTGATCTCTGGTTCCTCTGCCTTTTCTAAAACAAGTTTGAACATCAGGGAGTTCACGGTTCACGTATTGCTGAAGCCTGGCTTGGAGAATTTTGAGTATTACTTTACTAGCATGTGAGATGAGTGCAATTGTGCGGTAGTTTGAGCATTCTTTGGCATTGCCTTTCTTTGGGACTGGAATGAAAACTGACCTTTTCCAGTCCTGTGTCCACTGCTGAGTTTTCCAAATTTGCTGGCATATTGAGTGCAGCACTTTCATAGCATCATCTTTTCAGGATTTGAAATAGCTCCACTGGAATTCCATCACCTCCACTAGCTTTGTTCATAGTGATGCTTTCTAAGGCCCACTTGACTTCACATTCCAAGATGTCTGGCTCTAGATTAGTGATCACATCATCATGATTGTCTGGGTCGTGAAGATCTTTTTTGTACAGTTCTTCCATGTATTCTTGCCACCTCTTCTTAATACCTTCTGCTTCTGTTAGGTCCAGACCATTTCTGTTCTTTATCAAGCCCATCTTTGCATGAAATGTTCCCTTGGTATCTCTAATTTTCTTAAAGAGATCTCTAGTCTTTCCCATTCTGTTGTTTTCCTCTATTTCTTTGCATTGATCGCTGAAGAAGGCTTTCTTATCTCTTCTTGCTATTCTTTGGAACTCTGCATTCAGATGCTTATATCTTTCCTTTTCTCCTTTGCTTTTCGCTTCTCTTCTTTTCACAGCTATTTGTAAGGCCTCCCCAGACAGCCATTTTGCTTTTTTGCATTTCTTTTCCGTGGCGATGGTCTTGATCCCTGTCTCCTGCACAATGTCACGAACCTCATTCCATAGTTCATCAGGCACTCTGTCTATCAGATCTAGGCCCTTAAATCTATTTCTCACTTCCACTGTATAATCAAATATGCTGTTTAGGTTGGTCATAACTTTTCTTTCAAGGAGAAAGTCTCTTTTAATTTCATGGCTGCAGTCACCATCTGCAATGATTTTGGAGCCCCAAAAAATAAAGTCTGACACTGTTTCCACTATTTCCCCACTTATTTGCCATTAAGTGATGGGACGGATGGCATGATCTTAGTTTTCTGAATGTTGAGCTTTAACCCAACTTTTTCACTCTCCTCTTTCACTTTCTTCAAGAGGCCCTTTAGTTCCTCTTCAATTTCTGCCATAGGGTGGTGTCATCTGCATATCTGAGGTGATTGATATTTCTCCTGGCAATCTGGATTCCAGCTTGTGCTTCTTCCAGTCCAGCGTTTCTCATGATGTACTCTGCATAGAAGTTAAATAAGCAAGGTGACAATATATAGCCTTGATGTACTCCTTTTCCTATTTGACCCGTCTGTTGTTCCATGTCCAGTTCTAACTGTTGCTTCCTGACCTGCATACAGCTTTCTCAAGAGGCAGGTCAGGTGGTCTGGTATTTCCATCTCTCTCAGAATTTTCCACAGTTTATTGTGATCCACACAGTCAAAGGCTTTGGCATAGTCAATAAAGCAGAAATAGATGTTTTTCTGGAACTCTCTTGCTTTTTCCATGATCCAGTGGATGTTGGCAATTTGATCTCTGATTCCTCTGCCTTTTCTAAAACCAGCTTGAACATCAGGAAGTTCACGGTTCATGTATTGCTGAAGCCTGGCTTGGAGAATTTTGAGCATTACTTTACTAGCGTGTGAGATGAGTGCAATTGTGCGGTAGTTTGAGCATTCTTTGGCATTGCCTTTCTTTGGGATTGGAATGAAAATGGACCTTTTCCAGTCCTGTGGCCACTGCTGAGTTTTCCAGATTTGTTGGCATATTGATTGCAGCACTTTCATAGCATCATCTTTTAGGATTTGAAAGAGCTCAACTGAATTCCATCACCACCACTAGCTTTGTTCATAGTGATGCTTCCTAAGGCCCACTTGACTTCACATTCCAGAATGTCTGGTTCTAGGTGAGTGATTACACCATTGTAATTATCTGGGTCATGATTCTTTGTATAGTTTTGTATAGTTCTTCTGTGTATTCTTGCCACCTCTTAATATCTTTTGCTTCTGTTAGGTACATACCATTTCTGTCCTTTATTTTGCCCATCTTTGCATGAAAAGTTCCCTTGGAATCTCTAATTTTCTTGAAGAGATCTCTAGTCTTTCCTGTTCTATTGTTTTCCTCTATTTCTTTGCACTGATCACTGAGAAAGGCTATCTTTTCTCTCCTTCCTATTCTTTGGAACTCTGCATTCAAATGGGTATAGCTTTCCTTTTCTCCTTTGCTTTTCACTTCTCTTCTTTTCACAGCTATTTTTAAGGCCTCCTCAGACAGCCATTTAGCATTTTTGCATTTATTTTTCTTGGGGATGATCTTGATACCTGTCTCCTGTGTAATGTCACGAACCTCCATCCATAGTTCATCAGGCACTCTATCAGATCTAGTCCCTTAAATCTATTTCTCACTTCCACTGTATATCATAAGGGATTTATTTGGTTTAGGTCATACCTGAATGGTCTAGTGGTTTTCCCTCTTTTCTTTTCTTTAAATTTAAATTCATTTATTTTAATTGGAGGCTAATTACTTTACCATATTGTATTGGTTTTGTCATACATCAACAGGAATCCACCACGGGTGTACACATGTTCCCAATCCTAAGCCCCCCTCCCACTTCCCTCCCCATACCAAATTCTTCTATATCAGTCTGAATTTGACAATAAAGAGTTCATGATCTGAGCCACAGTCAGCTCCTGGTCTTGTTTTTGCTGACTGTATAGAGCTTCTCCATCTTTGGCTGCAAAGAATATAATCAATCTGCTTTTGGTATTGACCATCTGGTGATGTCCATGTGTAGAGTCTTCTCTTGTGTTGTTGGAAGAGGGTGTTTGCTATGACCAATGCGTTCTCTTGGCAAAACTCTATTAGCCTTTGCCCTGCTTCATTCTGTACTCCAAGGCCAAATTTGCCTGTTACTCCAGGTATTTCTTGACTTCCTAGTTTTGCATTCCAGTCCCCTATAATGAAAAGGACATCTGTTTTGGGTATTAGTTCTAGAAGGTCTTGTAGGTCTTCACAAAACCATTCAACTTCAGCTTCTTCAGCATTACTCATTGGGGCAGAGACTTGGATTACCATGATATTGAATGGTTTGCCTTGGAAACGAACAGAGATCATTCTGTCATTTTTGAGATTACATCCAAGTACTGCATTTCGGACTCTTGTTTACTATGATGGCTACTCCATTTCTTCTAAGAGATTGTCACCTACAGTAGTAGATAAAATGGTCATCTCAGTTAAATTTACCCATTCCTGTCCATTTTAGTTTGCTGATTCCTAAAATGTCAGTGTTCACTCTTGCCATCTCCTGTTTGACCACTTCCAATTTGTCTTGATTCATGGACCTAACATTCCAGCTTCCTATGCAATATTGTTCTTTACAGCATCGGATCTTGTTCCCATCACCAGTCACATCCACAACTGGGTGTTGTTTTTGCTTTGGCTCTGTCTCTTCATTCTTTCTGGAATTATTTCTCCACTGATCTCCAGTAGCATATTGGGCACCTACGAATCTTAAGGGTTCATCTTTCAGTGTCCTATTTTTTGTGTTTTCTTACTGTTCATGGGGTTCTCAAGGCAAGAATGCTGAAGTGGTTTGCCATTCCCTTCTCCAGTGGAATTTTGTCAAGCGGTGGCTGCGCAGTCCTGGAACGAGTGGCTGTGAGGAGATACCCCATGTCCAAGGTCAGAGAAACCCCAGCAAGATGGTATGTGATGGAACGGCTGTGAGGAGATACCCCATGCCCAAGGGCAAAGGAGAAGCCCCAGCAAGATGGTAGGAGTGGTGAATTCACGTTTCAAATTGGACCCCATTCCCGCCAGAGAAGTTCAAGGGCTTGGGCAGGCCTTGTGCACACCGGGACCCAGGGACCCCACAGAGACTGGACAGAACTGTGTTTGAGTGTCTCCTGTGGAGGTATGAGTCAGCAGTGGACTGCCGCAGGGACAGGGGTTCTGGGTGCAGCAGACTTGAGTAAGTCATAAGTCCTCTTGGAGGAGGTCGCCATTGACCCCACTGTAGAGCTGCCAAAGATTACTCAGGACTGGGAAGTAGACTCTTTGAGGGCACAGGGGGAACCTTGTGTATGCCAGGACCCAGGAGAGGGGAGCAGTGACCCCATGGGAGACTGACCCAGCCTTGCCCATGAGTGTCCAAGAGTCTCCAGTGGAGGTGTGGATCGGTGGTGGCCCGCTGCAGGGCTATGTACACTGAGTGTAGCCTTGCATGCATGGGATCTTTTGAAGGAGGTCACCATTGTCTTCACTACCGCCATCATAGCTTGTCCACAGGTAAATAGCAAGGAGGGAACACAACTCCACCCATCAACAGAAATTTGGATTAAAGATTTATTGAGCATGACCCTGCCCATCAGAACAAGACCCAGTTTCCCCCTCAGTCAGTCTTTACCATCAGGAAGCTTCCATAAGCCTCTTATCTTTCTCCATCAAAAGGTGAAAAAGTGGAAAGTGAACTTGCTCAGTCCTGTCCCACTCTTTGCGACCCCATGGACTGTAGCCTACCAGGCTCGTCCCTCCATGGGATTTTCCAGGCAAGAGTACTGGAGTGGGTTGCCATTTTCCTTCTCCAGGGGATCTTCCCAACCCAGGGATCAAACCCTGGACTCTCACATTCCAGGCAGACGCGTTAACATCTGAGCCACCAAGAAAGCCCCAAAACCACAATCACAGAAAACTAACCAATGTAATCACATAGACCACAGCCTTGTCTAACTCAGTGAAACTATGAGCCATGGCGTGTTGGGCCACCCAGGACGGATGGGTCATGGTGGAGAGTTTTGACAAAATGTGATCCACAAAATGTGGTATTCAGCCAGTAGTTGTTAAATGAAAGACTGTACTGCCCTCAGTAAGGTTTTGGGATTCAGGACTTGTTATATTTTGTTTTGAAGTAAGCTATATTAATTTCTTATTAAGTCTATTTGGGCTAGAAAAAAAATTCTGGCAAAATAAAAAAAAATACACATTTGTTTGTGATATGTATGTTATCTTCATAAATATCCTGCTTCACATATCATTTATATATCCTATAGTAAGTTATACATGGGCTTCCCAGGTGGCTCAGTGGCAAAGAACCCACCTGCCAATGCAGGAGACACAGGTTTGATTCCTGGATCAGGAAGATCCCCTGGAGAAGGAAATGGCAACCCACTCCAGTATTGTTGCTTGGGAAATCCCATGGACAGCCTGGCAGGGACAAACCCTACCGTCCATGTTGTCGCACAGTCAAATGCAATTTAGCAATTGAGCACGCAAGCAAATCATACATATTATTAAATAAATATGTTTATGCAAAGCAGAACATTTTAAAAGATACAAACAGTATTGAAGAAAATGCTGAGCAATAAGATTCCAAGCAATGAAAGAACCAGGGTGTCTCTGGGAATCTCAACCACAGACACTCTCAATGGTCTTTCTAGGGTCCGGCCTTCTGTGTTTGTGTCACTTCATTTCAGACAGATTTTTAAGAGATGACAGCACAGTGTGGAATACATGCATTGTTTGCCCTTCACCTCCTTTGAATTGGGATGAAGGAAGGAAAACTTCCAAAAAGAAAAGTGAGGTGCTGTTAACAGGCACTGGAACAGCTGATAAGGGAGCCTCTGCAATAAACCGCACACAGCTGACCCTCCAAACTCACATCCTCTGATTCAAAACTATTTAGAAAAAAACATTACAGAAGATTTCCAAAAGCAGAACTTCATACTGCCAGATCCTGACAACTATTTAATTATCATTTACATTCTATCACATATAGTATAGTATTATTATATATTAATAACCCATTTAGAGGTGAATTAACATGTACAGAAGGATGTACAAAGGATATATGCAAATACATCATTTCATATAGGGTACTTGAGCTTCCTTGAATTTTAGTATCTGTGGGCAGGAGGGAGGGTGGTAGGTCCTAGAACCAATCCCCAGTGGAAACAGAAGAATGACCGTGTTCACTTGACCATGATGCAGCGTCTCTTCCTTTAGTTCCTATACCTTCCAAGGTATAGGGCTTCCCAAGTGGTGCTAGAGGTAGAGAACTTGCCTGCCAGTGCTAGAAACTTAATGAGACACGGGTTCAATCCTGGTCAGGAAGATCCCCTGGAGGAGGGCATGGCAACCCACTCCAGTTCTTGCCTGGAGAGTCCCATGGACAGAGGAGCCTGGCAGGCTGAAGTCCATAGGGTCACAAAGAGTTGGACACAACTGAAGCGACTTAGCAGGTATGAAGAGGCTTCAGTTCCTGAAAACATAAAACACTATGGAACTATCATCTGCATTTGTATTAACAATTATAATTAATAATTTATCATTAATTATATTATTAATAATTTATTATTATAATTAATAATTTATTTATAATTTTATATTATTCATATTAAGATGTAGGTGAATTCTAAAAATGACCACAAACTCTTTCTCTCCCTGAACCCATGTCCTTGCAATCTGATTTTACAAGTCCTCCCATTATAGGTGGAATCTGTTTTATCACCTTTGATTTGAGCATTAGCAAAGGAGACATGAGCAACAGAAGCTTGAGAAAAACTTGCACATTGGAGCTTGCCCATGTGAACAAGCACACAGATTTAGTCAAGACAAGGATGATAAATTTGCATAGAGAGCCATATCAGAGCAGCCTCCAGCCAACCTGACTTGACGCCAGACCCACATGAGTAAAACCTGAAGACTCAGACCAGTGGAGCCCACACATTTCATGTGCCAAATAAATATTGCATGCGTGCTAAGCCACTTTAATCGTGTCTGACTCTGTGAGGCAATCCATGAGGGAAGATAAGGGCAAGAATTCTCCAGGCAAGAATACTGCAGTGGGTTGCCATTATCTTCCCAACCCAGGGATTGAGCTCAGATCTCCTGCACTGCAGGCAGATTCTTTCCCCTCAATAGTACTCACAGAAAAACCCAAGAGCACTAATTTCAAAACTGTTTCTTTGTCTGTTACAAAATTTCATCAGAAGTTGCATTACTTAAAGAGCTATGATAAGATCTCTATCACCTGCATACTGCACCAAAGAAATGAACTGGGTCAGATTGCAGTTTCATTGTTCAATAGAATCAGGGTCTATTACTCTATTCCCAAATTTACCCAATCTTTGTATTCTAATTATTTACTGATATTTTACTTAATCTGTCTTTGAAAAGCTGTTCTACTGTTTTTCTGTTTTCTTAAACTAAAACATTGTCACACACTTGTCATTGTAGTAGCATGTTCTCAGAATAACCATATGACTGCATTCCTAAAAGTTATGTTTTGTAACCTAGCACCTTTGAATAAAGGATCCTTGCATTTTAAAAAATAAGTACTCAAGTGTTCAGAGAAGTTAAGTGACTGGCTCAGGGTAAAATCAGCCTAATTTCCAGACCCACATGCTATTGCACCATTCTGTTCCTCTAGAATCCATGGCTACAGTGGAAAAACTCATCAACCCTGCTGATGTAATCAGTAATTTTAGATTTGCGTTTTTAGCAGTGGAGCCCTTCAAACAAAATCATGTTCAGAAGTCCAATGTATAAAGCCACTGCTCTAGCTAAAAGAGCAGTACAGAAGCTCTCATCCCTATAGCAGTTCCTGAGACACTAGCAAGAACCAAATTTTGAATTAACTTATACATTAGATAATAGTTGAGAGTTGGTTTTATCAAATTTTCATCCTAAAATGGTTTGAACTAGGCCAATGAAATGAAGAGCGTGTTTCCCCAGAGCTGTGGATTTTGAACTGAATTTTATTCTTTAATTTCTCTTAAAAACTTTTAAATCAAATTTTGATCTCCCCAACACACTATGATTTCTGTCCCTGGCACAGTACTGTTTCTATCACTGAAAAAGACTGTTAAGATCTCGAATGTGAACTATAAAGGCACTTTGACCTCCATACACTTAAGTTTTAAGATTCAACTCTAAGAAATAGTTCCATAGATATTCCTTGAAAGGATTATGCTTACTATTAATTTTTCTAATTACCTAAATCCTTTATCCATTTGCAATTTATCCTGCCTCAGGCTATTAACAGTGTTGGTCTGTTTTAAAATGGTCTATGCCTTTTTTTCTCTCATCTTAATGAAAATATCTGGTTCAGTTGCTCAGTCATGTCCTATTCTTTGTGACCTCATGGACTGCAGCACACCAGGCTTCCCTGTCCATCACCAACTCCCGGAGCTTGCTTAGACCCATGTCCATTGAGTCAGTGAAAACATGTAAATACACTTTTTATTTGGAGAATACTGAGAGCACACCATATGGGGACATATGGGGAAAGTCTGACATATGGGGAAAATATCTTGAATAGTGGAAAGGAAGGCTGCTATTGCAAAACCAACCATGTAAAGGCCCATGTCTAAACACTGTGGGCTAAAATAAGAGAGTTGGGAAAGAAAAGAGATTTAGGGTCAGATACCTTACCATATCATGGACTTGAGGATAAAGTACTTGTTTTTGATGTTCAGTGTAACCTTTGAGTCATTAGAAAATAAAATTTGAGTTTATACTTTTAAAGACCTAGATTCAACAATAGCTAATAAAGACTGACAAAACTAAGTTAATGATACAGGACCCAGTATTAAGTATTTTGGTAGATTCAAAAATGAATCTGATACCTAGTCCACCTACAATTTCTAATCAAGTAGAGATGGCATTGTTACAATTAATTGTTATATAACAGAATGTTAAAAGGGAAAGATTATTTCCAACTGAGGAACCTTGGAGGCCATTGTATGCACACAATTTGAACTCAGCTTTGAAGATTGATTATGATTTGAGCATATGGAAATTGATTCAGAAATTATTCCACCAGTGTTTCCCATATGGTAGCACTATTTAAGATGATAGGGATGCAAAAATTAGATGTAGTCTAATCTTCTAGGAATTCTCAGCCTATAGGAACATCAGAAGCCTAAATAAATAAATTGCAGTATAACATTGTCAGTGCTTTATCAGAAATTATGTAGAAATTGCCATTAGAATACAGAAATGGAAATTATTAACTCTGCCTTTTACAATTTATAGCAATGATAAAGTTTGAGCTGAATCTTGAAAGCCTAGTAGGAATATACCAGGTAGAATGAACAAACTAAATAGAAGAAAGAGCATACATAAAATATATGTATGTGTGGTTTGAGCAGCTGTTAATAACAGAGTATGACTTGATCTTGGGATTTAGATGGGAGAAACAGTAAGAAACAATGTTACATTGGGACCAGACTATGAAAGATACTTTGTTCACTACTAAAGAGTTACAAGAGGTGTAGGAAATGGAAAACCAAAGGAAATATGTCTACTAGCATAATGAGTTGGACAGGACTGAGCGACTTCCCTTTCACTTTTTACTTTTATGCATTGGAGAAGGAAATGGCAACCCACTCCAGTATTATTGCCTGGAGAATCCCAGGGACAGGGAAGCCTGGTGGGCTGCCATCTATGGGGTCGCACAGAGTCGGACACGACTGAAGTGACTTAGCAGCAGCAGCAGTATGCTGAGAAGCAGAAAATCATGATTAAATCATGTGATAGAAAGATCACATTAAGAAAAACAACAGGTGGTGCTCCAAATTGTTTAAAAATCAGTGATGAAAGCCAATTTCAACAGCTGATGGTGGTGGCAGGTGCTAAGCTACATCACCAGAACAGTTGGGTGTACGAGCTAACAAGCCACAGATGTCCGGCAGAAAAATGAAGACACCACAGTTGCTCCCATAATGTGAGCAATATATAACTGTGTGATTATCACCTTAGTCCTGCTAACATGCTCTAGAGGCCAAGGAAAGTATTCTAATCCAGCATGATATTCTCTGATTTACAAGTTCTATCAGAGATTTCTTAATGATTTTTTAAAATCATTGATTGAATCATTGGTTGATTTTTTTTTTTAATCCACCAAAGTGTGATGATATTTTAAAACGAGCTGCACATTTGTTAAAAAGAGAGCACTTTAGTATTTTTCCTTAGTGGCAGAGCAAGCAATAATGAGGAATAGATCCAGAATGCCAGAGTAAATCTTTCATTTATGTTTTGAATGTTAAAAAGTAAAATGTTTCAAATGGCTCCGTGTGGGCTAAATCCATTCAGTCATGTCCTACTCCTTGCAACCCTATTGACCCTGTCAGGCTCCTCTGTCCATGGGATTCTCCAGGCAAGAATACTGGAGTGGATTGCCAGTCCCTTCTCCAGGGGATCTTCCTGACCCAGGGATTGAAACTAAGTCTCTTCCTTCTCTTGCATTGGCAGGTGGGTTCTTTACCACTAGCACCACCTGGGAAGCCCCAAATGGCTCCATAGAGCTGATAAAATATGAGTTAACTGATTGCAGAGCTGGGGTAAGGAAGGTACAAGATGAATATGGAACCCATCATTGTACCAGAAATTAAGGATGAGCTCATGAAAAAGGGAAAAAAAAAAAAAAAGAATAGGGGCACAAATAAATCTTACAGAGGCCAGCCTGAAGTGTCTCCACTTTGGCAATCTGAGACATTTTAATTATTCAAATAAATAAAGATAGTAATAGTAGTAATAGCATCAAATGAAATAGGAATCCATGGGTCCACATTAGAGATAGATAAATAGAGGAAAGGAAAAGCCCTTTCTTAGAGTAGAATGACAACTAATTTCACTGGAGTTGTAAATCATTTTGCCTCCATTATATTACATATTGATTTTGGCAAGAATAATCAATTGTTGTTGTTGTTGTTCAGTTGCTAAGTCATGTCCAACTCTGAGACTTATGGACTGCAGGACACCAGGCTCCTCTGTCCTCCACTGTCTCCTGAAGTTTGCTCAAATTCAAGTCCAGTGAGTCAGCGATGCTATCTAACCATCTTATCCTCTGCCACCCCCTTCTCCTTTGACCTTCAATCTTTCCCAGCATCAGGGTCTTTTTCAGTGAGCCACTCTTTGCAACAAATGACCAAAGTATTGGAGCTTCAACTTCAGCATCAGTCCTTCCAATGACTATTCAGGGCTGATTTCCTTTGGCGTTGACTGGTTTGATCTCCTTGCAGTCCAAAGGGACTCTCAAGAGTCTTTTCCAGCACCACAAATCGAAAGAATAAACTCTTTGGTGCTTAAAATTCTTTTTGGTTCAAATCTCACATGCCTACATGACTATTGGAAAAACCATAGCTTTGACTATACAGACATTTGTCAGCAAAATAATGTCTCTGGTTTTTAATACACTGTATATGTTTGTCATAGCTTTTCTTCCAAGGAGCAAGCATCTTTTAATTTCATGGCTACAGTCACCATCTGCAGTGATTTTGAGCCCAAGAAAATAATCAATAGATGGATATGAAAGCAGGGGTTAGGGAATGAGTTTGATGGGTTTGTTGAACAGCAGAATGGTTTCAATCCCTTGGATTGTTTATTAGTTTCAAGGAGGAAGTTAGTAAGAATATAGTGGAGAAACCGGACAACAAATTGACCAGTGATCAAAATTAACATCAGCAAGGGGGGATTAGTAGACATCATGTGATTCTAGATATGGCACTTTAAAAAGAACACAACATCACTTTCTTAGCATTCTGGCCAGGAAGGCGTTACCTGAATATGTGAAAAAACCTCAGGCAAATAAACATTCAGGAATATTCTATGAAATAACTTTGCTATAGCCTTCAAAATATCAATCTCATAGACTAGTGAAATATTTCATATGATAGAATACAGAGATGTGACAACTTCCTGAAATGTTTGAGCCTAGACTAGTTTTGGTCTTGTACTGAAAGGAAGAAGACTATATAAACATTATGAGAAAATTGTCCAAAGTGTAATATAAATTGTTGATTTGATAAAACTGTTATATCAATGTTAAATTTACTGAGTGTGATATTGTAGCAATATAAGCTATTCAAATTTTTCTTATAACTTTTCTATAATTTGGAACTATTTTAAAATAAAAGGTTAGAAAAAAGAAAACTATAAGAAATACATTATATTATTCTATTCCAATAACTCATAGTACTTCATAATAGATTACTTCATGTAGACACATACACAGAAGAATACATATTTACACCACATTTACACCAAATTAGAAAACCAAGTTGGTAATGTAAATCAGTTAACTTTTTAATATAATTAATAGATTATTTCCCCCACCATGATCTAATTTATTTTTAATGCATTGCAACTTTGTTCTGACCCTATCCATCTGCATCCATTCTAATTTCAATTGTTTTAATAACTAGCATTTTAAGTTATGGGCTTCCCGGGTGGTGCAGTGGTAAAGAATCTGCCTGCCAAACCGGAGACCCAGGTTCAGTTCCTAAGTTGGGGGGGTGGTCCTAAGATAGCGGAAGAATAGGACGGGGAGACCACTTTCTCCCCCACCAATTCATCAAAAGAACATTTGAACACTGAGTAAATTCCACAAAACAACTTCTGAATGCCAGCAGAGGACATCAGGCACCCTGAAAAGCAGCCCATTGTCTTCAAAAGATGTTTTACCAATGGTGCTATATAGATGGAGAAGTCTTGAGGCTACTGTAAAAATAAGACTGAAAACCAGAAGCAGGAGGCTTAAGTCCAAATCCTGAGAATACCAGAGAATTCCTGACTCCAGGGAACATTAATCAACAGGAGCTCATCAAACGCCTCCATACCTACACTGAAACCAAGCACCACCCAAGGGCCAACAAGCTCCAGAGCAAGACATACCATGCAAAATCTCCAGCAACAAAGGAACATAGCCTGAACTTCAATATACAGGCTGCCCAAAGTCACTCCAAACCCATTGACATCTCATAACTCATTACTGGACACTTCATTGCACTCCAGAGAGAAGAAATCCAGCTCCACCCACCAGAACACTGACACAAGCTTCCCCCAACCAGAAAACCTTGACAAGCCATTCATACAATCCCACCCACAGCGAGGAAACTCCACAATAAAGAGAACTCCACAAACTACCAGAATACAGAAAGGCCACCCCAGACACAGCAATATAAACAAGATGAAGAGATAGAGGAATACCCAGCAGGTAAAGGACCAGGAGAAATGCCCACCAAACCAAACAAAAGAGGAAGAGATTGGGAATCTACCTGAGAAAGAATTCCAAATGATGATAGTAAAAAGGATCCAAAATCTTGAAAACAAAATGGAATCACAGATAAATAGCCTGGAGACAAGGAGTGAGAAGATGCAAGAAAGGTTTAACAAGGACCTAGAAGAAACAAAAAAAGAGTCAATATATAATGAATAATGCAATAAATGAGATCAAAAACACTCCAGAGGGAACCAACAGTAGAATAGGATAGGATTAGTGAGGTAGAAGATAGAATGGTAGAAATAAATGAATCAGAGAGGAAAAACGAAAAATGAATTCAAAGAAATGAGGACAACCTCAGAGACCTCTGGGACAGTGCTAAACGCCCCAACATTAGAACCATAGGAGTCCCAGAAAAAGAAGACAAAAAGAAAGACCATGAGAAAATACTTGAGGAGACAATAGTTGAAAACTTCCTTAAAATGGGGAAAGAAATAATCACCCAAGTCCAGGAAACCCAGAGAGTGCCAAACAGGATAAACCCAAGGCAAAACACCCCAAGACACACATTAATCAAATTAACAAAGATTACACACAAAGAGCAAATATTAAAAGTAGGAAGGGAAAAACAACAAATACCACACAAGGGGATTTGCATAAAGATAACAGCTGATCTTTCAATAGAAACTCTTCAGGCCAGGAGGGAATGGCAGGACATACTTAAAGTGATGAAAGAAAATAATCTATAGCCCAGATTACTGTACCCAGCAAGGATCTCATTCAAGTATGAAGGAGAAATCAAAAGCTTTACAGACAAGCAAAGAATTCAGCACCACCAAACCAGCTCTCCAACAAGTGCTAAAGGATCTTCTCTAGACAGGAAACACAAAAAGGGTATATAAACTCGAACCCAAAACAATAAAGTAAATGGCAATGGGATCATACTTATCGATAATTACCTTAAACATAAATGGGTTGAATGCCCCAACCAAAAGACAAAGACTGGCTGAATGGATACAAAAACAAGACCCCTATATATGTTGTCTACAAGAGACCCACCTCAAAACAAGGGACACATACAGACTGAAAGTGAAGGGATGGAAAAAGATATTCCATGCAAATAGAGACCAAAAGAAAGCAGGAGTAGCAATACTCATATCAGATAAAATAGACTTTAAAACAAAGGCTGTGAAGAGACAAAGAAGGACACTACATAATGATCAAAGGATCAATCCAAGAAGAAGATATAACAATTGTAAATATATATGCACCCAACATAGGAGCACCACAATATGTAAGAGAAACGCTAACAAGTATGAAAGGGGAAATTAACAATAACACAATAACAGTGGGAGACTTTAATACCCCACTCACACCTATGGATAGATCAACTAAACAGAAAATTAACAAGGAAACACAATCTTTAAATGATACAATAGACCAGTTAGACCTAATTGATATCTATAGGACATTTCACCCCCAAACAATGAATTTCACCTTTTTCTCAAGCGCTCACAGAACAGTTTCCAGGATAGATCACATCCTGGGCCATAAATCTAGCCTTGGTAAATTAAAAAAAAATTGAAATCATTCCAAGCATCTTTTCTGACCACAATGCAGTAAGATTAGATCTCAATTACAGGAGAAAAACTATATAAAAATCCAACATATGGAGGCTGAACAATATGCTACTGAATAACCAACAAATCACAGAAAAAATCAAAAAAGAAATCAAATTATGCATAGAAAAGAATGAAAATGAAAACAACTCAAAACCTGTGGGACACTGAAAAAGCAGTGCTAAGGGGAAGGTTCATGGCAATACAGGCATACCTCAAGAAACAAGAAAAAATTCAAATAAATAACCTAATTCTACATCTAAAGCAACTAGAAAAGGAAGAAATTAAGAACCCCAGGGTTAGTAGAAGGAAAGAAATCTTAAAAATTAGGGCAGAAATAAATGCAAAAGAAACAAAAGAGACCATAGCAAAAATCAACAAAGCCAAAAGCTGGTTCTTTGAGAGGATAAATAAAACTGACAAACCATTAGCCAGACTCATCAAGAAACAAAGGGAGAAAAATCAAATCAATAAAATTAGAAATGAAAAAGGAAAGATCACAACAGACAACAGAGAAATACAAAGGATCTTAAGAGACTACTATCAGCAATTATATACCAATAAAATGGACAACTTGGAAGAAAGGGACAAATTCTTAGAAAAATACAACTTTCCAAAACTGAACCAGGAAAAATCTTAACAGACCCAATCACAAGCACAGAAATTGAAACTTTAATCAGAAGTCTTCCAGCAAACAAAAGCCCAGGTCCAGACAGCTTCACAGCTGAATTCTACCAAAAATTTAGAGAAGAGCTAACACTTATCCTACTCAAACTCTTCCAGAAAATTGCAGAGGAAGGTAAACTTCCAAACTCATTCTATGAGGCCACCATCACCCTAATACCAAAACCTGACAAAGATGCCACAAAAAAAGAAAACTACAGGCCAATATCACTGATGAACATAGATGCAAAAATCCTTAACAAAATTCTAGCAATCAGAATCCACAACACATTAAAAAGATCATACACCATGACCAAGTGGGCTTTATCCCAGGGATGCAAGGATTCTTCAATATCCACAAACCAATCAATGTAATACACCACATTAACAAATTGAAAAATAAAAGCCATATGATTATATCAACAGATGCAGAGAAAGCCTTCGACAAAATTTAACATCCATTTATGATAAAAACTCTCCAGAAAGCAGGAATAAAAAGAACATACCTCAACATAATAAAAGCTATATATGACAAACCCACAGCAAACATTATCCTCAATGGTGACAAATTGAAAGCATTTTCCCCTAAAGTCAGGAACAAGACAAGGGTGCCCACTTTCACCACTACTATTCAACATAGTTCTGGAAGTTTTGGCCACAGCAATCAGAGCAGAAAAAGAAATAAAAGGAATCCAAATTGGAAACGAAGAAGTAAAACTCTCACTGTTTGCAGATGACATGATCCTCTACATAGAAAACCCTAAAGACTCCACCAGAAAATTACTAGAGCTAATCAATGAATATAGTAAAGTTGCAGGGTATAAAATCAACACACAGAAGTCCCTTGCATTCCTATACACTAATAATGAGAAAATAGAAAGAGAAATTAAGGAAACAATTCCATTTACCACTGCAATGAAAAGAATAAAATACTTAGGAATATATCTACCTAAAGAAAAAAAAAAGACCTATATATAGAAAACTATAAAACACTGGTGAAAGAAATCAAAGAGGACACTAATAGATGGAGAAACAGACTATGTTCATGGATCAGAAGAATCAATGTAGTGAAAATGAGTATACTACCCAAAGCAATCTGTAGATTCAATGCAATCCCTATGAAGCTACCAATGATATTTTTCACAGAGCTAGAAAAAATAATTTCACAATTTGTATGGAAATACAGAAAACCTCAAATAGCGAAAGCGATCTTGAGAAAGAAGAATGGAACCCCACCTGACTTCAGGCTGTACTACAAAGCCACAGTCATCAAGACAGTATGGTACTGGCACAAAGACAGAAATATAGATCAATGGAACAAAATAGAAAGCCCAGAGATAAATCCACGCACCTATGGACATCTATCTTTGACAAAGGAGGCAAGAATATACAACGGAGAAAAGACAATCTCTTTAACAAGTGGTGCTGGGAAAGCTGGTCAACCACTTGTAAAAGAATGAAACTAGAACAATTTCTCAGAGAAGGCAACGGCAACCCACTCCAGTATTCTTGCCTGGAGAATCCCATGGACGGAGGAGCCTGGTAGGCTGCAGTCCATGGGGTCACTAGGAGTCGGACACCACTGAGCGACTTCACTTCCACTTTTCACTTGCATGCACTGGAGAAGGAAATGGCAACCCATTCCAGTGTTCTTGCCTGGAGAATCCCAGGGATGTGGGAGCCTGGTGGGCTGCCATCCCTGGGGTAGCACAGAGTCGGACACGACTGAAGTGACCTAGCAGCAGCAGCAGCAGCAGAACTCTTTCTAACACCTTACACAAAAATAAACTCAAAATAGATTAAAGATCTAAATGTAAGACCAGAAACTATAAAACTCCTAGAGGGGAACATAGGTAAAACACTCTCTGACATAAATCACAGCAGGATCCTCTATGACCCACCTCCCAGAATATTGGAAATAAAGCAAAAATAAACAAATGGGACCTAATTAAAATTAAAAGCTTCTGCACAACAAAGGAGACTATAAGGTGAAAAGACAGCCTTCAGAGTGGGAGAAAATAATAGCAAATTAAGCAACTGACAAAGAATTAATCTCAAAAATATACAAGCAACTCCTGCAGCTCAATTTCAGAAAAATAAATGACCCAATCAAAAAATGGGCCAAAGAACTAAACAGACATTTCTCCAAAGAAGACATACGGATAGCTAACAAACACATGAAAAGATGCTCAACATCACTCATGATCAGAGAAATGCAAATCAAAACCACAATGAGGTACCATTTCACACCAGTCAAATGGCTGCTATCCAAAAGTCTACAAGCAATAAATGCTGGAGAAGGTGTGGAGAAAAGGGAACCCTCTTACACTGTTGGTGGGAATGCAAACTAGTTCAGCCACTATGGAGAACAGCGTGGAGATTCTTTAAAAAAACTGGAAATAGAACTGCCAGAAGGAAATGGCAACCCACTCCAGTATTCTTGCCTGAAAAATCCCATGGATGGAGGAGCCTGGTTGGCTACTGTTCATGGGGTCGCAAAGAGTCGGACACGACTGAGCGACTTCACTACTACTATACCACCCAGCAGTCCCACTGCTGGGCATACACACTGAGGAAACCAGAATCAAAAGAGACACATGTACCCCAATGTTCATTGCAGCACTGTTTATAATAGCCAGGACATGGAAGCAACCTAGATGTCCATCAGCAGATGAATGGATAAGAAAGCTGTGGTACATATACAGCTTTGCCATTCTTTTGCCATTAAAAAGAATACATTTGAATCAGTTCTAATGAGGTGGATGAAACTGGAGCCGATTATACAGAGTGAAGTAAGCCAGAAAGAAAAACAACAATACAGTATACTAACACATACATATGGAATTTAGAAAGATGGAAACGATAACCCTGTATGTGAGACAGCAAAAGAGACACAGGTGTATAGAACAGTCTTTTAGACTCTGTGGGAGAGGGCGAGGGTGGGATGATTTAGGAGAATGACATTAAAACACGTATAATATTATATGTGAAATGGATCGCCAGTCCAGGTTTGATACATGATACAGGATGCTCAGGGCTGGTGCACTGGGATGACTCAGAGGGATGGTATGGGGAGGGAGGTGGGAGAGGGGTTCAGGATGGGGAACACATGTACACCCATGGCAGATTCATGTTGATGTATGGCAAAACCAATACAATATTGTAATCAGCCTATAATTAAAATAAATCAATTTATATTTTAAAAAAGTTCCTAGGTTGGGAAGATCACCAGGTCAGGATGATCCCCTGGAGTAGGAAATGACAACCCACTCCTGTATTCTTGCTTGGGATAACACCATGAACAGAGGACCCTGGCAGGCTATACAGTCTGTGTGGTCGCAAAGAATTGGACACGATACCACTTAGCAACTAAACAACAACACCAGAATTCCAAGTTATTTGTGTAACTGCTTCAGCTAATTTAAAAATGGATAATACTAGAAATCTGGACCACACTTCTCTTTAAGCCTCTGGGTTAATTAAATAAGTGTGGTAGAAATACGGTCCAGCTTTCCAGTATTATTATCTACAGTGTATAGTGTATACTCTCATTCTGCCGTGTCCAATTCTTTGCAACCTCATGGGCTTTCCAGGCAAGAATACTGGAATGGGTTGCCATTTCCTCCTTCAGGGGATTTTCCCCACTCAGGGATCAAACCCACGCTCGTGGGTCTCCTGAATTGCAGGTGGATTCTTTACTGCTTTGCCATACGGAAAGCCCTATTATTATCAATAGCAGGAAATAAAGTCTTTCTTTTTTTTAAAAAGCTAGTGGCTGCCACTGTATTTTCCTATTCTTTTATTTCCTGACTATTTAGAACAAAACAAGACCATCTGTATTGGTGGAAACTTCTTTTAACTACTGGAAAAGCAGAATAAGAATTGTTCTACAAATGACCTCAGGGTTTTATACATTCTCAGATGTTCCAAACTGAACTCTATGCTTTATTCTTAGACTTGTTTAAACATATACTTTTTTTTTTTTTTTTTTACTATATGCTGTATTTATTCTATTTCCTGAGCTAGAAAACCTGGAGTTTCTTTTTCCAATGTTCATCCAGTTAAACCTCTTGATTACATCTGAGGTTGATTACATCTTTATTCTGCCCACATGAAACTGTTCGTCATTTCCCAAATACTTTAGAACTTTGTGCTTTTGTACATGATGTTACTTAGAAGGAAGGATTGTTCTTTCTGTCTGGCCAACTTCTCTCACCCTTTGTGCTCTGTCTCAAATGTCCACAGGCATACTATACAACACCCTCTCATGTACTCCAACTGCAATTCTATCATTTTTGTGGTATTCTGGTATTTTAATTTATCTATTTCCAGGCATGTCTGACACAGGAGATTGTGAAATCCTTCAGAATAAGGAAAGTCTCTTATACATCTTTATATCTCACCCAGAGTGTGGAATGTGCTTCATATAAGGCAAGTGTTCAATAACTGTGGAATGAATGAATGCAAGAATGAATAAAACAAACAGATGGATGAACAACACTAAAATGAAATTAAAGAGCTAACATCTCTGGGGGAATCAGGGATGATGTAAGACTTTAGGAAATAAAGAGCTATAGGAATGTTTGGTTATTTGAAATTTACAGACTATCAATATATGTATGTGTCTGGTCATATGTACATTGCATTTTTTTTTTTTTTGAATGGAAGTTCTCTGGGGTCCAGAAGAAGAGATTGTAGATCATACTTGAGAATGACTCAAGTTATTGGCAGAAAGAAGGCCTGAGAGTTTAGTTATGATGAGGTGAAATGTGTCACTCAGGTCCTGGAAGGAAAGACTTTCTTTTCAACAAGGACACCCCTCTTGCACAGGAACTCGCTGTGAGCTGTCTTTCAGCCTGTGACAATTCTTACCCTCTGGGATTTTCTTGGTGGCTCAGATGGTAAAGAATCTGCCAGCAATGCAGGAGACCTGGGTTCGATCTCTGGGTCAGGAAGTTCCCCTGGAGAAGGGAATGGCTACCCACTCCAGTATTCTTGCCTGGAGAATTGCATGGACAGAGGAGCCTGGCGGGCTACCGTCTATGGGATCGCAAAGAGTCAGACACGACTGAGCAACTGACACTTCCACACTTTACATGTTTCTATGGTGTAGATGATCTTTCTGTCATCATCCTTCTTTGTCCACCACTTTGAGTCCTGTGGCTAATAATTACATGGCCTTGTTCTGTATAAAACTCTATGATTTCACTTTGGTTCATGGGATAGACTTGTATCACCACCGCTGGCCTGGACTCAACTTCCCCCTATCTAAAATAAGAGAGAGGAACTCTAATAGTCCAGAAGCATCCTTCTAGGTCTCAAATTGTGTGATTCTAGTGATAATCATGATATTATCAGGCTATACTTGTGACAGGTTACCTGGTGGGTTGCCAGTTGAAAATCACTAGTCCGTCCCATGTATGAAAACTCTGAGGCTGGTAGTGACATCATAGCTCAAGGGGACTTTTTCAGTGGTTGAGCTGAGTGAAACCACCCTTCCAGTGAGCCTCCAGGGCTAGGTAGGCAGCCATGTCACTGACAGCGTGCGGAGATTTACTGCAGAAGACTAACCTCTCAGATGTCCTTTGTCCACGTGGCCAACAAAGCTAAAAATCCTAAATAGCTCCTAGGTCTCCTAGGCTCTGTTTTCACAGGTGTAAAAATAGAAGAACATTGTGGATGAGTTCTTTTATAAACCACAAAAATTGGAAAGACCAAGGCACAAGCTTCCACTGGAAAGAAAGTGGAGGAGTTTGTCATCCACCTGGCCTGAAGGAGGCCACAGGATAATTGATATTCCTGTTATTTATAGCCAGGTGATGATAGCAAGCTGGCCATTTGAGCTGTTTAGGAAAAGAATGTTTTAAATTCCTGAGTAAGTCCTGAATTGTATTTAAACAATATCAAGCATCCAAATGAGAAAAAAAAAAATCTTTGTGTGGTAAATGAATGGGACTATAAAGGAATGCCAATCAGCTTGATGTTATGCAGCCAAAATAGCTTATAATTTAATGGAGTGTTACACATCCACACAGATCATGCTTGACATTACACAGACGTAGCCTCAGGCTTTGTCAGAGGTGACCCCCTCAGAAAATTAGGAGCTTTGGGAGACAGGGTAGTGAATGAGTTGCCTGTGAACTGGTTGCTTTGTTCATACATATGCTATTTCTGTGAAGTTTTCATTTAGCAGACCAGCCAGCAGCCAGAAGAATGCAGAGCTTCCCACCCTTGTCCTGCCAATTAGTCTGTCTGTACATAAGGAGTTCCTGGCTGCATGATGACTCCAAGACACTGGACTCTTAGTCACGGAAATAGCTACTGAATTGCAAAAAATGGGTGATACTCTCTACCTCACATTGTAGTTAGTGCTTTATCTGTTTTTATTCAGTCACATTAAAGTGTCCAGAGATTTCTTGGCCCTATAAAATGTGTGTTCTCATCCAAACACAATTTCTGGCTTGACTCTGTCCTCTTTTCACAAAAGGTATTCTATGGTATTAGTTCTAGTAGGGAAGAGAATATCAAAATCTGGCTACTCTGCTGAATTAAATTCTAAGGGGAGTGCTATTAGTACATTTTTAAAATAACTTTATTTGTTTTTGGCTGTGCTGGATCTTTGTTGCTATGTGGGCTTCTCCCTAGTTGCAGCGAGTGGGGGCTGCTTCCTAGTTGTGGTGCGCAGGCTTCTCATTGCAATGGCTCACCTTGTCCTGGAGCACAGGTTCTAGGGCACATGGCTCAGTAGTTGTAGCTCCTGGACTCTAGAGCACAGGCTTAATAGTTATGGTGCACAAGCCTAGTTGCTTCACGGCATGTGAGATCTTCCTTGACCAAGGATGGAACCCTTATCTCCGTATTGGCAAGTGGATTCTTACCCACTTAACCATCAGGGAAGCCAAGTACATTTTTCTATAATGGAAATATTAAATAAATTAAGATGCCATATATCTCTTCTTCAAGATCTTTAAAAAACTGGCATGTTGAAGTTTCCTTCTTCATTTTTGCTAATTTATGTCACCAATGATATAAAAATGCAGCTCTTAAAAATATTGCTTTATAAATTTGCATTTGCCTCTTACAGAGAATTACCAGTGAATTGGTAACCTATGAAGCTTGGAGATTCCTTTTTTTTTTTTTTTTTTAATGCATTGTCTGTTTTTATTTTGCTTTGTGGAAACATACATTCACCAGGGGCTGTGTGATGATGGTGAAATGGAGAATATATCTTCTTGAAGGCTATTTATAACTCAATGCTAAATAGTTTAATTACAGTGGAAATTCTGTAGTTTAAGGTGTGGCTCTGAACTAGTAAATATGGACCAGATTTGGAAATAAAACACTTTTCTCAAGTAAAAAAAGAAAATTAATTTTAAAAAATACAAGGAAGGAGAAATGAAGAAAGAAAACAAGGAAGGACAAATGAAGAAAGAAAACAAAAGCAAATGAAGCTCAACAGGTTTTCCTGGAGTGAAGTTTCATCATTGCGGTAAACTAACAAAAATACAGGTGAAACCTGGAGATTCCTTTTAACTGAGTTTTTTTAGCTTTTGAAAGAAACTAAAACCAAAACTAAGACAAATCTTTTAAGAAAAGCACATGGTTGAAAGAGTATGATTTTAAAACTTGACATCTCTAGTTTGAATTCTAAGTGTGCTCCTTATTAGCTTCATGCAGTGGGAACAGTTGAATGTCTGTTCCCTCACCTTTGATATAGGAAAACACTTTGCATGGGAAATATCTTTTGAAAATTGAATGTGTGATAACCTGTCCAGCTCCTAGCACAGAGAGTCACAGACTAGCCACCAGTAAATATTAGTTCCTTGTCTATTCCTCCTTCCTTCTTCATAACCTTAGATTATATATATATATACATACATACATGTATATATATATTATCCCTTTTATTTTCTACATCCAGTAGAATATTAACTGTTTCTAGACTTTAGCCATTATTTTATCCACTTCCAAAATGCTTCACAGAAGAAATTGGTTTGAAGCAGATATCAAGCAAGTGAGCCTAGAGAACACTGAGTCACCATTCTGTGGAGAACTTGCTCTGTGTTAGGGGTTCTTATACTTGCCCAGTCCTGACATGCAGCTGCACAGTAAGAAGAATGAGAATGAATTACAGTCTCTCCACTGAGAAAGTTCTCAGAGGCATTTCCTTAAATGGTATTGTTATGGTTTCTGGCCCAACAGCTCTGTGAAGCCAGTTTCTTATGACTGAATTGCATAATTGAGAATCTGTTTCAAAAGGCATTCATTCAGCCTCCCATACAATGCATTCTTTATAAAGCTTTGCTGTCAACCTAGCTCTGACCTGGGGAAACTAGACTAGGAAGGGTGTTATTTTCCCACACAGATATACTCAGTTCTACAGGAAAAGACCAGTTAGTGACCATTTTGCCAGAGTGTGGAGGTTAAGGGTAAGAAGAGAGACGATTACTGCTTCTTCTGCTGGTACTACTATTCTTGATGCAAGCCAGAGAGCAAGACAGGCCCAGCTGATGTGCCAATTCATCAAGTCAATTCAGAAGCAGGAGATCTCTCTGGACTTCATCATTAAACACCCAAACTTTCTGATTGTCTCCTGAACAATAGAGGGGAGCTCTAAATCAGCTCAACTAAATTCTCTTTAAAATATATTTCTACCCATTGAATGAGAATAGAAAATAGATTTTTGTAAATCCAAAAATATTGCATGTATGATATAAAACATATATGGAAATACGGCAATTTCAGTTTTCTGTCAAGTCGTAACTAACCTGCACCTAAGGAATAGGGCACACTAACAAATCAAGGTAATTATTTATATTCAATTTTATAAGGGTAAAAGGTTAAAAGGATTTCTTGCCTTTGAGTGATGTATCTTGAGATGCTTTTTAACATGTGAGCATTATATGTAAGATGATACTTCCTTGCTGTCAGGTAAGGAGACTGATGCTGGGTTATATAGACTGGTAGGGCAGGCTTATAAAGTCTATCTATATAACACTATGCATTATTCTGAGGGGAACAGAGAGCCTTTGAAGACCCAACTAAATGTCACAGTATGGATATCCGACATGACAGATCTGGTATTTGACTACTTCAGGAAGGAATAATCAGTACTGTAGCCATGCATAAATTTCTGTCATTTTATAAATAATACATAAAATCTGATTAGTCCAAACTAGTTCTTATCCCTGTACTGTCGATGCAAAGAAGTTTGTGGGTGTGAATTTTCTGACATCTACCTTTGGAAAGCAGGACTCATAGTGTGAGGAATTACAAAAATAAACAGAGGTATTCAAAGGAGTTGGCCAACCACAGATGAATGTCCACTCAATAGCAGATTGGGGGAATAGGTGAAGTGGATTTTCAAGGCAAGATGAAATTTCATCTGGAAATATTACATTTAAATGTTAGGTTGAATAGATAGGAAGACATACTTAATAGACTCTTTGGAACCTAGGTGTGATGTCTGAACTACAGGTATTATTGCCATTGTTTATTCTCTAAGTAAATGGACTCTTTGAGACCCAAGGACTGTAGCCTGCCAGGTTTTTTCATCAATGGAATTCCATTTCCTTCTCCAGGGGATCTTTCCGAACCAGGGATTGAACCTATATCTCTTGCATGGCAGGCAGATTCTTCACTGCTGAGCCACTAGGGAAGCCCTGAAGCACAGGTATAGAGGTGAGAATATTTGTATATAATCTACAAATGTTGAAGATAAAATGTTGCAGGTAAATCTGCATAGAAAGTGATAAAAAAGGGGGGGGGGGAGGGAAGAGTGGGGTGAAGGTGTGGGGAGCTAATAATGGAGCCTTGTAGAAGAGTTGCTCCCAAAAGAAATTTAGCAATTAGTAAGAACAGTTTCACAATGGAGAGAACAGAACTCAACTTCCTTTGGAAGAATATAGGGAATATTAGGAGGTAAGGAGTTATGCAAAGAAGAAGAGAAAAAGTTTTACATTACCCGTGATTGTCTGAGGAGTTTTTCTGACCCTACACACGATGCAGAGGAAAGGCCTTGGGCATTAGCTGAGTGGCTACTAGCAGGCCCACTGTACTATTTAGAATGATAGCACAGGCAAAGATCTTAACAGCAGATTTAAAGAATTCACACCCAGGTCCACATGGTTTAATACTGTTAACAGACATGAATTGTGTTTTACACAAGGGTTTTGTCTCTATAATTTCTTCTCTTCAAGTGTGTGTGTTGTTGCCTTTTTTTTTTTTTTAATGTGAATTACACTCACCTGCAAAAAAAAAAAAAAAAGATTGAATGAACTGAGTTGGTCTAAAGAACACAACTGCTATTGAGGAGGAGACACAATAAACTCCACAAGCTTGTTCTGCTTCTTCATTAAAAAAACAAATGGCATCAGAAATTACAGCCTCAGTGACAAAGCCCTTGAACGTGGCTAATTAACAGATCCTTCTTGGGGGCCTAGGAATGAGAGTGCGAGTCATGGAGCCCTTTACATGTATTCAGGCTGCTTTAACTCCTGCTAGTTTTCCGGTTTATCTGCCCCTTTGTTGCATGCATTTCTAGTAGTTTTGGAATTTCTGTCACGTTCCCAGGTGGTGCTAGTGTTGAGACATAAGAGACATGGGTTCAGTCCCTGGGTTGGGAAGATCCCCTGGAAGAAGTCATGGCAACCCACTCCAGTATTCTAGCCAGGAGAATCCCATGGACAGAGGAGCCTGGTAGATTACAGTCCATAGGGTGGCAGAGTCAGAGATGACTCAAGTGACTTAGTACTCAGTCACGTGCTTATTACCAGACCCACCTTTCTCTGGGACCAACTCTAACACCAGGAAGTATGGGTTCCTAAGGGCCCTTATCTACTGAAAATGTCATTGGCAACATGCATACATGCACGCTCAGTCGCTTTAGTCATGTCTGACTCTTTGCACCCCTGTGGATTGTAGTCTGCCAGGCTTCTCTGTCCGTGAAATTCTCCAGGCAAGAATACTGGAATGGGCTGCCATTTCCTCCTTCAGGGAATCTTCCCAACCCAGGGATCGAACCTGAGTCTCTTATGAATCCTGCATTGGCAGGTGGGTTCTTTACCACTAGCGTCACTGGGAAGCCCCCATTGTCAACACAGCCATAGCTATTTGATCCAAGGATGGATTCCATAGACTGGGGTATACTATAAAACCTTACATTTCCTGCCTCCCCTGTTTTTAATGCAAGTGCCTGACTTAAGCTTTGATTCCTGAGGCATCCACTTCAAAGACACTTTCTAGAATAAACACATTGCAGCCATAGGACTAGATAAAGAGTGAGGCCACCTCCTCCTACTAAGATCCCTTTGTTTTAAAGATCTTTGTTGATTTCAATAAATGACTAATTGGACCATTTGTTTTTTTCTCTTTTCAAACTTTAAATTCCAGCTCCTATATTTTAAATATTCTTCAATAAAGTGTATATCCCTGAAACCCTAGGCCCCCATCCTTGGCCCCAATAAGAGCAGTTCTCCAGGTCCATTCTCTCTCTTTCTCTTCCTCTGTCCCTCAAAGGACTTCACCATGAGGCCCCAGGGGTGCCATGTGCTCTCCAGGAACCATGGTTAATAAAACTTTTTCCCCTCAAACTTTCCTGATGGTTATTGCTGAAGGGCGTCTTACAGTAGTAAGAAGAACCACAGGGCTGGTCCAGCCACATTGGTTATTGGTTTTTGATAGGCTGGGTTCCATACAAAACACTTGGTCAATCAGGAGGAAGACTAGAAGGCCTGAGAGTCTGTTGAGCTGAGTTCTTTAAATGGCACAAAACGTGTATAATCTCCTGCTCCTGGGTTTCTGGATCTGCCTTCTTCCTTTTTTTGCCTCCTCATTTTCCTTTTGATTTTGTGAGAGATGTCCATCGTCTTCCAACAAATTCCCCGCTTTTGCTTATGCTAGTCAGAATTGGATCCAGTTGCTCCCAACCAAAAGAATTTAAAGAATGCTCTTAAAATTGAGATGACTTGATGTTAAAGAAAGGCACATTTCTTGGAGACTGCATGGTAGCATTTGCAGTCTCTGGTTTTCCTAGGAAGCTTCTGGCAGTGCTTGTGTGCTGCCCCATCAGAGCACCTAACCATACACTGTCCTTTGTCTAATTCACTGTCAGCTTCCCCAGAAGACTGTGAACTTCATGGAGGTAGTGATTTGCACATCAACGAATCCCACGCAATCAGCTCAGAGCCTGACATTTCATAGTTGTGCCGATATTGAGTGAAACAGTTAGTGATCTAGGTACCTCATCATCCTTACCATGGTCCATTTAGCAAAAGTGAGTAATTCATTTTGTATTACCACCAGATAACTGGTAATATTATTTTCTTTTGATATATTGTAGGGCTTCCCATTTATACTGACATACAATTTTCTTCTACTAAATCTTAAAGCTAGGGCAATTCCATCGTTTTGTCAGGGGAGTTTGCAATTTCCTTGGTTCTGTCTCATCGCAACAAAAAGTTGAAGTGATAGATGGACCGATGTTACAGCCCCATGTAATTTCCTCAGATGGACCAGTGTTATAGCTCCATCTTACAGCTCAGTTTTATTTAGAAAGCAAAGGAAAATACACCCTCAAGGCGTGAGGGTGGGCTAACCCAAAGGACGCAAAGAGAAGAGAAGCACCTGGTTCAATTTTGGCTCCTCTTTTTATGTGTGTTTTTTTTTTTTCTCCTCCCCCTGAGCCTGCCTTATGTAAACTGTGCTAGCCAGGAAGGCTGTTTGTTTTACCTGAGGGCCTCACTCTAGTCCTCAGATCTTTCTTTGTTCTGTTTTCACGGGCTTTTCCCTTCTTTGTCTTTTAGCCACCACCATTTTGGACTCCTTTTTCCTATTCTAACTACGTAACAGCTTTATCGGGCTAAATTCATCCTGAACTCATGAGCATAAGATCATGACTTTACTTGGAAACTGAGTTTCAAACATGAAAAATAAAGAAAATAAAGTGCTGACTGACAAAAAAATAACAAAAATGTAACTTGCAAGGAACTAAGAACAGCTGACCCAACAGATTATTCATTCATGTGAGAAAGAGGCGCGATCCCTTTCCAGCTGAGCCTTTCATTCAATGGAAAGCCAGTAGTCATCTGTTGGTGGACATCTAGTGAAACAAGTATAATAATCTAATGTTAGTCTTTCAGTTGTGTCCTACTGTTTGTGACCCCAGGGATTGTAGCCCACAGGCTCCTCTGTCCCTGGGGTTTTCCAGGCAAGAATACTGGAATGGGTGGCTGCCATTTTCTTCTCTAGGGGATCTTCCCAACCCAGGGATTGAGCCTGGGTCTCCTGCATTGCTGACGGATATATTATGTCTGAGCCAGCAGGGAATCCCCAAGTGAAGTGAGGGCAGTTTGCAGAGCATTAGAAGCAGAAACCTCACATCCTGGGCTTAACTCAAAGGAGAGAGGGAGGTTAATGTCTGGTGAGTGATCCAAGTCTAGTTTAAAACAGCTACAAGTCGAATTTTTGAAGAATCTAAGCTACTCCATTTTGTTAACAGAAAAACTCCATTTTGTAAGGTTCTTGGAAAAGAGCCTTTGGAAATCCCCTGACCTCACCCCACCACCCATGAGCCAATCGGACCCCAGACCAGAATCTCCTGACTTAACGTTCAGAAACTTGTGGTCTACCTAGGTAATAGGGACCAATCAAAAACCAACACACAACCCTTCGAAAGAAAGTGACCAATCAGACGTCCCCCTACCTAGAAATTCTTTTTTTTCATGAACACTCCCTATATAAGCAGTGTAATCCAAAACCTGGGGCTCCTCCCTATAGCCGCTGCGTCTGTAACGGTGGGAGCCCCAGGTCGAGCTTGGTAATAAAGACTCTCTTGCTTTTGCATCGGATATCGGCTCCCTGGTGGTCACTGGGAGATTTCGCGACTTGGGCATAACATTTTAAGCCAGTTTTAGCCTAGTTTTAAACAGGATCCTGCCTTGCCTATTCACAAAATTTCCCTTCTTTCCAGGATGTAGCATGTATTGAAGGGAATATGTTATGCACAGGCCTGTACTATAATTAATGGGGATTCTTTGAAAAATAAGAATGACTTTCTCATCACCCCCAGGCTGGGAGCAGTAAAAAGTATATCATGGAAAGACATCTTGAAAACAAGATGTTGAAGTACTGATGTGACTGATGGAAAACCATGAGCAACTGTTCCCATAACCAGAGCCTTGAAGGAGTTGCTGAGAAAGGGCATCACTAGCTAAAGGCTAAACAAAGTCATGAATGGCTTGAAGGTTTGACATTGAGGACTGTACATTGTATATCTTTATCCCCGATCTGAGATTGTAAAGAACAGATACCTCTAGAGCATGAATGAGGAAGTAGAAGTTAACAGTAAAAGTCATGCAAGGATTAGGATCTGGGCTTTTGCCTGTGAATGGCATCAGCCCCCTGCTGCTGCTGCTGCGTCGCTTCAGTCGTGTCTTACTCTGTGCGGCCCTGATCCCCACTTTATTTCTGAGTCTCCTTTTTCTTTATTCTTCTGCGGCACCGCTCCTCGGTTCGTTGTTGGGCTGGTCCTGACATGTATAAACATCTGATCTAAGAACTGGAGTTCTGAATGTGAGTGCTGGTAATTGCTTTACAACTGGTTTTCTGGGGGGAAAGAACCCATAAAAAACAAACCAACAAATACCCTGGTTGTTGCATTTGCTGATTTCCATGGTGTACATTGTTTCTAACATGCCCAATTTCCAGATACCAGTATGATATCAAGTAGCTCACACAATTCCTGAAAATTTAATCAGTTGATAAATTTATCAACTCTCAGGAGCTGGTACAGGTGAACTCCTACACACCACTGATTCTTTTCCTTGGAGGGTGTATATCACATACCTCTGTCCATTTACTGACACAGGCATACTTATATGCATTTACTAAACTAACACCTCTGAAGTAGGTGTCTTGGACTTCTCTGGTAGCCCAGCTGGTAAAGTAAAGAATCCGCCTGCAATGCAAGATGCCCCAGTTCAATTCCTGGGTCGGGAAGTTCCCCTGGAGAAGGGATAGGCTCCCCACTCCAGTATTCTTGGGCTTCCCTGGTGGCTCAGATGGTAAAGAATCCGCCTGTAATGTGGGAGACCTGAGTTCGGCCCCCAGGGTTGGGAAGATCCCCTGGAGGAGGGCACGGCAACCCACTCTAGTGTTCTTGCCTGGAGAATCTCCATTGACAGAGAAGCCCGGTGGGCTACAGTCCAGGGGCTCACACAGAGTTGGACACAACTGAATGACTAAACACAGCGTATGAAGTGTCTTGTGACAGAAATGGGAGGTAAAAAGACTAACTCTACCCTCTAAGGGTTAATAGTCTAACAGAGACAATTTTTTAAAAAACAAGTACAGGTACTATTAGGGGTACAGTCTAAATGTGCCACAAACAGGAAAGTACTTAAGTCTGTATGAGGAGGCAAAGGAATATAATACTAACTATTTAGCCATTTACTGAGTATGCTTTCAGCAATGAATAGGTACCAGGAACTGCTAAGCATTTGATCACACAGAGGGAAATTAGTTACTTCTAGAGAGACCTTCATCTATGGGGTCACACAGAGTCGGACACGAGTGAAGCAACTTAGCAGCAGCAGCAGCAGCAGAGAGACCTTCACACGATAGCAGGAAAGATAAGGAAGCAAATGATCAGATTCTGGTTTAATTACAATAAGTACAATTACAGAAGCGGATACTAGAAAGAAGGATGACGTATAAAAAGCATAAAATCTACACTACTTAGTGTAGGCCACAAGACCCCAGTCACAAGGCCCATTTATGTTCATCTATACTCATTTCTGACATACCATGTAATCTATGCTCTAATCTAAGTGTCTTGAAGATGCTCAGATCCCTTTAAAATGCTCATTTCCTGCCATTGAAACTCATGCTTTCCTCTTCTGGATTCAAGTGGTCCTGAGCATTTCCATATAACTTTTTTGAAGGGAAATATACTAGAGCACGGGGGTTTTCCTGGTGTCTCAGGCAGTAAAGAATCCTCCTGCAATGCAGGAGACCCAGATTCGAACCCTAGGGCAGGAAGATCCCCTGGAGAAAGAAATGGCGGCCCAGTCTGGTATTCTTGCCTGGAGAATTCCATGGATAGGGACGCCTGGTGGGTTGCAGTCCATGGGGTCTCAAAGAGTAGGACATAACTAAATGACTAACAAACACACACTTACTAGAACACTCTTTATCTTTTTGTTAGACACCACAGGGAGCAAGGAATCTTCTTTTTACCACCTACCATCCCCACCTCTATTTCTATGTGTATTCACCTTTGGAAAATTAGACCCTAAGGATATGCCTTACCATCTTTTATTTAGTCTTTCTTGAAAAAATATTCTCAAAGATTTCCAAAAGCTGAGGAAAAATTATGCTTTTTGTTGTTGTCATTATTATTCCATTTGTAATCTTTCATCTTTCACCATTCCAAAATGTATATATTTTGGAATAAACTAAAATTATTTCTAGATAACAAGAATTTGTCCAGGGCCTATGATATCCAGATTTGTACAGGGTATCATGAAATTTAATAAAGCAATTAATAAAGTTCAATAAAGATGAAAAGCATACAAAAATAAGCAACCCCCAAATATAATTCTAGAGGTGAAGATATGCGATATAAGCAAGATAAAGAAGTATGTCTCTGGGCATGAAGTAAAATGTCGATGCGGTGAGTTGGCATTAGTCAGACAGTGTAGCATTTTAATTGATAGTGGAAAGGTAGGAGGTCAAAGAACAAGGACATCTCCCTCTCATTGGGAGAACAGGATGAGCAGAGAATATGCAAGGGAGAGAGAAGGAGGGTGATCTCTCTGAGAAGTCTGTCAGGGAACAAGAGATCACAGGGCCACAGCATAGTGGTTAAGAAGTTCAGCTCTATAGCCATGTAGCTTGAGATAGTCTCTGAGGTGTATGAACAGAGGACTTAAACTTCAGGCTGGCACTTCTGAAATATCATAAGGGATAATATTTCACTTAATCACATTTCAAAGTGGGTGGTGGTTATATTTTCTGTTTGTCTCTCCATCTTTTAAAATATAAGTTGCTACATTCACCTAAACAAAAACAGTTGGTGATCAATTTAAAGATATACAGCACAGACATTTTACCCTCCAAGTGTGACTTTTTTCCAATTGTGATATTTTCTTTCCTGAAATTCATAGTTTAAAGCTCTCAGTGGAAGCATTTCTAAAATATAAATGATGACGGCAGTGGAGAAAAATAAACATAGTGATTACTGAGCTTAACTATAAGAGCAAATGAGTTCTGGGGGTGTATGGATTGTGTGACATGTGATCTAGTCGTGAGGTCAAGAGGCCATGACGTCAAAGCCACCCCTGCTTGTCTGAAGAGTCACTGGCTGCCTAGGCAATGTTCCTATAGGGACAACAGAAAAGGTGCCTGTCACTCAAAACAACTCCCCTGTCTATGGACTGACTTCCGATGTCTTTAAAATTCCTCTAAAAAGAGGACTTTTAAGTGAAGATCCTCTGTGTGAGATGGGCTTCCCAGGTGGCACGAGTGGTAAAGAACCCACCTGCCAATGCAGGAGATTTTAAGAGAGGTGGGTTTGATCCCTGGGTTGGGAAGATCCCCTGAAGGAAGGCAAGGCAACCCACTCCACTATTCTTGCCTGGAGAATCCCAGGGACAGAGGAGCCTGGGGGGCTACAGTCCTTGGGATCGCAAAGAGTCAGATACAACTGAAGCGACTTAGCACACACATACGCACTCTGCACAATATAAGGAGTTGATTTACATTTACTTGAAGATACAAATGAATGAGGTTGTTTCGGTCGTGCCAGTCTCATGAGTGCTCATTTTTTATCTAATGAGATAATCTGACCACATATCACAGCACTCTTTCCCCAGGGTGAGTTTGCATAGTATATTTATATACTCTGTATGGTGTGAAATAGCAGGATTCACTCTGGATCACTTATTTACTTACGTAAATAACTTACTAAAGTCCATTAGCAAATGCAGCTTCGGGTTTTTCCTACCACTCTTCATGATAGAATTTGTGTTTGGAGTAACATTTAAATTGCAACCTCTTCCATGTCTTCCGATTTAAAAATAAATAAATTCACAATTCTAAAGAGTATAGTCTCTAATCTTTAATAAGCACCATTTCTTATATATCAAGGGCTTCATGCTATTTTAGGAAAAGAAAACGTCATACGAGAAAGCATCTAAAATGGAATTACTTTTAGATTCTATATCTATTGTTGTAAAAGATAGTTACCGTTGTTATCTAAAAACCACGCAGCTTTCAAACAGATTCCATCTGGAACTGTGAGTAGTTTCCTCCGGGCAAAAGAAATGAGGGGACAATTTAACAGAAGCAGCAGAGGAAAACAAGGAAAGTTATTGTAACAATAACACATGCATGTCCGTCAATTTGGGCTTTCCAGGTAGCACCAGCAGTAAAGAGCCCATCCGCCCATACAGAAGACTTAAGAGCCGCAGGTTCGATTCCTGGGTCAGGAGGATGCCTTGGAGGAGGGCATGCAACGCACTTCAGTATTCTCACCTGGAGAATTCCAAGGACAGAGGAGCCTGGAGGGCTCCAGTGCATAGGGTCACAAAGAGTTGGACATGACTGCATTGACTTAGCCCACATACATGTTCATCAGTTTGGCAACTACCTTAGTGTCTTGTTACAACGCAAATCTAGTATATATTTTATGAGCAATACCTGTACTTTGAGTATTGCAGGTTGCAAACATGAGTTTCTTTTTTAAAACTGAAGTAAACACACCCAGAAATTACAGAAGTGAGACAAACACGATCACGTACTGCTGGTGGAAGAGTAAATTGGTCTAACCTTTCTAGAAAACAAACTGGAGTCAAATATCAAATGCCTTTAAAACTTGTTCATGGGACTTCCCTGGTAGTCCAGGGAAGAATCTGCCTTGCAATGTAGGGGATACAGGTTCAATCCCTGGTCAAGGAACTAAGATCCCACATGCCACAGAGCAACTAAGCACACATGCCGGGACCAGAGAGTCCTTGCACCACAATAAAAGATCCAGATATGATACAATGAAGCTCCTGCATGCCACAGCTAAGACCCGAGGCAGCCAAGTAAGTAAACAAACACGGGGGAAAAAACCACTTTATTCGTAATATTTTAACACTTTCAGCAATCTATCTAAGGAACTTGTCAGTGACCTTTTAAAAAGAGAATATGGGTGTTTTGCCCAGTACTCTTCTGAATAGCAAAAATTAACTCTACAACAGGGGAATGGTTAAATAGATTGTTCCATTTCCACATGTAATATTGTGATATTGTGGAGCCCATAACTATGTTTTGAAAACCTAGTCTTATTTTTAAAGGCTTATGAGTTAATGTTAATTTTTTGCAATATGAGTAAAATTTTACATATGTGACCATTAAAGTTTATTAAAAAATAAGTCAAATGATGATATTTCAGTTCTTCATATTTTCCACTGCCAGACAACAGCTGTAATATTCATTGATGGATCAGTCTTAGTCCTGCTTATTTATGTCACGTAGAACAAATCTATTTCAACTTCTTCACCTTTCAAATATTCGAAACTAGGTAAAGAGAGCTGTCAGATAATGTCTACTCATTCCCAATTCTAACTAAATGTCACAATTTCTCCAAGTTAAACATTCCTGATACCATCAGCCATTCCCTGCAAGACATTTTCTATTTATTTACTCTATTGTATTTACATGAAATGCTTTCTATCTGCTGGTCACTCTTTTGTGTGCTTTACAAAGGCGAGTTAAAGTAGCCTTTATGGTATTCCCTGATCTAGGTTACTAGAGATTTGTGTTTCTAGTTGAGAAGTGTAAAGAGAAATGAGACCTTGGGACCATTCCAGGTGGAGAGTTAAACTGAGTCCTGTCCTCCTGCCCCTGCATGAAGTTGTGATCTTTGAAGGGCTATGCCTTCTGAAAAATGATAAATGAGGCAAAACCTGTACAGCAAGAAAATGTGTCTGTCTTAACTTGCGCTATGAGTGAGGGAAGAAATCTCCCTTGAGAATTGGTAAACACAGGCATAAGTCAGGCCATCTTAGGGCTTTACAACTGGGATGGTTAAGTGCCAAATTGAGAAATATACTTGCACTAGCCCTCTTTCAGAGCCCAGGCAACATGCCCTGACAGTATGTCTTGCAAAATATACTCCATGAGGATATAAATTTAATCCAAGTTTGTGGATTAAATCTTGCAGTCTCAGAAGCCCAAAAGTTAAGCAGATAAAGTCAGAGTCAGCATGACCTCACATCTCATAATTACAAAACTCTCAAAGTTAAAAGTGTTTCAAATGCTTGAAGAAATAGTAAGAAATGAAAACCGAGTAATTAACCAGGTATTATGCATATACATGTCTATATACCCAAAAAAGACAAATTTAAGGATAGCATTCATAATAGCAACAAAACATAAAAAATAGCAAAGAAGAGTAGCCCTAATAATATGAATGTATAACTTCAGTGGAGAAAATATGAACACTTTTCTGGAAGATATTGAAGAGATAAATCAAGTACCTGCAGGAAAGTGCCGGGGTCCAGCCCTGGTGGATCCAGGGTGATTCGAAGGTGGGGGGATGGCGTTGGCGTCTTTGGAAAAATACATATTTAATTACAGATATAGAGAGAGATTAGAAACGGATAGTGTAGTAGGAGATAGTGTAGTGGAGAAAAGGAGGCTGAATCCAGATGGGAATTCAGCCAGAGAAAATGGGAGCAAGAAAGAAGCGACATGGGGAAATCAGTCTTTCCAGAAACTGATCCGATTTCTTTATTTTGGGGTTTGCTTATATACCTTTTGTTACATATAGGGATGAATACAGAGTCACGTGGGGGTCAGCAGTCTTGACCTTTATCAAAATCAGGTGCTTCACATGAATGTATAAAAAAAGGTTTTAGGGATATTACATCATCTGGCCATGAGTGAGACCTGCTGACATTTTATGATCCTTTCTTTCTGATAACCAAAAACTTATTTTTTCCAAGGGTGTTTTTTCTTAAACCAGGCACCACCCTTCAAATAAAGTTATATTCCTATAGGGTGAGGGTGTAGTGAGTTACAATCAAGAAAGGAATTTATTTAACCCAAGGTTAACATGATTAATCTTAAAGGTTAATACTTATTTCTCCTATATGCTTAAAGGTTAATGCTTATTTCTCCTATATGCTAGTTATATTCATTATAAGGGCAGGGAATATGGAGATTTAGCAGCAAACATCAGCCCAACAAATGAAAATCCTTTCACCAATGCTCCCCTTAAGATCTATTTAGTCTTAAGATAGTGATAAAGTTACATTTTTACATAGCAAGGACACAGGGATTTATAATAAAGTACAGTGATCTATTACAAAAGAGAAAATCCATTAACTCAAAAAGTCTAGTATTGCTAACATCAAAAACTACTATATTTCCTTTTCTATATTCCAAATACATTGATTAATATATTCCCAGGTGCCTAAGGATGTGGAGGCCTGGCGGCAATCATTGACTCAACAATGAGAAAAGTCCTATGCTACTTAAGACTTTCAAAATACTCCAAAATCTCTGTGCTGTTTATGGTTGAGAGGTAGTAAACAATCATGTGCTAGTGGCAGGAGTGTGGATAATCCTGTCACACAAGCTAGTCTGTCAGCAGAGAGGTTTGACCTAAAACACCCTTGTCACACCCAGGGTAGGGAATTAGCAGCAATTATTGGCACAACAAATGAAAAACCCTTCACCAATATAATTCCTAACCAACCCACTATACTAATAATTTCTAACTCCCCAAAAGAATTTGCCTTTAGTAAGTCTAAAACATCTCGTGCCTCTCAGGTTGGAAGGCTGTAAACAATCACATGTAGCCGGACGAACCTATACAGGTGGGCTAGATAACCTTCAGAGGAGTCCGTAAGCTGAAACACTCTTATCACGCCCAGGAATTTTTATTGCCTTGGAGCTGCACGTGTACTCCTTCTCCGAGAGAAATGGTTATGGGGGAGAACATAAAACAGACTCTGGTTTTGGGGTAGATGCTCGGGAACAGGGGGTTCCCTGAGGCTTGATCACGCCTTTGCGTATGCCAAGCCTCCTTCCTCATGACTTTTGCCATGGGCGGAGTTCCTCACGCTTTTGTTTAATACCCCCCTTTTTTGTTTAATATAATCAGGTGCAGGTCAGTTGAGAGCTTCTGAATGCTCTGCCGAAGAATCCTGACAATACAAGGAAGAATGATTAAAAGAAGCAAAATTAAAGCACCAACGGCAACATAACTGAAGACATTAGACAGAAAGTTTTTTCCAGAAAAATTAGAGAAGGTGTGGAAAAAGTCATTAGCGGCTCCAGTGGCAGTAAAATCCAAACAAGAGTGTTCCAAGGTCTGTATCTGATTATGAAGTTTCCCTAAGTCTAAACTAATATCTGAACTATTCCAAACACCTAAAATATGATTTTTCAACATATTGGTCATTTGCACTTGTTGAGTCAATGAATTGCTGACAAAGTAACAGTAACAGTAATAGTTGTTGTTATTAAAGCTGAATTCCCTAAAATTAGTAAGCCCACAGACTGTCTTGATCGTCTTAAATCTTAACAAGATGAGAGCATACATTGTTTACAAGACACTACATTAAGTCCACCAGTGAAATTCATATGAACATTAAATTTTCTGGAATCGTTAACAAAGAGAAAAACATAAGGAGAGGGTAGACAAGCTAAAATAGAGTAAATAGAATCATTTTTTCTGGTCAGAGTTCGAGCTGCAGCAGCTGTCAGTCCCGCGGGGATCTGGATGCTTATCTTGCCTCTCCTGCCTGCGGCCAAGTGAGTGCAGACTCTGGCGGGGCTACCGGCTGTGAGCGAGCGCGGGGCACTGGGTCCGGTCAGCCAGGCTGGCCCCGCCCACGGCTCCTGGTGCGTGGCTGTTCCGTGCGGCGGCAGGTAGAGGAGTGCCCTTCGAAGCAATGAGGGATCCTGATGCCTGGGGATCCAAATTGGCGAATCAGCGTCCTGTGGAAAAATACAAGCACCCCCTCAACTGCCAGTTAATATTGGGTTGGGATCTTTTCATTGTTTGGAGAGGAGGTCCTTCCATTTTACTAATGGCTTTGCATTTTGTATTACAAAGACAGCATGTTGTAAAATCTGATGGGGAGAGCTATACTTAAACTCCCCTTCTCTTAGTTTTTGAATTAACAAAGCATGTGAGGGTAAATGATGTAAAAGTTGACCACAATAATTTCCTATAGCAATCTGCCAATCATCATCTAACATTAGAAGAGCATCAAGTTGTTCCTTATTACATGGAATTACAACCTCTGCTGGCTCTTTACTGAACAATTTAATACTCCGTTTCTTCCCTTTTAATATCAAGGTTGCTATCAAGCCTGGATAAGAAGCCACTACTTTTTTAGCTTGGGCGGGAAGGTGGATCCATTCTAAAGGACGATTCTGCCACAGAACTCCCGTAGGTGCTGTTTTGTAGAGGTTGAAAGAAACCTGCTTTCTTAGGGTTGAAAAGAAAACCCCCCTTGCAAAGGTAAAACCTTTGTTGAGGCAGACTTTTCTATGAATCTTAACTTTCTGACATGGGTAACAATGAGTCTAACTAAAGACAGCTCCTCATAAGAGTCCAATATTCAGTCATTTTTTCATTTGTCCAGACCAGTGTCCTTGGTTTCCAGAAGAAGGACACTGAACTTAGATACTTGGGTGAAGCTAAGGAAACAGCTAAAAACTCATTATACTTTACATGGGCCTGTAAATGCTTTTGCTCTGCGGAATATGATTAGAAATGTTCTGGATCCCTGTCATGAGGCTGTTAGATAGACTATGGGAGAGGCTATAGCAGTGGATGGCAGTGGGTCTCCACCTTCTACGCAGATCATATTTTCTGCCATTGGTGAACAAAAGGACGGACACTATACCTCCCGAGGAAGGAGAGGACTTACAGGACCTGCGGCCGGGCGCCCTGGTGAGCCCCCTGCCCCTCTATGCAAACCTTTAAAAATTTATCCAACACTTTCTGATTTAAGGCGACCACCCCACCTCCGCTTATGCCTCCCAGTTCAGTTCAGTTCAGTTCAGATCATTTCAAAAGCCTCCCAGAACATTGCCTAAGGTTGAAAAAGATAGGAAATTTTTTTTAAAACAAAGGAGCGTCTAAAGCAGAGCCTGCTCCTTGCAAAAAACCCCCTCAGGGGGCCCTCACCCAAGCAAAAAAAGAAAAAAAAAAGAGAGAGAGCAAAGGGAAAAAGAAAAGTAGTCGTAACAAAAAGGATTCTAAAAATAAAAAGTATTTCTCTTGTGGCCAAATGAGGCATTTTGTCGGCAGTGTCCTGCTAAACAGAGACAACAAGCCGTGCCAATCAACCCCAGGTAGCTCAGGCCTAGACCTCAGTTCCACCACCTCCAATGGGCGTGGCTAGCCCCCTGCCTGAGGACATTCTGGACTTGTGCTAGGGCGTAGCTCGATTTCTTTTCAAAGAATTTTGGCCTGATGTAGTAGATTCTGATTATACTGGGAAAATTAAAGGTTTGATCTCGCCGCCTACTGAAACTGTGCAAATTAATAAAGGCAAAAAAATAGCACAGCCTTTGCTTTCAGATAGGAAAAACCTTGACTTCTCAAGCTAGGAGGACCAGAGGACTTGGATCTAGTGATCTAGCTTTTTGGGTGCAAGAAATTACCGCTTCTAGGCCTTTAACAGATCTTTACTGGCCCAGCTCCTGGCCCACCCATACTACTGAAAATGAGTTGATGGGATTAAAAAAGGTGGTATGCAGAGTGAGAATGCTGCAGAGGAAAAGGTGAGGGAGAGTTTAAAACCTTGGAGAGTAGTGAGTTCCCATTGCTGGAGATATTCAAAGATTAGATGGTTGCTTGTCATCTAAAAAGCTATAGACCAGATTTAGGTCACAAAAGAATAACTGGAGAAGCTTATAAAGATATTGTGCAACACCTTTTTACTTGCTTCTCATATTTAGGGCTGCCAAAAGTTTTGAAAATTGATAATGCCCTTTTAAAGCTGTGGAGAGGTTGTTTACTAACTTTAAATGATTTCCAAAAATTATTAGGTGATATTAATTGGTCACACCCACATTTAAAACTGACTACTACAGATTTAAAGCTTTTGTTTGATTGTCTAAAGCGATCCTAATCCCAGTTGACTAGTGAGACAGATGAGGCTTTAAATGATCAGTTAATTAGGATTAATATTACCAAAAGATGAGATTAAATTATTCTTGCCACAAAGCATACACACACAGGATGCTTGTGACAAGAAGGTCCATTGGTTCCATCTACAAGTGACCCCAAGAAAAATAGTTTTATCTTATCCCAGCTTGGTGGCACACAAAAAAAAGAAAGAAAGAAAAGGAAAAAAAGTGTGGAAATTTTTAAAAAGAAGTAACAAATATAGTAATTCCATTCAATAAAGATCAACCGTAAATCTTTTACAAAATAGTGATGGTTGACAAGTTGCCCTGATAGATTTCAGGAGTCAAATTTTGTTTCATTTGCCCTCAAGCTCCCACAATAGCTAAAAGTGCAAAAATATTAGATTGGCAGTTTGAGGATACCTGTGGAACTTTTCAACCATATGTAGTCCCTCCACTCCTCTTTACCTTGTGGGGGAGGGACGTGCTGTCTCAGATGGGAGTGTTACTGTTTAGCCCTGATAATAAAGTGACCTCTCAAATGCTGCAGATGGGCTATGATCCATCAAAAAGATTAGGTAAACAACAGACAGAAATAACTGAGCCAATTTGCCCAACTCGACAGCTACGTACTGGATTGGGGTATCCAAATTTATAATGAAGGCTATTGTTTTTGCTGCCGACCCCATTACAACCTGGGCTCCCTTCTCCAATAGCCATTCCAGAGGGATATAATATAATTGTAATTGATTTACAAGACTGCTTTTTCACCATTCCTTTAAATCCTGAGGATAAAAAGCAATTTGCCTTTAGCCTGCCATCAAAAAATCTCTAACAGCCTTACCTACGGTTTCAGTGGAAGGTTTTGCCCCAGGAAATGAAAAATAGCCCTGCCCAACTTCATACTGATGGAAAATGTTAGCAAATGTATATTGAGATACACACTAATATATTATCTATTAAAGCATAAGAATTTGTGCTGTGACTTTTAATGCCAAAAGAAGAATACCAGAATTTATAATTTATAATAATAAGTTTGGCCTTTTTTGCCTTAAGAACTGAATATGCTGCTTCAGAACTTTAAGACACGGTGTTGATAACTCATTTTTTCAAATGAGAAATAGTCCCTTTTTGTTGATTTCACTTATTTTCCACTTATTAGCACATTATCTACAATGGTGACTTAGACAAAAGGATAAATTAGGATTCACAGACTTATTTATGTGACACCTAAATAGCTAGGCAAACATAGATCTGACATTTGCTGCCTCAACGTTACAGTTTAATTGGAAATGTTAAAGCCTGTGCTGAAAGTTTGATCTAGAAAACTAATGCTATCAATAAGTATATTCAGTTTAACAGTTAATTTCAATGATGAATCACTTAGCGTGCAGGTCTTATCTTGCACATTCTTTACGTAATTACAAAATCTGTGTCAAGTTTATCAAAAAGCTCATAGTATTTTAATATTTTATTAACGTGGACGCTTAAGTTTTTTAATCTTTAGAACTTAAGTTACTCATCGAGAATTTTAAATATTTTCTGTATATAATTATAACATTATTGTCAAACAGATTTTGCACATTTTATGTGCCAGAACCCTTAAAATTCTTCCTGTGAAAATGTTGATATATTGTGACAGTTATTTCAAATTCGATATGTAGATAAGAATAGGGGTTAATTTATGTCCATATTGGAAAACTTTGAAAGATTACTTGGAGGTTTCATAAATCCTGGTTTTAATTATAGTGATAAAGTCATTATGTAGTTCAGAAGCTAATATTCTAAATAATATATATTTACATTAAAGTTAAAATTGTTAAGCAAAACAATGCCTAACTTGGCTTGTAAGTATTCTGGGATCTAAAGCTTGTTGATGGTCTGTCCCTACCTGAAAAACTTAATTGCTTGCTTATTCTAAATGCCTTGTCAAACAAACTGATGTTACATTAGTTACTGGGATATCTGCCTCTTTGGAAAATATGTTGATTTTTCCCCTGTTTAATAAAAGTAAGTTATATTTGGGATTTTTAAAATATATATAGGATTAAATATGAACAAGTATATATGATTCACTATATGGATGATATTTTAATAGCTCATCCTGATAGAACTCATTTGCAAACTGTTCTCCAAGATTTGACCCAAGCATTGACAGATAGGGGTCTAAAGATTGCCCCAGAGAAAATTCAAATCAACCCACCCATAACCTACTTAGGAAGAGTCATTAATTCAGAAACAGTGACTCATGCCCCACTACAATTAAGAAAAGACCATCTCGTTACTTTAAATGATTATCAAAAACTTTTAGGTGATATTAACTGGATTAGACCTTATTTAGATAAGAAAGCCTTCCTCAGCAATCAATGCAAAGAAATAGAGGAAAAGAACAGAATGGGAAAGACTAGAGATCTCTTCAAGAAAATTACAGATACCAAGGGAACCCCCACCCCCCCAAGCCTGCCACACAGACCAGTGGTCAAGTCATAAGTCTCAGACAAGGGAAATCAATATTTACCATTGTCAGGAGTTTGTTTCCAAAAAACTGTCACAATATTTCAGATAAAAGTTGCAAAAGTGTCCTGTGAAGTTTACACTATTTCCAAATTTTTCTTCCTTTTGCACCTTCAGGCTTGGCTACATAAACCTGCCAGTGTTATTAATGCAAGTCACACTGTTATTCTTCACTTTACTAAATATGGGAAGATCAGAGAAGCAAGTCCTTAAGAGAAGCAAATGTTATTCCTGTCGTGGAATGAATGAATGGTTCTGCCTTTCCTTTCCCAATGTTTAGGGTGCTGTAGGCCTCCCATAGTGTGTGAAAAAGAAAATGTAAAAAGACAGAAAGTAAGGTCCACTGAATGCTCAAAAATGAGTTATAGAACAAAATTTACTTTTTCCAAATCTTAGAAAATATTTCACCCCAATAAAGAGCCTTCAGAGTATGAATGGACAGTAGGCTGAAATTTTCATACTGTTCAACTAGGAAAATTGTTATGTCTTCCTAAACCATTTTGTTTACTTTTCCAACAAAGGTCCGTCTAGTCAAGGTTATGGTTTTTCCAGTAGTCATGTATGGATGTGAGAGTTGGGCTAAAAAGAAAGCCAAGTGCCAAAGAACTGATGCTTTTGAACTGTGGTGTTGGAGAAGACTCTTGAGAGCCCCTTGGACTGCAAGAGATCCAACCAGTCCATCCTAAAGGAGATCAGTCCTGGGTGTTCATTAGAAGGACAGGTGCTAAAGCAGAAACTCCAATACTTTGGCCATCTGATGCAAAGAACGGATTCATTGGAAAAGTCCCTTATGCTGAGAAAGATTGAAGGCAGGTGGAGAAGGGGATGACAGAGGATGAGATGGTTGGATGGCATCACCGACACAATGGACATGAGTCTGAGTAGGCTTCGGGAGTTGGTGATGGACAGGGAGGCCTGGCGTGCTGTGGTCCATGGGGTCGAAAAAATTTGGACACGACTGAGTGACTGAACTGAACTGAACTTAACTGAAAACATTTTTGGATGCACAGCTTTTAAGTTATTTAGCTATTTCCTCACACCATTTTCTTTCACATCCAAAAGCTACATAAGCTGGAAATGACAAGTGTAGATGGATCCAGAAGCTTGATAACTACTATCCTCAAGCAGACTCTCTGTCCAGTCGGTGCATCCAAATGCTCTGTGTGTCCCCACTTCATCCCACTGTGGGCTGCCCTTACCTCTGCTCAGGCTTCACAGGGCTCTAAGCAAATGGGACCTGTTGCCTCTTTGTTCTCTCATAACAGATAGGCTTTGTTTACACCTTCTGTGTTTCTATCACCCTGTCAAAAAGCAGCTCCTGAATTTCTTGTCTCTAAAGCAGAGTATCCTTTCCAGATCCTTTACTCTGGCCAATGGGATGTGAGTAAATGTAAGACAGGAACCTGAAACGTGTTCGAGGAGGAAGATTTACCCTCTTGCATTTCCTGGTTGGCACAGTGGTAAAGAATCCACCTGCAATGCAGGAGATGTGGGTTCAATCCCTGTGTAGGGTAGATCTTCTGAAGAAGGAAATGGCAAGCCACTCCAGTATTCTGGCCTGGAGAATCCCCATGGACAGAGCAGCCCTGTGGGCTACACAGTCCATAGGGTTGTAAAGAGTCAGACATGACTGAGTAAACTCTTATTATGGGGAGAGTCTCTCTTGGTCAGCTGCTGCCTTCTTTGCCTGGAACCCAGAATATGGACACAGGAAATGACACTACTTTGATCCATGGATCCAGGAGTAAAGTAAATGTCTGTTGCTTCATGCTATTGAGACACTGCAGTTCGTTTTTCTATAGTGTTGTAGCAAAGGTTAGCTGACATGAGGGGAACCAACCCATAACACTCTTTTTGCACTCTAATTTCAGAATCAATGGAAACAGAGAAAGAGATAAATGTAGAAAAGGAGGCTGAGACAGAAAGAGAGAGTATGAAAATCATTCAGACGGACTCACTTTGGAGGATGGGGCTTAGAAGTGCTTGAATCCTGGCTTCATAATACCAACCACTGAATCACACAGTGCTCCAGAGCCAGCTAAGGCAGATTTGGTACACAGAGCTGCCTTTTCACTGAAACTCTGAAAGAAGGAGGAGGGCAGAAGGGCTGTGTTTGGAGGCAGATCCCCATAGCAGAAGGATAGGAGAGGGTAAGAGATGCAAACTTAACTTCCACTTTTGGGAAATAGCAAGGGGTTGAATACAGAGATGAAGAATAGGGTCAATAATTCAACCCACCATTAAAATTCTCACCAATTGTAATCCAGAAAATAGAGAGATGCAGGCGGCTAAGTAGGCCTTGAAATGTCTGTTATTATCCCCACTTTGACTATAGAGCCTTATTTCCAACTCTCTGCATAAACCAGACAGTTGCATACTTCCATATTTTGCACACGCTCTTTCCTGTTTGAAATCCCTTTCTCTCCAAGCCTAGTAAAATATTACAAATCTCTCAAGGCTTGGGTCACATGACACCCCCAATTTTAAGTTTTCCATGATTTCCTCCCTTGGAGTAATTTGTCATTAAAAATCAATTTCCTTTACTACATTTGTAGCTCATAACACTTGGAAAGAAACTCCAATTTACAAGGTATTTTTACAGACTATATTTCACTGTATCCCTACAAGCACTCTGTGAGAAAGTCCTAAGGTTAAAAGGATCACAGAGATCTCAGTAACTTTGATTGTGTTGTCATTTAGCTTCATGAATCCACCAGTGTGAATTTATCCTGTAACTTATCCACTTGCTTTTATCTGTAAGATACTCACCTTGTAAGTGTGTATACACACACATATGCACACATGCACACTCTTAAATATACATTCTAAAAAGAACCTGAATTGCCATCATCTATCATGTTCTGGGTATTCAAAAGCTTTTTGATGTGAAGTCGCTCAGTGGTGTCTGAGTCTTTGCAACCCCATGGACTGTAGCCTACCAGGCTCCTCCATCCATGGGATTTTCCAGGCATGAATACTGGAGTGGGGTGCCATTTCCTTCTCCAGAGGATCTTCCTGACCCAGGGATCAAACCCAGGTCTCCTGCATTGTAGGCAGAGGATTTACAGTCTGAGCCACCAGAGAAGTCCAAAACAGAGCCAGGAATTATTACATTACTTCAACACTTTAAATCTGTTCATATTTGTCTCATTGTTATATTATGGTAAATATGTATTTTGGACACTCTCTTTAAAAGACAACTTAAATAACACTACAAAATATTAAATAATCTTTTTTGACAGTCCTTCAATTGCCTCATCCCTCCTGTTCTAAAAGGGGCCACATGAGGGCTTTTTGTATGTGCTATGCTATGGGTCTGCTATTCTCTGGGCTATATACAGCTCACCTATTTCAATTCTGTGTGCATATAGGCATACCTTGGAAATACTGTAGTGTTGTTTCTGGCCACCAAAATACAGTAAATGTCTCAATAAAGTGAGTTACATGAATTTGTGGTTTCCCAGTGCATATAAAAGTTATGTTTACACTGTACTTGCAGTCTATTAAGTGTGTAAAAGCATTGCCTGAAAAAATGTACATACTTTAATTAAAAAAATACTTTATTTCCTAAAAATGCTTTTAGTGAATTATTTTGCAATGATTACATTAAAGATTTCTTATCATAGAACCCCATAACAAATATAATAATAATAATAATAAATAAGTTGGAAATATTGTGAGAATTAACAAAATGTGATACAGACACCAGGTGAGCAAAGGCTATTTAGAAATGGTACCTATAGACTTGCTTCACACAGGGATGCCACCAACTTTCAGTTTGTATAAAAACACAGTATTTTCTATGTGCAACAGAGGTGAAGCACAATAAAAGAAGATGTGTCTGTATTTTAAATGTAGACAACAGCTGGAAGTCTTTTTCCCCTTTACCCTAAATTGAACATAAGAACATCCCAGAGTAGCATTTCAGATATATTCCTGACATAAGAGAATTTGGATTCCAGAAGGATATTTAATGTTGTGAAATTTCTTTACACAAAGAGATCATTTCCAGCTTATTGTTTGTTGATGCTCACCAAATGATTTTGGCTTGAGTATTGCTTCACTTTCTCCCACTTAATTTTTGTAGGAATGGGGTGACTTTTTCACAATCATGGCCAGCAGAAGACTGAGTGGCATCTCCTTTCCTTCTCGCCCCATGAGGCCCTCCTGCTGTCCCTATAACAATGGAAAAGGGAGGAGAGAGGATCCTCCAAAAATGCTAGGAGCATACACAGTGAGCTCTGCTGTGATGAAAATAGACTTGAAGAATTCAGATGCACTGCTCACATTGTACTTCTGGAGAGACCACACGTGAATTTGAACTCTGACAAAGTAACATATCTTTTAAGATTTATGAAATTTCAAAATAAATTCTTCCTCTCTTTCCTACTAAATTTGGTAAATAGTAATATCATTTCCAACTGTTTGAATCACTGGTGTGACTCAATCAAATTCAAATTATTTGACAGGTAAAAATGACAGAAAGATAAGTTCCATGTTAAAATAAAACTAGTTCAGTGCTCACTTGGTTTTCCTCAGGCCCTATAAAGCTATATCAGGTTAAGCTTTCTCTTGATCAGCTTCTCGAGTGAGTTTCATGAAGTTTTTCTTTTTCCCTTTGATACATTCAAGTAATCCACTCTCATTTTAATTGTCTGGGCAGATGTTATTTGCTTTTTGTATGAACTGACTTTTCTAGGTGCTGGAAAGATATGAGGACATGCCAACAAGTATAGCTTTGCTTTGTCTGTTGGCAGTTTATCTCATTCTTCCAAGGCAAGAGCAAGAAATGAAGAGGTGACTGAGAAACTTTCAGGATTGAAAAACTACTGCACATCTTTATCTATCCATTCATTCCACAAATAATTATCACGCTCCTCTCATCTGGTGATCACAGCAATGCAGAGCTACAGGAGACAGCCATGATCTCTGCCCTCATGAAACAGAGTTTGGCTAAGAAGACATTTATTAAATATAATCACAAGCGCACCGAATTTTGTAATGGAGTACAAAGTATATTGGGTATGTGTGAAGAGCTAATCAGGAAAACAAAAAACCCCTGAGTATTTAAAACAGTGGGAACTTATTGCAAAGGAATGGTGATAAAGGTGATGATAAACTGAGAAACCCAACAGAGGACCATGAGGCTGTCAAGTCAGAGGCTGGAACAATAGGAACCCGTTCTTCTCCCACTTCAGTCTGGAGGGACAAAAAGGCAGAGGTGGTATTATGAGAACACAGAGTCCAAGGCCAAGGCCTCCTGGAAGCTGGAGTCACATTAGGAAGCACAGCTGCCCCCGATGATGAAACCATGGGCCAGGAGATGGGGAAACGCCGTTGCTCCTACCTTCTTCCCACCCTTTAGTTTGTCTACAGTAATCATCACTGGCAGTGAACCATCTCCTGTCGTGTTTGTGTGTTTGAGTGCTCAGTCGTGTCCGATTCTTTGTGACCCTGTGGACTGTAGCCTGCCAGGCTCCTCTGTCCATGAGATTTCCCAGGCAAGAATACTGGAGTGGGTTGCCATTTCCTTCTCAGGCCTGCCATTATATACATCTCTAAATGATGCATCAGAAAATTTCCTTGCTACTGAGTCTTATAATTTCTCAGTCCCCACAGCTGCAAAACCTTCTGTCTCCACTTCACGTCTGTCACAGTCTTACAGATCTAAATTGCTCCACATTGAAGATTAAATCTCAAGGCTCCACTTCTATCTAATCTTTCCTTCTTCTCATATTTGTTGCCACTACTCTTCAAGACCTCTGGTTTCCTTTCCCTTCTGTATTCTTTTAGTACATTAGAGCCCCTTTGATTTCTCTTACTTTTCTATTTAGCCTAATTTCATGCAAGTGCATTTCAACTCTGCCCTTTTTTCATGCATGCACATTTTAACTCTGACCTGTTTTTCCCAGCGCTTTTAAATCCTTAGTCTCTAAACTTCCATCAACATACAAAATCAGGTCAAAAATCTTGATAACTGCCAGGCTCATGCCCTTCTTTTCCTTAGAATGCTTGATGCTCCTGTATGTCAAAGATGATTCTGAATCATATGGATTCTTGCAATTTTCATCTCAGTGGCAGGAACTTTTTAATTCATTTCTTGTAGACTCAGAATCATATTTCCCAAGGTGACCTTAAAGACCACTTCTTGTCTATGATTTTCTAGCTACCCCGTGTGTGTGTGTGTGCTAAGTTGCTTTAGTTGTGTCCGACTCTTTGCGACCCTATGGACTGTAGCCCACGAGGCTCCTCTGTCCATGGGATTCTGCAGGCAAGAATGCTGGAGTGGGTTGCTGTGCCCTCCTCCAGGGGATCTTTGCAACCCAGGGATCGAACCTGTGTCTCCTGCATTGGCAGGTGACTCTTTACCACTAGCGCCACCTGGGAAGCCCTATAGCTACCCTGCTGCTGCTGCTGCTGCTAAGTCGCTTCACTCTATCTGCAACAAAACATCTAAAGAGTAGTTTCTAGCCTTTGCTTTCACTTCATTATCATCCTTTGAGCTTTTAATCAGTTGCACTGTTTCTTCCAACCTTAATGAAAACTGGTCTCTCAAAGGTAACCAATTTCAGGACTCCCACATCTAGGATGGCAGCATGAGTTCTGTGGACCCATTCCCCAACCAAATAAGCATAATTAGTAAAAACTGTTTTTAAAAGACAACCATTTAATGTGTATGGAAATTGGGACATAAGGACATACAACAGATAAAGAAACATTTATTCAAGAAAATCTACTAAGCGCAATAAGGATGTTGAGAATCTGGGCCATTTGAATCACAACCTATTCCTCTGTCCCTTCCTCTGTTCCAGCTCAGCATGAAAGAAACTCCATTCCAGACAAATGCAGCCAAGTATATATGGTTCCCTCTCATCATTAGTGCTATGCAAGGGACAGGCTGCCAGTGTTTATCAAACACCCCATCTACCCTTTGTAGAGGTTAAATTCCAGGTGACTGCAATAGAGGTCACAGGCTCTCTTCTTTCACCTAGCTTCAACTCATAGATCAGATGTTCTACTACAAGCGCGGTAGGCTGAAAAGACTAGGACCTTGATTTCTGCCATGCTAGCTCCTGCGGAGGGGTGGGTTCCACTATAGGAGAGGCAAGTCAAAGGGGCCAGAGGCTGCTGCATACACCTTGCACCCTCCTCCTAAAGGAAAAGAAGTACGTGGAGAAGTCCCCATCCTTTTTTCCATGGCTCAGAGATTTGTTTTCTCCTTGGGAGGACAAGTAGGCTGTTAGAACAAAAAGTTCTGGAGCTCTACCAAATGAACTAACTTTATATGAAACAGAGTGAGGGGAAAGGTTGAACCTAAGTGTGCTCTTAGAAATAGTGGAGCTGTTTGTTGGGAGTGAGAATGACAAGCCTAAAGACTGACCACCAAGTTTGTTAGAGGGAAACAGGGGAAAAGTTACCTAAGGAAATCACTCTTGGGGTCAGAGCAATCTTCATACACTGGCTTCATACATTACCCCTGTAATGAGGCCTGGATTTAACTGCATCTAACTGTGGAGCAATTTATGCCCAAGGGCATTATAGAAAAATACTGCAGATCAGCCAGAAATTAAAGGAGTCTGACATCTGAGTGTGATCAGGGAAAGAGACAATCAAAGAGAGCCCTGCTAAAACCACTATTATCCCAGGAACTGTTTGCAGTACTGTCTCCAGACAATGTTAGAGTCTCCAAACTAAAATAGTAGCACCAGTAGCTAAAGAAATAAACAGACAAACAATGAAAAGCACCAAATGGGTGGGGGCAAATCATATGCAGACTTGCTACAGTATATTGTCTAAATGTAAAGTTAGGGACTTCCCTGGCAGTCCAGTGGTTAAGACTCTACGCTTCCAATGCAGGGGCACAGGTTTGATCCCCGGTCAGGGAACTAAAGTCCCACATGCCACACCATGCAGCCAAAAATAAATAAATAAATAGAATTTAAGCCTAAAATGTAAATTTTAAAATAATGAGACATGCAAAGAAACTGTAAAGTGTGACACATACTTTTTTTTAAAGCAGACAATAGAAACTTTATTTGAGGGGACCCAAATGTTGACCACTGCAAAGACTTCAAAGCAACTATCACAAATACCTTCAAAAAATCAAAGGACATCATCAGGGCTAAGGAATTAAAGGAAGGTACAGTATTATGATGTCTCATCAAAGAGAGAATATCTAAAATGAGAAAGAAATTACAAAAAAGAAAGAGAAACTCTAAAATTGAAAATACAGTAACCAAAAGAAACAAAAATCACTACAGGGTTCAAAAGCAGAACTGAACTGGCTGAAGAAAAAAACAGCAAATAAAAATAAAGGTTGACAGAGATTATGCAATCTTAAAAAACAGCAGGGACAAGAAGAATGAAGGAAAAATGAACAGAGCCTAAGACAAATGCACAACACCACTGAGCTCACCAACATACACGTAATAGGATTACCAGAGCAGAGAAAGGAGGGAAAGAAGCAAGCAAACAAAACTACAAAAAATGTATTCAAAGATATCATAACAATTTATTATGTTTCATTAAAAAATTATCCAAGAGGCTCAACAAACTGCAAGTTGGAAAAACACAAAGAGAGATTACCCAGAAACATGACAGTTAAATGTTCAAAGATATTTTTGTCTAAAGGGAAAAATTTGAAAGCAGCACAATGGAGCTCTAATAAACACAATCTCAGATTAACAAAAACTGAAAAAGATTCATTGGAAGTCCATCCAACTAACACGAAATACTAGGAGAACTTCAGCCTGAAAACAAGTGACCTCAGACAGTCGTTAGAAATCATAAGACATACAGATGGTTAACAAACACATGAAAAGATGCTCAACATCACTCATTATCAGAGAAATGCAAATCAAAACCACAATGAGGTACCATTTCACACCAGTCAGAATGGCTGCGATCCAAAAGTCTACAAGTAATAAATGCTGGAGAGGGTCTGGAGAAAATGGAACCCTCTTAGACTGTTGGTGGGAATGCAAACTAGTACAGCCACTATGGAGAACAGTGTGGAGATTCCTTAAAAAACTGGAAATAGAATTGCCTTATGACCCAGCAATCCCACTGCTGGGCATACACACTGAGGAAACCAGAATTGAAAGAGACACGTGTACCCCAGTGTTCATTGCAGCACTGTTTATAATAGCCAGGACATGGAAGCAACCTAGATGTCCATCAGCAGACGAATGGATAAGAAAGCTGTGGTACATATACACAATGGAGTATTACTCAGCCATTAAAAAGAATACATTTGAATCAGTTCTAATGAGATGGATGAAACTGGAGCCAATTATACAGAGTGAAGTAAGCCAGAAAGAAAAACACCAATACAGTATAATAACACATATATATGGAATTTAGAAAGATGATAACAATAACCCTGTATGTGAGACAGCAAAAGAGACATAGATGTATAGAACAGTCTTTTGGACTCTGTGGGAGAGGGAGAGGGTGGCATGATTTGGGAGAATGGCATTGAAACATGTATAATATCATATAAGAAACGAATTGCCAGTCTAGGTTCAATGCAGGATACAGGATGCTTGGGGCTGGTGCACTGGGATGACCCAGAGAGATGGCATTGGGAGGGAGGTGGGAGGGGGGTTCAGGATTGGGAACACGTGTACACCCATGGTGGATTCATGCTGATGTATGGCAAAACCAATACAGTATTGTAAAGTAAAATAAAGTAAAAAAAAAAGAAAAGAAAAATATAGAATATATCATATTCTTACAAAAAAATCATATAAAAATAAAATAAAAGATACTGGTAAGGATAATTAGGTAATGAAAAAAACATTGAATCTGTATTGCTTCTCCTTTCTTCTCCTAGTTGATTTAAAAATCAATTATGTAAAACAACATGTATATAAGTAGGTCTATAACGTATAGAAATGTAACATTTGCCAATGACAACACAGAGGAGATAGGTGGGAGCAAAGCCATACTGGAATAAGGCTCAAATTTTGAAGACAGCCATAAATGATAAACACAGTTTATATAATAAATGCTATAAGTATATATTTGTTCTTCTCTCAGTTTCTTTAAAAGATATACAATTATATAAATTAACATTTATAACAACGTACTGCTGCTGCTGCTGTTGCTAAGTCGCTTCAGTCGTGTCCGCCTCTGTGCCACCCCATAGACGGCAGCCCACCAGGCTCCCCCGTCCCCGGGATTCTCCAGGCAAGAACACTGGAGTGGGTTGCCATTTCCTTCTGCAATGCAGGAAAGTGAAAAGTGAAAGTGAAGTCTCTCAGTCGTGTCCGACTTTTAGCGACCCTATGGACTGCAGCCTACCAGGCTCCTCCATCCATGGGATTTTCCAGGCAAGAGGACTGGAGTGGGGTGCCATACTAGGGGTGTGTAACATTTGTAGATGAAATATGTAATAATTATGGAACCAAAAGGCAGAAAAAAAGAACTACATAGAAGTAACATTTCTGTACATTACTGGAATGAAGTTACTATAAACCTGAAGAAGACTCTGATAAGGTAAGATGCCTATGGCGAATCCTAGAATGACTATTAAGAAAATAATCCCCAAATAATGAAAAAATTGTAAATGGGAAAAAAATGTGACAAGAGAAAAACATTTATTAACGTAAAACTAAGAAGCGAAGGAAAAAGAAAAAAATAAAAGACACGAGACAGAAAACAAAAGGTAAAATGACAAATGTAAATCAACTATATCAATAATAGCATTCAGTTCAGTTCAGTTCAGTTCAGTCGTTCATCGTGTCTGACTCTTTGCGACCCATGAATCGCAGCACACCAGGCCTCCCTGTCCATCACCAACTCCGGGAGTTCACTCAGACTCACGTGCATTCAGTCAGTCATGCCATCCTGACATCTTATCCTCTGTCGTCCCCTTCTCCTCCTGCCTCCAATCCCTCCCAGCATCAGAGTCTTTTCCAATGAGTCAACTCTTCGCATGAGGTGGCCAAAGTACTGGAGCTTCAGCTTTAGCATCATTCCTTCCAAAGAAATCCCAGGGTTGATCTCCTTCAGAATGGACTGGTTGCATCTCCTCGCAGTCCAAGGGACTCTCAAGAGTCTTCTCCAACACCACAGTTCAAAAGCATCAATTCTTCGGTGCTCAGCCTTCTTCACAGTCCAACTCTCACATCCATACATGACCACTGGGAAAACCATAGCCTTGACTAGACGGACCTTTGTTGGCATGGTAATGTCTCTGCTTTTGAATATACTATCTAGGTTGGTCATAACTTTTCTTCCAGGGAGGAAGCGTCTTTTAATTTCATGGCTGCAATCACCATCTGTAATGATTTTGGAGCCCAAAAAGTAAAGTCTGACACTGTTTCCACTGTTGCCCCATCTATTTCCCATGAAGGGATGGGACCAGATGCCATGATCTTTGTTTTCTGAATGTTGAGCTTTAAGCCAACTTTTTCACTCTCCTCTTTCACTTTCATCAAGAGGCTTTTTAGTTCCTCTTCACTTTCTGCCATAAGGGTGGTGTCATCTGCATATCTGAGGTGATTGATATTTCTCTTGGCAATCTTGATTCCGGCTTGTGTTTCTTCCAGGCCAGCATTTCTCATGATGTACTCTGTATATGAGTTAAATAAGCAGGGTGACAATATACAGCCTTGACGTACTCCTTTTCCTATTTGGAACCAGTCTGTTGCTCCATGTCCAGTTCTAACTGTTGCTTCCTGACCTGCATACAGATTTCTCAAGAGGCAGGTCAGGTGGTCTGGCATTCCCATCTCTTTCAGAATTTTCCAGTTTGTTGTGATCCACACAAAGGCTTTGGCATAGTCAATAAAGCAGAAATAGATGTTTTTCTGGAACTCTCTTGCGTTTTCCATGATCCAGCAGATGTTGGCAATTTGATCTCTGGTTCCTCTGCCTTTTCTAAAACCAGCTTGAACATCAGGAAGTTCACGGTTCACGTATTGCTGAAGCCTGGCTTGGAGAATTTTGAGCATTACTTTACTAGCATGTGAGATGAGTGCAGTTGTGCAGTAGTTTGAACATTCTTTGGCATTACCTTTCTTTGGGATTGGAATGAAAACTGACCTTTTCCAGTGCAGTGGCCACTGCTGAGTTTTCCAAATTTGCTGGCATATTGAGTGCAGCACTTTCACAACATCATCTTTCAGGATTTGAAATAGCTCCACTGGAATTCCATCACCTCCACTAGCTTTGTTCATAGTGATGCTTTCTAAGGCCCACTTGACTTCACATTCCAGGATGTGTGATCACACCCTCATGATTATCTGGGTCGTGAAGATCTTTTTTGTACAGCTCTTCCGTGTATTCTTGCCACCTCTTCGTAATATCTTCTGCTTCTGTTAGGTCCATACAATTTCTGTCCTTTATTGTGCCCAATGTGAGTGAATTAAACAATCCAATAAAAGGCAGAGATTGTGACACTGATTAAAAAAGCAACAACAAAATATATGCTTCTGGAACAGACAAATTTAGACTTATAGATACAAATAAGTTGAAGGTAAAAAGATGGAAAATATGTATCATGTAAACAATAACAATAAACCTGGACTGCCTATTCTAATATAAGGCAAATTGGACTTTCAGAAAAAATATTACAAGAGACAAAGAGGGATTTTTAAAAATGGTAACAGTGTCATTCTTAGAAAGATAAAACATTTGTAACCATGTTTATCTAAAATTAGAGCCAAAAAATGCAGGAAAAATCCACAAAACTGAAGGGAGAAATAGACTTAGAAAAACACAAATTCAACAGTAATAATTCAATATTACCCTACTTCCTTCTCTCTCCCCAGATTTGTGGAACTATAATTGACAAATAAAATTCTATGTACTTAAAGTACATAATGTGATGCTTTGGTATATGTATACATTGTGATATGATTACCACAATCAAGCTAATTAACTTGTCTATCACTTCATTCAGGTATGACTTAAATCAAATCCCTTATGATTATATAATGGAAGTGACAAAGAGATTCAAGGGATTAGATCTGATAGACGGAGTGCCTGAAGAACTATGGAAGGAGGTTTATGACATTGTACAGGAGGCAGGGATCAAGACCATCTCTGAGAAAAAGAAATGTAAAAAGCCAAAATGGTTGTCTGAAGAGGCCTTACAAATAACTGAGAAAATAAGCAAAAGGCAAAGGAGAAAAGGAAAGATATACCCATTTGAATGCAGAGTTCCAAAGAATAGCACAGAGAGAGAAAAAAGCCTTCCTCGATGATCAATGCAAAGAATTAGAGGAACACAATAGGATGGGAAAGACTAGAGATCGCTTCAAGAAAATTAGAGATAAAAAGGAAACACTTCTTGCAAAGATGGGCACAATAAAGGACAGAAATGGTATGGACCTAACTGAAGTAGCAGATTTTAAGAAGAGGTGGCAAGAATACACAGAAGAACTATACAAAAAAGATCTTAATGATCCAGATAACCATGATGGTGTGATTACTCACCCAGAGGCAGACATCCTGGAATGTGAAGTCAAGTGAGTCTTAGGAAGCATCACTACAAAAAAGCTAGCAGAGGTGATAGAATTCCAGTTGAGCTATTTCAAATCCTGAAAGATGATGCTGTGAAAGTGCTGCACCCAATATGCCAGCAAATTTGGAAAACTCAGCAGTGGCCACAGGACTGGAAAAAGTCAGTTTTCATTCCAATTCCAAAGAAAGGCAATGCCAAAGAATGTTCAAACTACTGCACAATTACACTTATCTCACACGATACTAAAGTAATGCTCAAAATTCTCCAAGCCAGGCTTCAACAGTATGTGAACCGTGTAATTCCAGATGTTCAAGCTGGATTTAGAAAAGGCAGAGGAACCAGAGATCAAATTGTCAACATCCACTGGATCATCAGAAAAGCAAGAGAGTTCCAGAAAAACATCTACTTCTGTTTTATTGACTATGCCAAAGCCTTTGACTGTGTGGATCACAACAAACTGGAAAATTCGGAAAGAAACGGGAATACCAGACCACCTGACCTGCCTCCTGAGAATCTGTAAGCAGGTCAACAAGTAACAGCTAGGACTGGACATGGAACAAACAACAGACTGGTTCCAAATTGGGAAAGGAGTTTGTCAAGGTTGTATATTCTCATTCTGCTTATTTAACTTATATGCAGAGTATATCATGAGAAACGCTGGGCTGGATGAAGCACAAGCTGGAATCAAGATTGCCGGGAGGAATATCAATAACCTCAGATATGCAGATGACACCACCCTTATGGCAGAAAGCAAAGAAGAACTAAAGAGCCTCTTGATAAAAGTGAAAGAGGAGAGTGAAAAATTTGGCTTAAAACTCAGCATTCAGAAAACTAAGATCACCGCATCTCATCACTTCACGGCAAATAGATGGGGAAACAATGGAAACAGTGATAGACTTTATTTTGGAGGGCTCCAAAATCACTGCAGATGGTGACTGCAGCCAGGAAATTAAAAGATGGTTGCTCCTTGGAAGAAAAGCTATGACCAACCTGCTGCTAAGTCACTTCAGTCGTGTCCGACTCTGTGCGACCCCACAGATGGCAGCCCACCAGGCTCCCCCGTCTCTGGGATTCTCCAGGCAAGAACACTGGAGTGGGTTGCCATTTCCTTCTCCAATGCAAGAAAGTGAAAAGTCTAGAAAGCTTATTATCTTGGTGATTAAAAAAAAACAAACATTTTTTTTTGAATGAGGCTTGAAACTCTAATCCAATTCTGAGAATATAAAGAAGTACTATGTTGCAAAAAGAAAACAACCAGGAAAGTAACATGTGATACAGTATTATTGTATCACATTGTATTATAAAGTGAAGATTTTGTTCAAATATCAAAAAACTTTATGTTAGTGTCCATTATTTGTTTTCATCCCTTATACAAGATTCCATATTACATTTAATTGCGTTGAGCAGCTTCAGCCTCATGCAACAAATTTTGATAACTTCTCTTTTCATTTTTATTCTGTCACAAATACTTTCTAATTTCCCTTGTTATGGTTTCTTTGATACTTATTTAAAAATAGACATTTAATTTCCAAACACATGGGGTTAAGTATTTTTTAATGTTAATTTCTCATTTTGATATTCATTTCTCATTTAAAACCTTTTTTCTCTGCAATCACCCTCTTCGTTTTTTCAATCTTATGACTTATTGAAGCTTTTTACTTGGCTAAGTAAAGACGCTCTTGGTAACTGTCACATTGCACATGAAAATATGTGGGTTATTTTCAAGTATCTTTCAATATTGATTTCTAACATAATTCCATAGTGATAAGAGAACAGAGTATATGATTTCAATATCTTTAGACCATGAAATTTTTGCATCTTGTTTTATGTTCCTGGATTTGTCCCAGTGTCTCCAGGTTTATAGTCTATGGGAACTAGAATAGAATTTGTACTCTGTTGTTGTGTGAAAATTATATAAATCTTAATTACATTGAGTTGATTCAGAGCGCTTTTTCAGGTCTACTATATCCTTCTAATTTTCTGTCTATCCATTCTATTAATTTTTGAGTTTGATATTGAAACACCAACTAAAAATCTTAATTTATCTACTTTTAGAAATAATTATAATACATAGTGGAACTATATATAATTGCTCTTTATTTTCCAAGTCTCCTGTAAATGTGTTATCATATTCACAATTAAGAAAAAATATATACTTCTTCAGGTTAACTTTCAATTCTTCTGTTATGCATTGCGCAATGTCAAAAGAGCACCTACATTTATGGTTTGAAAGGACTCTTCCACCCTGGTACACCCCTTCCCTCCTTTTTTTTTTTTAAAATTTCTCCCCCAGCTCTCTTTGTAAAGAATGCCCAATTGAATAATTACTAATACCTCTGTTTCCCTGCAGGTATCTTCACAGGAGAAAAAGATATCATCAAATTTTCCAGGATGGCTTTAAAAGGAAGAGGCCTTCTTAACCATGCCCCTAGTAAGATCTTTTTTTAAATTACAATAGTTAACGTAATTCATATGAGACCAAAGTTATAATACTACAGGATTGTACATGTTTTGCAGTTACTTGACATTAGTGTCTGCAAATAATGAATATGAAAGTCAATTTATACACCTCCTTGACATTTTACTTAGGAGGCAAGTCATGTCCAGATAATGAGCAACATTCACCCAGGATTGGACTTCCATGCTCAACTCTACCACTAATTAACTAATAAAATGATTTTAAGGGCAATCTTTGTGTTTCAGCTGCCTACCTAGACAGCATATTTAAAAGCAGAGACATTACTTTGCCAGCAAAGGTCCATCTAGTCAAGGCTATGGTTTTTCCAGTAGTCATGAATGTAGAGTTGGACTATAAAGAAAGCTGAGCACTGAAGAACTGATGCTTTTAACTGTGGTGTTGGAAAAGATTCTTGAGAGTCCCTTGGACTTCAAGGAAATCCAACCAGTCCAACCTAAAGGAAATCAGCCGTGAATATTCATTGGAAGGACTGATCCTGAAGCTGAAACTCCACTTTGGCCATTTGATGTGAAGAACTGACTCACTGATGCTGAGAAAGATTGAAGGCAGGAGGAGAAGTGGATGAGACAGGATGAGATGGTTAGATGGCATCACTGCCTCCTAGTGGCTCAGAGGTTAAAGCGTCTGCCCGCAAGGTGGGAGACCGGGGTTCATCTCCGGGTCAGGAAAATCCCCTGGAGAGGGAAATGGCAACCCACTCCAGTATTCTTGCATGGAGAATCCCATGGACAGAGGAGCCTGGTGGGCTATAGTCCATGGGGTTGCCAAGAGTCAGACATGACTGAGCGACTTCACTTCACTTCACTTCACTTCAGGGAGTTGGTGATGGACAGGGACGTCTGGTGTGCTGCAGTCCATGGGGTCTCAGAGAGTCAGACACAACTGAACGACCGAACAGAACTGTTCTAAATCACTTCACAGTTACCTTGTGTGTGTGTTTATGTGTGTGTGGTGAGAACACATAATATCTACTCTTTTAGCAAATTTCAATTATACAACACAGTCATCATGCTATATGTTAGATCTCCAGGATTTAGTCATCCTATGTTATTTAAATTTTGTATCTTTTGACTAATATCTTCTCATTTTCCCCATCCCCCAACCCCATGGTAACCACCTTTCTAATATCAGTTTCCACGAGTTTGACTTTTTAATATTTTACAAATAAGTGATTTTATGCAGTATTTATCTTTTTTGTCTGACATTTCTTTTACCATATCCTTCAAGGTCCATCCATATTGTAGCAAATGGAATGAGTCCTTTCATTCCTATGGCTGAAAAATATTCTTTTATACATTTGTAATTATATATATATATATCCATCAGGTATAGATATTGCTATATATAGAATATATTAATTTATATTTTTAGAATATGCTCCTATATTAGCAATTTTCACTGTGTGATGTGACTAGGGAATGTTTTTGTTGCTTTTTAAAATTTTTCCTATGTGCACAGTAACATTTTATTCCTAAGCAGAAAAAATAGTTACTATTTTTTTTTCTAAAGCCAGCAGAGAATTACATTGTTAAAAATAGATGGGAGGATACAAGGGAATATCTCTTGCTATCTTGGAAGTGGTGAAGTGTCCGAATCAGAGAGAGGGAGAGGGAAAGGCTCTTGGACATTCAAACTTGTTAGAAAGGGATGAATGGTGACCTATTCAGATATAAAATTGGGTCCAAATGCTTTTTAAGGTTTCAAAAAGTCTTCTGGGATTGTTATAAACACACACACACAGAGAAAGTAATTAAGCGTGACATAGAAAAGACAATTTTATGTGTCTCAAGATTGAAAGCTATTTTGAGCCAATCTCTCAGAAGAGTAGACACTCAAAAGTCTTGACTGCAGAACATGAGATGGAGTAAAAGGAAGAAAGGCAGGTTAACAGCAAGTCAAGAGAAGGGGGTTAAGAATAACTGGATAGGTATTTTATGAAAACTCAAACGACAGGGGAGCCTGGTGGGCTGCTGTCTATGGGGTTGCACAGAGTCGGACATGACTGAAGCAACTTAGCAGCAACAGCAGCAGGAAACAATTAAAGAAACGACAAACTAATATTTGCAGATTGAGCCAGCAGTTAAACGTGGACTAGGCACTGACTTTGGCCACCTGATGTGAAGAACTGACTCATTGGAAAAGACCCTGATTCTGGGAAAGATTGAAGGCAGGAGGAGAAGGGGAAGGCAGGAGGAAAAGGGGATGACAGGATGAGATGGTTGAATGGCATCACTGACTCAATGGACACAAGTTTGAGCAAGCTCAAGGAGTCAGTGATGGACAGGGAAGCCTGGCGTGCTGCAGTCCATGGGGTCACAGAGAGTTGGACACGACTGAGCGACTGAACTGAACTGAACTGAGGCACTGACCTGGTAATATTACAGAGCATTAGTTTTTCAGTCTGTGGTTTGGAACAAAGGTTATTGTTATAAAAGGTATATTTACAATAAGTTGTATGTAAAGATACACTGAAATGGTATGCATACAGATGAGCAAACAGAATACTACTGGAAAACAAAGGAGAGAGAAAGACCAGGTCTTGGAATAGAAAGGTTTATTCTACAGGATATGAGAAGCAAGTATCAGATATCCTGGTGTCAGCCTTCTCAGCTCCCACCTTCCTGTCCTCTCAGGACACTTAAATTCTTTTCTGTGGTTTAGACTCAAAGTAGATCCCAGCTTATCGAGGCTAATTACCTGGTGGCTTAGTTGGTAAAGAACCTCTCTGCAATGCAGAACACCCAGGTTTGATCCCTGAGTGTCACTGCATGACACCACTTTCATGTCACTGCAGATTCTCGCCTTTTCCAATTACATGCCTATAGCTGTGGGTGAAGAGGAACCTCTGTGGGTGAAGCATAATAAGAGAAAAGAAATGCTGGCTAATCTCAGCATATCAGTTACAGAACTGAAATGCCTATGTATCATCTGTGCTACTTCCCATGATCTTCACTTGTTGGCAGCACAACTGGCCAAACTCCTAAGTGATCTGAACCCCTTTTGATTATGTCTATAATTTTATAACCATATATATTAATACATGTATAAAACATTATACATTTTATCTCCTCAATTTGACACTAAATTCTTTGAGAACTGGCAAGTAACCAAATACTCACAGAAAAGATAAGACATTGGATAGACTCATCCTTAAATGACATACTTTAACAAAGAAAGATGTTATCAGGGATCTACACAAGCTGCTGAAGCTGCCAGCCTTGGAAAAATGCAATATCCTGTATCAATACACAGAGCTGGTGCAATACCACATGTCCTATACAAATTCATGACACAAACCAGACATCTAGTTACTCCCGTTCATTATGCAAACTAGTTAGTGCTCCTGAATCACCTTTAAATCAAGTGAATATTTTGTTCAACAGCGTGTAATGGCCCAAGTTGCCCATTTCATATTTACAAGTGTGTGCTCAGTCATGTCTCTTTGTGAGCCCCATGGACTAGAGTCCACCAGGTTCCTCCGTCCATGGAATTTTCCAGGCAAGGATACTGGAGTGGGTTATCGTTTCCTCCTTCAGGAGATCGTCCCAACCCAGGGATCAAACACATGCCTCCTGCATCTCGTGCATTGCAGGCAGATTCTTTAAATTCTGAACCACTGGGGAAGCCCCCCATTTCATATTGCTAGATAGGAATTTACTCATGAGCAAGGAGAGGTGGCCTAGTGGAAGGGGATACAAGCTGACCTTTAAATTCCATCCAGGCACTCCCAGGAGAGCTCACAGATATGCTACAAAAATAACCACAGAGACTTTTCCAATTCCTGCACAGGCGCCCTAGGCACACAGTGGATAAAAACTAACCACAGGGTCTTCCTCAAGTAACCGTAGGCAGCCAGGAGCCAATTAATGGCTCATAAATAATCTATACATATATACATATACACATCTGATTATAACAGACTAAATTATGGGAAGACATACACAACTGAGCCTGTTGTCATACAACTTGAAATTGTCAATTGGCCTTGAATATACGCCCATCTGCATCTCCTTTCTTGATTGGCGGTGGATATAAGCTCTATTTTGCATAGGGCACAACCAAAAGGAGGCTATGGGAAGTATGAAAAGGGGGATGCCAAGAGGGAGTACAAAGACTATGACTCCTTCAGAGTTGGCCTGCTCCCATGTCTCAGGAAAGGTCTGAGGAAAGATCTGTCTGTTTGAGTTGAACTGAACTGTGACTTGTTTATTGCTTTAAACTCTTTAGCCTGTCATTCCAAATCTCTGTTGTGATAAAAACCAAGGAAGAGACATGAAATGATCCAATCATATTAAATAGAAATGAAATACTTCCAATAAAAATTTCTTCCTATTGGTTCAATCTTGTTTGCCACTTCCTCCTTATTGTACACATCTTGTTTATCAACCCTGTATTTACTAAGACCCATTTTCAGTTCCTCCTCTTTGACAGTTCAGTTGCTTAGTCATGTGGAACTCTTTGTGAACCCATGAACTGCAGCACACTAGGCTTCCCTGTCCATCACCAACTCCAGGAGCTTACTCAAAATCATGTCTATCTAATTGGTGATGCCATCCAACTATCTTATCCTATGTCTTCCTCTTCTCCTGCCTTCAATCTTTCCCAGCATCAGGGTCTTTTCCAATGAGTCAGTTCTTCACATCAGGTGACCAAAGTATTGGAGTTTCAGCTTCAACATCAGTCCTTCTAATGAACACCCAGGACTGATCTCCTTGCAGTCCAAGGAACTCTCAAGAGTCTTATCCAACACCACAGTTCAAAAGCATCAATTCTTTGGCACTCAGCTTTCTTTATAGTCCAACTCTCACATCCATACATGACATGACATCCATTCATCTTCTTTGACAAAACAATCCCAAATCCCATTCCTGGAGAAACATAAGCCCCCTTTCAGCCACCTTTCAAAGCATCTCTGATTGGCAAATAATTGTAAGCTTGTTGAGCAGTATACAAACTGCCAACATCCATTGGATCATCAAAAAAAGCAAGAGAGTTCCAGAAAAACATCTACTTCTGCCTTATTGATTATGCCAAAGCCTTTGACTGTGTGGATCACCACAAACTGTGGAAAATTCTGAAAGACATGGGAATACCAGACCACCTGACCTGCCTCCTAAGAATCGGTAAGCAGGTCAACAAGTAACAGTTAGAATTGGACATGGAACAACAGACTGGTTCCAAATCAGGAAAGGAGTTTGTCAAGGTTGTATATTCTCACCCTGCTTATTTAACTTATATGCAGAGTACATCATGAGAAATACTGGGCTGGATGAAGCACGAACTGGAATCAAGATTGCCGGGAGGAATATCAATAACCTCAGATATGCAGATGACACCACACTTATGGCAGAAAGAAAAGAATAACTAAAGAGCCTCCTGATGAAAGTGAAAGAGGAGAGTGAAAAAGCTGGCTTAAAGCTCAACATCCAGAAAACTAAGATCATGGCATCCAGTCCCATCACTTCATGGGAAATAGATGGGGAAACTGTGGAAACAGTGAGACTTTATTTTTGGAGGCTCCAAAATCACTGCAGATGGTGACTGCAGCCATGAAATTTAAAGATGCTTACTTCTTGGAAGAAAAGCTATGACCACCCTAGATAGCATATTTAAAAGCAGAGACATTATTTTGTCAACAAAGGTCCATCTAGTCAAAGCTATGGTTTTTCCAGTAATCACGTATGGATGTGACCATTGTATTCTAAAGAAGGCTGAGTGTTGAAGAATTGATGCTTTTGAACTGTGGGGTTGGAGAAGACTCTTGAGAGTCCCTTGGACAGCAAGGAGATCCAACCAGTCCATTCTAAAAGAAATCAGTCCTGAATATTCATTGTTTGGACTGATGCTGAAGTTGAAACTTCAATACTTTGGCTACTTGATGCAAAGAACTCGTTGGTAAAGACCCTGATGCTGGGAAAGGTTGAAGGCGGGAAGAGAAGGAGAGGACAGTGGATAAGATGGTTGGATGACATCACCAACTCAATGGACATGAGTTTGAGTAAGATCTGGGAGCTGGTGATGGACAGGGAGACCTGGCATGCTGCAGTCCATGGGGTTGCCAAGAGTCAGAGAGGACTGAGTGATTGAACTGAACTGAGCAGTATAATGAAGCTTCCTGGTGGCTCAAACGATAAAGAATCTTCCTTCAATGCAGGAAACTCAGGTTTGATCCCCTGGGTCCAGAAGATGCCCTGAAGGGAATGGCAACGGATTCCAGTATTCTTGCCTAGAGAATTAGATGGACAGAGGAGCCTGGCAGGCTACAGTCCACGGGTTCGCAGAGTCGGACATGACTGTCTAGTACTGACACACAGACACAGACACACACAGACACACACACACACAATGCCCTTATCACATGTGGTATATATGCTCAGTCTTTAACAAATCAACAACAAAAAACCTCTCTCTGCTCAAGAACGCAGAAGAGATGTTTAAGAACGTACAGCCTCGGTAACTTCTCTCCCCTCCCCTTTGGAAATTCTCCTGAACTGTCTTTCTTCTCCTCCACGTTTACATGGAAGCCTGAAAAAAAGCAGGACTGCAGGATTTCAGAGCTTAGGGGCCCCAGCCCTGCGCAGCGAAGCTCGGGCCCAGAGACACGCTTTCCGAGCTCGCTTACTACACGAGCACCTGCGGGCACCTGGCAGAGAGCCGGGCGCTCCGCGTCGGGGGAGGGGCTCCTGGGTCTGGGGTGCCCGTCGAGGAGCGGAAAACCCAGGCGCCGGGAGAAGGAGCAGACACTTACAGGAACCCGGACGCCGCGGGCCAGAGAGAGGGCGGCCAGCGCGTCCCGGGCCGGGTGGGAAAGCGGAAGGGAAGCCGGGCGGAGCGGAAGAGGGGCACGTCGGGGCGGAAAAGGGGCGTGACGGGGCGGAAGGGGATGTCGTCGCCAGTGTGGTCTCCAGGACCGTGTGGCTGCGGGGGCTGCACTATAAGGACCGTTCTTGGCGAACCCTAGCAGTCACTGTGTAACAGACTTTAGCATTTCTTCACTGGAATTCCAGACGGCGACCCGCGAGGCTTCGGCGGCGCTGTCCGTGTGAGGCCGTGCCGCAGGTCCGCTGCCCTGTGCTGGGCGCAGGGACGCTGTGCAGAGCGACGCAGAGCCCTTTGCCAGGTGAGGGAACGTGACGGAAAAAGGTCGGTGGAACTTTCCTGTGAAGGTGAAGAAATAGCTAATGTTGACGTTTTCAAAAGGATAGAGACGCGTGATTTCAGTGCTGAATTTATTTATTTAAATTTCATTTAAATGCTGAATACTTTCCAATTCCTATACTCAGTTGTTGTTCAGTGACCAAGTCGTGTCGGACTCTCTGGGACCCTGTGAACTGCAGCACACCAGGCTTCCCGGTCCTTCAGTATCTTCCTGCTGCTGCTGCTGCTGCTAAGTCGCTTCAGTCGTGTCCGACTCTGTGCGACCCCATAGACAGCAGCCCACCAGGCTCCCCCATCCCTGGGATTCTCCAGGCAAGAACACCGGAAATGGGTTGCCATTTCCTTCTCCAATGCATGAAAGTGAAAAGTGAAGTCGCTCAGTCGTGTCCAACTCTTAGCGACCCCATGGATTCAGCCTACCAGGCTCCTCCATCCATGGGATTTTCCAGGCAAGAGTACTGGAGTGGGGTGCCATTGCCTTCTCCTGAGTTTGCACAATCTCATGTCCATTGAGTTTGTGATGCCATCCAACCACCTCATCCTCTGTCGCCGAATTCTTTTGCTCTCAATCTTTCTCAATAGTGTTAAAAAGACGAAAGAAGATAATTTAGGTGATACTTTAAGTTCACATTGCCGTGAAGTGGGCAGCCTTCTTTTGGAGAAATGCAAAATAAAGTGGAAGGCATGAAGCTTTCAAGATAAAAATAAAACAGCCAGTTCTTTTACCAGCAAAATGGGCTTATTTGGGTGTAGCCAAGGAATTGGAGTTGGGACAAGCGAACTATAGCAAAAGCCATAGATAAGTTCAACAAACAAAGGAGAGTCCCATTATGTTAAAGAGAAGAAGGAGGAAGTTGACAGGAGTTGTTCTGAAGAAAGTCCCTGGGTTGAGGTGAGAGTTCAGGTAGTGATGGTTTCTCATAGGCTAAGTAGCTAGGTACACAGGAAATGTTCCCTTCTAGTGGGTGTGTAAGTGATGCTCTCTTGTTGGAGTATGTAATTAACAAGGAACAATTGATGCCTCCTCTGGTACTGTGTCCTTCCAACTATTTAAAATGATGTTTGTTTTATTCAGTTTGACGTTTTCTACTTTTCTCTGAAAGCATCACTGATCAAGAGGCAGGTTTTCTAGTTTCAGTGGCCTTTGTCCTTTGGTGTCAGGAAGGACTTCTTGCTGGGTGTTGTGCCCCACCTTGGAGGGAAAGTGCACCGATTGGAAACCTATTGAGAAAACCTAACAAGGAGTAGAAGGGAGAAATTTCGGTCTAATCTTCTTAAGATCTTAAATCGTTTGAGATTGTTCTGTTCCTTTCAAAATGTGGAGCAAGCATCAGCACGTTGGACAAACTGGTTTTACAAAGATTTGACAGGCAACAAAATACAGAACTTAAAATAGTTATACAAAGCAGAATTAGAAGTTTAGAACCAAATTGTGTGATGGTTCTAAACTAGGACCTTAAGTTTGAGAGTAGCCAATAGACGAAATCATGTTGGGAAAAGGGGAGGTGACCCTTTTGCAAGTGGTCTTTCTCTCTGATTCTTCTATGCAATTGAGTTTCTGCTTCTCTAATCATGTTTTCTTTAACATTTACTCAGACCCAAGGGAAAAAAGGCTCTTCCTACTGAGGCAAACCTGGAGTCAGACATGCTTCCTGGAGGTTCCCACTCAAGGTGACCATGCATGCATGCTAATTCGTTTGAGTTGTCTCTGACTCTTTGCGACCCTATGGACTGTAGCCTGGCAGTTTCTTCTGTCTATATGATTCTCCTGACAAGAATAGTGGAATGGGTTGCCATGCTCTCCTCCGGGGGATCTTCCCAACCCAGGGATCTAACCCACATTTCTTACGTCTCCTTCACTGGCAGGTTTTTTATTACTAACACCACCTAGGAAGGCCATTAAAATAGTATTGTTGTTTCAAAATAACTGTTCAGAACCAAATGTATTACCCAATAATACAGGCTGTAAGGTTGCAAATTCAGAAACCATGAATCTAGGTAAGAATCCAGAATAGTTAATAGTACAGACAAAGAAAAACCTAAGTGAATTCCGAACCTTCTAACTCTTAAAGAAAAACAAAAAAACTGGTAAGTTTTAATTTAATTTGTTTAATTTGATTAATTTAATTTGAAAAGATTTAATTTGTCATGGAGATTCTGAAAGGCCATAATCAAAAGAAGAGGTTGTCCCCTTTCACTGTAATTTGAGAAACACCAGTAAGGGTGTTGTCTTTCCGTGAAAGAGAAAGAGAAAAGCAACAGTGACAAAATGGGTTTACAAGCCTGGTCAGGTCATCTTTGGAACGCTGTCTGCCTCAGTTATTAGCTGCTGCTTTTCCTACTCAGTTTGATTTGGGCGTTTCCATTGTTTGTACAGGACCACGTGTCAGGTGCAGCCTTCTTTAGCTGTGAGATGTGTGCTCAAGTTTCAAGTCCTTGAAGTTTGGTTACCTTCCAGCTCATGAGGAGGACCTGGTATAGACCGTTCTAAGGAAATTCAAGAGCAGTCTTTTTTTCTTACTGATTTCAAACCAGAAAAGTGGAAGAAAATTGAAAATATGAGTTTGAAGAGGAGTAGCCAGACATTTAAAGATAGTAAAAATATTTGACCAAAGAGTTACTTTGGCCACCTGCTGCTGAGAGCTGGCTCATTGGGAAAGACCCTGATTCTAGGGAAGACTGAGGACAGGATGAGAATGGGGTGACAGAAGTTGAGATGTCACTGACTCAATGGACATGAGTTTAAGCAAACTCTGGGAGGTAGTGAAGGACAGAGAAGCCTGGCGTGCTGTAGTACATGGGGTCACCAAGAGTTAGACATGGCTGAACAACAACAGCAGAATAATTTGGAATCCAGTCCAGCATATAGATATGTAACAAAACCTTGAAGATCACCAGTAGAAATAGAACTTAATACCTGTGTAAGTGAAAACATGATTTCTTTCTCCCATGTTTATCCTTTTATTAAAGACAATCATAGTAAAACTAACTTGTTGGTATTGAACTTGGGTTGATTATTTACATAAATGCCATGAGAATAGTGACTGACCATATAAGCTCTTTTTCAAGTTTGTTTTGCTTGAACCTTGTAAACAAGGTACCCGGCCAGTTTATTTATTTATTTTTCTTGAGAAGGTCCTTAAAGCTGTCTGGTCACATCTGAGTCTATGTACATCTTTCCTAAGTATGATAATACAACCAAAGCCATGGTAATATAGCCAGTGTTTCCAGTGGTGTCTTGTTATGAGAAGAACAGATTCCCAGTGAATTTATGCAAATATACATATTGTCATGAAAAAAAAATACTTAGGTTTTTGAATTCTGGAGGAATCAGGAAGGGAGGAAAAAAAATAAATGTTTTAACCCTTGTTGTAAAGATACATTTTCTTAAAGGAGAGGAAAAAAAGGGTCCTTTAAATCCAGTTCTGTGCAATATCTTAAATTTATCTAATACTTTCATCCTAGAGTATTTGTCAGGATCTTTTCCATGAATTTCTTTGAAGATAAATACATTTGCAAAAGCCTTGGTGTATAAACAATAATTGTCTATAAATGACAAAAGACTTAAAAATCGGAATAATTAAAGATGAAGGTTCAATTTAATGTAATCGACAAGTCTGTTTGGTCATTTCTGTGACCACATCTTTAAAACCATGGCTGTATATCGTCAGCCTGCTTATTTAACTTATATGCAGAGTACAGCATGAGAAATGCTGGGCTGGATGAAGCACAAGCTGGAATCAAAATTGCCAGGAGAAATATAAATAACTTCAGTTATGCAGATGACACCACCCTTATGGCAGAAAGTGAAGAAGAACTAAGCCTCTTGATGAAAGTGAAAGAGGAGAGTGAAAAAGTTGGCTTAAAATTCAGCATTCAGAAAACTAAGATCATGGCTTCTGGTCCCATCACTTCATAGCAAATAGATGGGCAAACAGTGGAAACAGTGACAGACTTTATTTTGGGGGGCTCCAAAATCAACTGCAGATGGAGACTGCAGCCTTGAAATTAAAACTACTTGCTCCTTGAAAGAAAAGGTATGACAAACCTAGACAGCATATTTAAAAGCAGAGACATTACTTTGCCAACAAAGGTCCATCTAGTCAAAGCTATGGTTTTTCTAGTAGTTATGTATGAATGTAAGAGTTGCATTATAAAGAAAGCTGAGTGCTGAAGAACTGATTCTTTTGAACTGTGGTGTTGGAAAAGACTCCAGAGTCCCTTGGACTGCAAGGAGAGATCCAACCAGTCCATCCTAAAGGAGATCAGTCCTGAATATTCACTGTTAGGACTGATGCTGGAGCTGAAACTCCAATACTTTGGCCACTTGATATGAAGAACTGACTCATTGGAAAAGACCCTAATGCTGGGAAAGGTTAAATGTGGGAGGAGAAGGGGACGACAGAGGATAAGATGGCTGGATGGCATCACTGACTTGATGGACATGAGTTTGAGAAAGCTCCTGGAGTTGTGATGGACAGGGAGGCCTGGTGTGCTGCAGTCCATGGGGGTCTCAAAGAGTTGGACATGACTGAGCAACTGAACTGAACTGATAACATTATACTAGAACACATGAGAATTGTCAGAATTTTCATACGATATTTAGAACATTTATTTTAATAACTTTCATGTATACAAGATAATCTAAGAAAGTTTATTATAATTTCTTTGACAAAGCTTCCCATAAAATTTGACATATCAAATAAACCTAATTACCATCTCCTTTTATAAGAAGAGAGAACGTGTCCTTTAAGAAGTTCTAGGGGCCCCTCTGGACATTCCCAAAGTTATTTTCAGGTCAAAAAAACTTAATTTAGAGTTTGAATTTTTGGGGGAAACTTTTCAAAAATACCGAAAGGTTTTGAACAATTCAACAAATAAGATTACAGAAGATTACAAAACACTAAGTATCTGTTTAATCAAAATGACAAAAAGATTTCAGAAGATAAATAGAGAAGGTTACATAGCTGCAAAACAAAAAAGCCAAACCAAACCCTTAGCTCTTCTTTATAAAAAAGACAACTTTTAACTTAAAGCACCTGAGATAATTTTGATTAATGTTTTGCCAAAAGTTTTCACTTTTGTCTCAGGTTCAAAGGGTTTGTTAACCTAATAAGCCACTCATTCTATACAAACTAAATAATACCAATATTTATTAGAGAATTTTCTAGCTTACTTTCAATATATAATAACATTAAAAGAAAAGAGAAATAGAAATAGCAGAGGATACATCATCATCAAATTGGGTTTTAACCAACATCCAGACTCAAACAGTGCTGGGAAGTCCCATGACACAGCACATCTGGAGTCCTAATTGGGAAAAGGTCCCAGGCAGCGCGTCCACTCCGTGGAAGAGACTTCAAAGACTGCAGTTCAGGGTTCCTGCTTATAATCCTAGGACACAAACTGATATCATCATCAACCTGTGAGCAAATTGCAGCTCTGAGTTCCTGTTTATTCTTTAAACTTGGAATGTTGTTAAGCCCGGGGCTTGATTGGCCACCCTGTCTTGAGGGGCTCAACAGTCTCAAGATTCGTCCCCTATCTTATCTATGGTGCTGCAATTCTTAGAGTCATAGCTGTCACTCACAGCCAGGGCAGTGTCCAGGCAGGTTAGAAGCAAGGTCATAGGTCTGCTCTGCTTTGTCTCTGAAGCCTAAACAAAACTAATTTCTCTAACAATGAAATGGTCTCTTGAGGAAAATGAGAGATACCAAGGGAACATTCCATGCAAAGATGGGCACAATAACGGACAGAAATGGTATGGACCTAACAGAAGCAGAAAATATTAAGAGGTAGCAAGAATACATGGAAGAACTATATGAAAAAGATCTTAACGACCCAGATAACCATGATGGTGTGATCACCCACTTAGAGCCAGACATCCTGGAGCGTGAAGTCAAGTGGGCCTTATGAAGCATCACTACGAACAAAGCTAGTGCAGTGATGGAATTCCAGCTGAGCTATTTCAAATCCTAAAAGATAATGCTGTTAAAATGCTGCATTTAATATACCAGCAAATTTGGAAAACTCAGCAGTGGCCACAGGACTGGAAAATGTCAGTTTTCATTCCAATCCCAAAGAAAGGCCATGCCAAAGAATGTTCAAACTACTGCACAACTGCACTCATTTCACATACTAGCAAAGTAATGCTCAAAATTCTCCAAGCCAGGCTTCAACAATACGTGATCCGTGAACTTCCAGATGTTCAAGCTGGATTTAGAAAAGGCATAGGAACCAGAGATCAAACTGCCAACATCCGTTGTGTAGAAAAAGCAAGAGAATTCCAGAAGAACATCTTCTGTTTCATTGACTATTCTAAAGCGTTTGACTGTGGATCACAACAAACCATGGAAAATTCTTAAAAGATGGGAATTCCAGACCACCTGACCTGCCTCTGAGCAACTTGTATGCAGGTCATGAAGCAACAGCACTGGATATGGCACAACAGACTGGTTCCAAATTGGGCAAGGAGTATGTCAAAGTTGTATATTTTCACCTTGTTTATTTAACTTATGTGCAAAGTATAGCATGTGAAATGCCAGACAAGATGAACCACAAGCAAAAAACAAGATTGCCAGGAGAAATACCAGTCACCTCAGATATGCAGATAACACCACCCTCATGGGAGAAAGCAAAGAGGAACAGAAGAGCCTCTTGATGAAGGTGAAAGGGGAGAGTAAAAAGGCTTGCTTAAAACTCAACATTCAAAAAACTAAGATCATAGCATCCAGTCCCATCACTTCATGGCAGATACATGGTAAACAATGGAAACGGTAGAGACTTTATTTTGGGGGGCTCCAAAATCACTGCAGATGGTGATTGCAGCCATGAACTTAAAAAAATGCTTGCTCCTTGGAAGAAAAACTGACCAGTCTAGACAGCCTATTAAAAGCAGAGACAAAGGATGAAACAGAAGCGTTTAGAAAAGACACATGTAGGTGGGAAATTAGTGTGTATGATAAAAACAATTCTAGTCAATCATGTAATTTATCTTAGCAAAACTCTGACATTTTAAGTTACCTCAAAAGATTTCAGTATGCTACTTTTAAGTACATATATCATAAAATATAATTGTTGCACCTAAAAACTCTTATCCCATTTTCATCTACCTGAATTATTTGTTCCCAACATTTATGTTTAAGTTACTCACAAAAACTTAATGAGTCATTAGACAGAGTCAGCCATCATCTCAAGCAAATTTTTTTTCTGACAGATTTGCAGCAGAGATAATGTGAATTTATCTGACTAGTAAATGCATGTGGAATTAAAGTATTCAGTGCTGATGACTCTAAAAACATGCCTGTTTCAGTTAGACTAACAAATTTAAACTATCACATGAACCACAAAAGCATTCATGTGAGTTGCTCTTATATTTCTGATAATTTATATAAGTAATATTTTTAGACCAGTTAAATGGAGCTCTTTTTATAAATTAATTTTGGCAGTACCATCTGGCAGTATAAAAATAAGACATACCTGTGACATAGCATACAGCCATACACAGAGATCTTTTAGCCTGGTACAAAACTCAAAGGAGAATATTTAGATACGAATTGTTCTTCTGACAGATGAACTAAGTTAAGCCTACCAGTTTATTTGCATGCTATAAGGACCCTCTTAGAGCTCTTTTCAGACTCTTTTGTCTTTTTAGAAATTTCTACATAACAATGAAAGAAAGCATTCCATCGTCTTTGAGATCAGGTGCCCCAAATATCAAACCTGAGTTTGAGCAAAACTACAGTTGTTTTGAAGATTTATATCCCCTTGAGGCCAAATGTTTTAAAAGGTAGGTGCTGTCTTCCTATGAAGAAATTGAGAAATTTCGGGGGGTGGGGCGGGGTGGGAGAGAAACAGATTATTTACATAGTATAACACAGTAGAGAATAGAAGACTTTATCGAAAAATTTGATCTCAGTAGGAATGGATGTCAGTAGCATGCAGAAGGTGGGAACAACCAAGTGTCAAGGGATAACTGTTATTTATTGCTCCAAACTTCTGGGCAAACCTATCCCTCTGGCCTTGGGTTTTCTCATGGGAAAAATAGATGTATTACAGGGAATGCATTTATTGCTTTGAAAGATATTTATCTACGATCAAGTTCTGGAATTATTATTCCCTTTTTGGGGGAGAAAGAAATCCCAGCATGATTCTTTTCTAAAAAGTCTTGGCCTAATGAATGAATAGGGCTGAGGAAGTTAAGGAGAGAAGAGTGGGTATCTCTCAAAAGGCCTGAAAAGGAATAGGCACAGAGGTAGGAACCTAGGGTAGAGACTCCGACGGTCTGAACCATATTAGTACCTGTCCTGGAGAAGGGAAGGAGGAAGTTGGGACTGGAGGCAGGGCCTGAGACAAAGAAAGTGAAGGAGGGGAAAGAGACCGCAGAAGACATGTTGTTTTTTTTAATTTGTTTGCAATGTTCATGAGGAAGAACTGCATTTTAAAAAAAATTTATTGACTTGGCTGTGCCAGTCTTAGTTGCAGCACACAGGGACTTTGACCTTCATTGTGGTATGCAACTCTTCATTGCAGATGTGAGATCTAGTGCCCTGACCAGGGATTGAGCCTGGGCTCTCTGTGTTGGTAATGCAGAGTCTTATCCACTGGATCACCAGGGAAGTCCAAGGACTGTAATTTTTACATATAACACCATCGAGCTGTGATAGACCTAGACAGCATTCTAAACAGCAGAGACATCATTTTGCCAACAAAGGTCTGTATATTCAAAGCTGTGGTTTTTCCATTAGTCATCTACGGATGTGAGAGTTGGACTGTAAAGAAGGCTGAGCACCAAAGAATTGATGCTTTTGAACTGTGGTGCTAGAGAAGACTCTTGAGAGTCCTTTGGACTGCAAAGGAGTTCCAACCAGTCAATCCTAAAGGAAATCAGTCCTGAATATTCATTGGAAGGACTGATGCTGAAGCTGAAGTTCCAATACTTTGGCTACCTGATGCGAGGAGCCAACTCATTGGAAAAGATCTTGATGCTGGGAAAGATTGAGGGGAGGAGGAGAAGGGGATGACAGAGGATCAGATGGTTGGATGGCATCACTGACTCAATGGACATGAGTTTGAACAAACTCCAGGAAATGGTGAAGGACAAGGAAGCCTGGCTTGCTGCAGTCCATGGGGTCACAAAGAGTTGGACACGACTGAGTGACTGAACAGCAACAAGAGTCCCTGAAAGGGGAAAATTCCTAAACAAATTGCAGGTCATAGCCCAATACAGTTCCAGTGGGAACAGCTTAATTTCAAAGGAGTTGGGCCAAATGCTAAGTGCATGAGTGCTCACAGGAAGGATAAAGCCTTTAATACAGAAAGTTATCTAGTGGAGGTTGTGTCAGTTTCGATTTGCTGAGAAGGCAGCCCTGGCAGCAGTAGCTCTATTTTGTGCCTAGAAATTGATTCCAACCATCAGTAATGTTCTCTGGGAACTCTATAATTGTCCTTCTTGCTGCCCATATTAAGTTATCTTAAGTAAAATTTGCATCATTAATTTCACGCAGCCAGCTTTTCAACAACAAAAATGAAAAACTCATTTTTGGTAAATGTTCTTTCATTCTAGTATTCTTTTTGAGCCTCAACAATTCTTTTAATACTGCACACACACATGTAATTGTGAAATCAGCTGGGGGGGCGGGGGGAGGAGCATAGTAATAAAACAGCTGATCTTTTCTTGATAGTTTATTGGTCTGACCTGAAAGATGAGTAGATCTTCATTAGCTGGTGAGTTGGCAGTGATCAGCATTCCAAGAAGAGAGACCAGCTTGCATAGAAGAGTGAAACTGAAACAGGGTGAGTGGTGGGATTAATGAACAGGGTAGGTAGAGTTGACTTATGGGCAGATTCTTTAGCCTTGTCTCCTGATGTGGATTCTCAAGCCTTGTGTGCCAGATTGTTATTGGCAAATATTATTTGTCAAGTACTGTACCAGCCATTGCAAATGTCCTCTTGCAGCTAAATCTAGTGGGAAGATTTGGTTAAAGGAGTAGTTACAGCAAAGTGTGAGTGAGGGTTAACGAAGGATCTAAACATTATGAGAGCAGACAGAGTATTTTGTGTAGTTGAGGGTATTCTAAACATTGTGAGAGCAGACAGAGTGGGGTGCCATTTCCTTCTCCAGAGGATCTTCCCAACCCAGGGGTCGAACCCAGGTCTCCCACATTGTAGGCAGACGCTTTACTGTCTGAGCCACCAGGGGAGTGAAGTGTTAATTAATGACAGCCTCAAACCAAATTCAAATGCCAAAAACGGGTCACATGCTGACAGTCTGAAATGGAATAGTTCTGATATTTTGTTGTTTACTTCCTGCCTTATGCTTATTGTTTTCTTGCTCAGTATGTGTTTGTGTTTACTTTCTGGATATTTCCAGCACCTGATGAAATGGGTTACCACTTCTAAGAGAACAGAGAGCTTAGTCTCTGTGTAGGGAAGGGAGCTTACTTGTTTGCCTTTGAAAAAGTTAGAAAACATGGAGAGAGTGAAACCTTTGATCTCGGATCTCTCTCTTTCCCCTTTCTGATGGCATGGTTGTGAGCTTGTTCAGCTGGACTGAATCTGGTTGTGGTAGGACAGCAAAGCAACCAGCAGGATGGGTTAGCAACCCTGACAAGCTACAGTCCATGGGGTCACAAAGAGTCAGACATGACTGAGCAACTGAACTGAACTGATCCATGTGATTTGTAGTAAGTTGCTCAGTCGTGTCCAACTCTCTGCAACCCCAAGGACTGTAGCCTGTCAGGCTCCTCTGTCCGTGGGGATTCTCCAGGCAAGATACTGGAGTGGGTTGTCATGCCATTCTCCAGAAAGTATTCATAATAGGATCTTATCCAGTGTCAAGGATTGGACCCCTAATCTTGGAATCAGCAAACTTGAGAGGCTTAGCAGTGTACCTGAGTTTCTCAGGTACTACTCTCTGCCACAGACAAGGGGATCTGAGGAGAGAAAAAAAGGGAGAGTTAGTGGAAGGAGGACAGGAGTTTGGGGGGCCAAAAAAAATGGAATCAATAGAGAAAAGGATCCATGAGGTTTTTATTATGAGGTTTCCATGGAAAAATGAGTATATCAAAGATGTCCAATGAGGCAAAAATATTAGTGACATAATGTTTAAATTTGGTAATGATTTAAGTGTAAAAAGGTACATCTGATGATGTCTATACTCATTGCCCTTGTTTTAGATATTGGAGTGGGGTGCCATGCTAAGTCACTTCAGTCGTGTCTGACTCTTTGCAGCCCTGTGGACTGTAGCCCAGCTGGCTCCTCTGTCTGTGGGATTCTCCAGACAAGAATACTGGAGTGGGCTGCCATTTTCTTCTCCAAGGGATCTTTCCGACCTCGCATCTCTTACATCTCTGCATTGGCAGGCAGGTTCCTTTACTACTAGTGCCACCTGGGAAGCTTCATTGGAAGTGGTAGAGTGGGGGGGATGTATGTGAAGACGGAACAGACAGACTCCTTACAATGAGAAAAGATATTTTGTTTATTGATTCTGTTATCCCTTCATAATAATTAAAAATGCTGATGATTTTACAAGTCTTACTCCTTCTTATTTTCTAGTTTAACTCTTTTTTTTTTTTTTCCCGAAACAGAATACTATGGAAATCATAGGCAACTTTTTTCTTTTTTTTTAAATAGCCATCTAAGTTCTCATCAAGTTTCTTTGGCACAGTTCTCTTACATTAAAGTCACGGTCAACGTGGAAAAGACCTCACCCCCAAATGAATTTTACATTTAATGGTCTCTTCTATATATGACTTATCCCTTGGGGCAAAACGTGCAGAGAGCATATTCTAGGCAAAAGCCAGCTTGGTCATGTTGGGTTTGGCTCTTTCTTTGTAGGCCTCTCAGTTTTGTGAACTGATCTGGCCAGGGACCTTGAGAGCTTATTTTTCCTAGACTAGAAGCAGGCCTAAGGAACCCTGAGCCCTACAGCTTTAATCTTCTTCAAATGCCTTCCCAAGATAAAGGCAGCCCCTGGTTCCATGTCCCACACAAGCTGAGAGGCAGAGAGGGGAACGTGAGAGAGAAGGCAGTGGAGACGAAAAGGAGGAAAGAAGGGAAATCAGAACAAAGAAGATTCAAAGTGGCAGCAGTACCAGTGGAAATAGTTTCACTTTGTTGCCTTCTATGGAAAGCTGTAGTGCTGTGACTGAATTACTTATCTTGGCTCAAAACCAATAGTTTCGTTCTTTGGAAGAAGGACTGGGGAAAGTAGGTCAAGTCATGGGTTCTTCTGCTTGTTTGCCGCTAATAGTTACTAGGTCTTAGGCTCAGTACTCCCTGGGTAAAATGCCTCTGATTCTGAGAAAGTCAGAGAACCTAACTGCCTCGCTCTAACCCTTGTGAGAGAAATCATTATATAGTTAAAATATGAAGTACACTACTAACCAAATCCTTGTAAAATGTGAATCACTAACCACAGACATTATAAGTAGGTAATGTCTTATCTATAACTTAACCTCCTTTCTTAAAAAGTGTCAGTACTTTTATTAATGATGTGGTAAAGATTGTGTTGTATGCAAACCTGATTTGTATACCTGAAAAAAAAAAAAAAAAAGACCCACAGCTCTTATCCTTCTTGTGAAGAGGGGTAGGCACTCCTAAGCTGGGAATGAGAGTGGAGTGGTGGTTCTGCATCAAACTGACCAGGGGCCAGTGAAAGGGAGACCTTCTTCTCTGGCTGACTCTAATACCCTTAAGCACTTGGAGCTACATATTCTGGACTTGGAATTCCTAAAATCCCTACAATGAAATAAAATATTTCTGTCTGGCAGATAGAGATCTTTTATTTAGTTTGGGAAATGATGGTTAGATATACAGTAATCACTGGGCTTCCTAGGTGGCTCTGGGGGTAAAGAATCCCCTGCCAATGCAGGAGATGCCAGAGATGCTGGTTTGGTCCCTGGGTGGGCAAGATTCCCTGGAGGAGGAAGTAGCAACCCACTCCAGTATTCTTGCCTGGAAAATTCCATGAACAGAGGAGCCTGGAGGGCCAACAGTCCGTGGGTCACAAAGAGTTGGACATGACTGAACATCACCAGTAACAACAACTATAGTAATCCCTATACAGTAATAACCACATTAGGTATCATTTAGTACCACGAATGTTAAATGTAAAAACCCTGTGCGCTAAAACCATGAATAAGATGTGGTCCCTGCCGACAGGAGTTTTTAAATTTACTCGAGGCAGGAGCATCATTATGGGTCATTATAATTTACTGGAGGCAGGAGTGTCATTATGAATCATTATAATTTACTGGAGGCAGGAGTGTCTCTAATTCTTTCTTACCTGGTTTCTGGTCATACATCAAGTGTTAAGAAATATTATTACCTTTAATGAGGACACTTCTTAGTTTTCAGAACTGCCAGAGACTCCAGATACCTATGTGGCCACCTATAGCAATATGTGTGTTTTTTATTAAATATCTTCTATGCAAAAAACAGAATACTTAGAAAAATTAGTTTTGAAATTAGTGTTTTAGAAGATTGGGAGAGATTATTGGCAAAGGCAGAGACACCTCTCCATTCCAAATTTGAAATGGTATCATTTAATAAAAAAAAGTTTAATGAGAAATGTAGCATACTTGCACATAGTTTAAAAAGCATAAGAAGAGTTTAAAGAACAGCAACAACAAAAATAAATAACCCGTGTCCCCATTGTCTAGGTTAACAAATACAACACACTCATTCTGAAACCTAACTTTTTCAAAAGTATGTTAGGTTAGCTTTCTTCATGTCTACATTTATTTTCATTCTAGCCACTGTACTAAAACCTGATTTCAAATTTAAGACAACAGTCTTTTATAGAAGTAATTTTGGAATAATAATATCATGGTTTCATAACAAATATTTTTATTTCATCAGATACATATTTTTTGTAAAATATATTATCTATTAAAAAATTTGTGATTCTGGGCAGCTGTTTAGTTACTTGAAGTGATGCCTCAAGTTTTAAAGCTTTTGAATAAATTAATATTATGCTATAAAAATATATGTATTTATTTAGAGAAAAAGAGTAAGAACTTTGAGATCTTTCCTGTTGCTTCAGAATTTGGCAGTAAGTAGGTGACTCCCTAGAGGGAAGCTTCACATATAGGTAAGCTTTCATTACTTGTGAAATGGAAATGTGGGCCTTGTTTCTTGTTTTCCTAGATTTGTTTTGGAAGGGGAAGTGAGACTGTATCATTTTCATTCTGATTGATTAGTGCTAATTTGACTGTGTGGATCACAATAAACTGTGGAAAATTCTGAAAGAGATGGGAATATCAGACCACCCGACCTGCCTCTTGAGAAACCTATATGCAGGTCAGGAAGGAACAGTTAGAACTGGACATGGAACAACAGACTGGATCCAAATAGGAAAAGGTGTACGTCAAGGCTGTATATTGTCACCCTCCTTATTTAACTTATATGCAGAGTACATCATGAGAAACGCTGGGCTTTAAGAAGCACAAGCTTGGAATCAAGATTGCCGAGAGAAATATCAATAACCTCAGATATGCAGATGACACCACCCTTATGGCAGAAAGTGAAGAGGAACTAAAAAGCCTCTTGATGAAAGTGAAAGAGGAGAGTGAAAAAGTTGGGTTAAAGCTCAACATTCAGAAAACGAAGATCATGGCATCTGGTCCCATGACTTCACAGGAAATAGATGGGGAAACTGGAAACAGTGTCAGGTTTTATTTTTGGGGGCTCCAAATCACTGCAGATGGTGACTGCAGCCATGAAATTAAAAGACGCTTACTCCTTGGAAGGAAAGTTATGACCAACCTTGATTGCATATTCAAAAGCAGAGACATTACTTTGCCACCAAAGGTCCGTCTAGTCAAGGCTATGGTTTTTCCGGTAGTTGTGTATGGATGTGAGAGTTGGACTGTGAAGAAAGCTGAGCACCGAAGAATTGATGGTTTTGAACTGTGGTGTTGGAGAAGACTCTTGAGAGTCCCTTGGACTGCAAGGAGATGCAACCAGTCCATTCTAAAGGAGATCAGTTCTGGGTGTTCATTGGAAGGACTGATGCTGAAGCTGAAACTCCAGTATTTTGGCCACCTCATGTGAAGAGTTGACTCATTGGAAAAGACCCTGATGCTGGGAGGGATTGAGGGCAGGAGGAGAAGGGGCGACAGAGGATGAGATGGTTGGATGGCATCACCGACTCGATGGACATGAGTTTGGGTAAACTCCGGGAGTTGGTGATGGTCAAGGAGGACTGAATATAGTTAGGTGAAGAACTGATACTCTGAAAGTATATAAGATGAGAGTTTCTTAAGGTAGCCCACTCTGCCAATATTTTGGCCACAAGACACTGTAGAGAAAAGCTAATCTGAGTTTACTTTTTCCTTTCATTACTCCCCAGCAAATTAGGATGTTGCTTAATTTTTGTTCTACTTCTGCTTGAAATGTTAAAACTTGGAAAGATTGAAGGGAAATAAAATATCATAATCCTGTGCACTGATTTAGTATCTTCAGGTCCCTTTCTGCCTATAGAAAATTCTTAGACTTCATGATAAAAGTTTACTGGTGAAGAGAGGAAAAAAAATCAGGTCTCTGGTGCTGCTGCTACTAAGTTGCTTCAGTCAGGTCCGACTCTCTGCAACCCCATAGACGGCAGTCCATGAGGCTCCCCCATCCCTGGGATTCTCCAGGCAAGAACACTGGAGTGAGTTGCCATTTCCACAAGGCATGAAAGTGAAAAGTGAAAGTGAAGTCACTCAGTCATGTCCGACTCTTAGCAACCCCATGGACTGCGGCCCACCAGGCTCCTCCATCCATGGGATTTTCCAGGCAAGAGTACTGGAGTGGGGTGCCATTGCCTTCTGTGCAGGTCTCTAATAAAGCTTAATAGAAGGAGGAATTTTGTTCTATTTTCAATTAGAGAATTGAGTTATTTTTGCTTAGTACATACTTCGTTTCTTTGATAAAACTGAAAATTTGTTGAGGGTAAAATTTTTTTTTATTGAAATAGCTAGTTAATAAAGGGGAGATGACTAATAAGAACTCAGTTAATTTACATTGAACTGTTACCAATTATATCTTACCAAATAAATCTTATCATATGCACGTGTTTATATACTAGGATCCCAGTCCTATTAATTTCTTGACTATAAAAACCTACATGTAGTGTGTAATTTACTTAATGGCTCTTATGCACAGAAACTCTTCAACCCATTTTTTATTCTTAGAATGAAACTATTGTCTATTTTAAATAATCCAATAAAGAATCTTGTCCTGATTTATCTTAATTGCTAATCTAGTTGTTATGTATGTTTCTCAAATTTTGTCTTCAAAAAAGCAAAAAGGCTTCCAAACTCATTTTGAAATGATATACAGTAATTTGATCTATTTCTTTACTTTTCCCACAAACATTGATCACTGAACTTGAATCTGAGGATAGTGAAAGGGGAGATGAAAAAGAAAGAACAGTGTTTGGGGTTGAGATGGAGTTTTTATGCACTTGGCTGGAGTTGTGAGCTTATGTATGTTGCAGAAAAGGGTCTGCAGCAAGGGAGATGCCTTCCAGGGTGCAAGAGTAGGCTCTTGTCTGACACTTAGAAATGAATTATTCCAGAAGATAAACGTGTTGACAAAGCAAGACACTTCATTGGGAAGTGGCTCCCAGGTGAAGAGCAGCAAGGTAAGGGAACCCAGAGCTGCTCTGCCATGTGGCTTGCAGTGTTGGGTTTTATGGTAATAGAGTTAGTTTCTGGGTTGTCTCTGGCTAATCATTCTGACTCAGATTCCTTCCTCGTGGCCTGCACATTGCTCAGCCAAGATGGATTCCAGCAAGAAGGATTCTGGGAGGTTGGCAGGACATATGAATTGGCGTCTCACTCCTTTTGACTTTTCCCGAGTTCTTCTGGTTGGTGGTAGCTTCCATGTTCCCTACCAAGGTCTCCTGTTGTAAGATAACTCATGCAAGTAGTTACTGTCGACCTTGGCCAGGGTAGGTGGTTTTGGGCAGTGGTTCCCCTAATATATATGTATATAGTATACAGGCATGAGAATATAAGTTTTATTTGCTAATTTAATTTGTTTCTAGCTCCATTGCTTGTCATTGCTCAACAACTCCTGAAATTTTTAGTGTAGATTTCCTCTGCTAGCTAAGAGAATCTTGAGAAAACTTGATATTTACACTTAGCCAATAGTTTAGAAAGCCTCTAAAATCCTTTATTTTTTCATAGCTATTTCATATTTTAGTAAAAATATTATATTTTTGAACTTCACCTTCCATTTCCCATAGACCTAAGTTTATCAACCTTTATCACTTTATTTCTTCTTCATGTTCATTTTTTAGGTTCATGCTCAAGTCCTGAGAAGTCACCCTATTTTAAATCTTTTCAGTTTCTTTGAAAATGTATTTGTAGATTTGTGCTTTTAGGAGCATACAGTAGAAAGATAGCTCTGATTTTAAGGACTAGTGTGAAACTAATGGTGGCCATTGTATTCATCCAGAGACAAAGGTTTCAACTTTGTTGTAGGGGAAATAAAGGATTGGAAAAATAAAAAAGGTAGGTTGCACATGAGATATGAAGGAGGGGAAGGAGGTTGGGTTTTCTGCTCTGGCTTTCTGTGTTGTTGATACTACAGATAGTTAAGGGAAGGAATAAAGTAGGTAGAGGTTTTAGTAGGGTGAGTTCAGGTTTAAACTGATTTTGGGAAGCCTGTGGTACATCTAGAGGTGAGGAATACGGAAGTAGATTTTTGTTTGATTTAGGAGTACACAGGCATAGCATTTCCAATGGAGATGGAAATGCAGGATTTATTGTCATAAGAATTTTAATAAAAGCTATAGGCAAATGAATAAAATAATTTCTACAAGTTAGTAGTAAAAGGTTCAGTGCAGTGCAGTGCAGTCACTCAGTCTTGTCCGACTCCCTGCAACTTGGAAGAGGCACTTTACAAAAGATGATGAGCTGCAGCACCCCAGGCCTCCCTGTCCATCACCAACTCCTGGAGTTCACTCAAACTCATGTCCATTGAGTCGGTGATGCCATCCAACCATCTCATACTCTGTCATCCCTTCTCCTGCCCTCAATCTTTCCCAGCATCAGGGTCTTTTCAAATGAGTCAGCTCTTCGCATCAGGTGGCCAAAGTATTAGAGTTTCAGCTTCAACATCAGTCCCTCTAATGAACACCCAGGACTGATCTCCTTTTGGAGGAACTGGTTGGATCTTCTTGCAGTCAAGGGACTCTTAAGAGTCTTCTCCAACACCACAGTTCAAAAGCATCAATTCTTCAGCACTCAGCTTTCTTCACAGTCCAACTCTCACATCCATACATGACCACTGGAAAAAACATAGCCTTGACTAGATGGACCTTTGTTGGCAAAGTAATGTCTCTGCTTTTCAATATGCTATCTAGGTTGGTCATAACTTTCCTTCCAAGGAGTAAGCGTCTTTTAATTTCATGGCTGAAATCACCATCTACAGTGATTTTGGAGCCCCCAAAAATAGTCTGACACTGTTTCCACTGTTTCCCCATCTATTTCCCAAGAAGTCATGGGACCAGATGCCATGATCTTCGTTTTCTGAATGTTGAGCTTTAACCCAACTTTTTCACTCTCCTCTTTCACTTTCGTCAAGAGGCTCTTTAGTTCCTCTTCACTTTCTGCCATAAGGTTGGTGTCATCTGCATATCTGAGGTTATTGATATTTCTCTCGGCAATCTTGATTCCAGCTCTTGCTGGAATAAAAGGTAAATAAATAGAAAAAATGGGTAAAAAAACTTGGAAGAGGCACTTTACAAAAGGTGATATACAAATAACAAATTAGCATATGAAAATCGAGCTTCACTTCATTAGACATCATAGAAATGCAAAGTGATACCATAATGACTGTACCACTATCTAGAATACTTAAAATGGAAAGAAAGGAAATAAAAAGACATTAGCAAATGATTAATAAGATCATGGAGCAACTGGAATGTTCACTTTCTGTGGATATGAAAACTCTTATTAGCCAGTATCTCTTAAAGTGGAACAAATGAACAGATATGAAACATTATGACCAGTCCTTGGAAGATGGCCATGTGTGTGTGACGTGTAAGTATAAGAGGGAGAGATTGATATGTAGAGTTTGCTAATACTTTTCACCATGAGTAATTTCTGTGGGACATAAAGTGCACCGACCCAGACTGAAAGAATGAACTTGGAGACACTAGGTGCAGCTACAAGAGAGGATTTAATGACGGTCTTGCAAGATCTGGTGTCTGGTGGGCAGGCATACCCACTGTCATTAAAACAAACAATTTTATCCCTAGCTGCAAGCCCTTCCCCAAGTTCCTTCTTGGCTGAGTACTGTGGGATGAACAGTCTTCCCTGATGTTGCCTAGGTTTGTTCCCTCTTTGTTTATGGGCTTGCCCCTCCCTGACATCTTGTTTCTTCCTTTCCTGTGCACCCATTCCTGTTTTCTGTTTTGAATTCACCAGTAGAATGAGCCTCCATGAAAATCTTAGACATTCTACCCTCCCTTTGTTTTCCCGGACTTTCCAGTTTTATAACCCTTATGGTTATTGCATCAGTAAGCTGTTAGGCCACTTTGGCTGGTAGTAATTTTTCCACCCAAAGCCAGCACCCTTGAAAATGGACCACTTTAAGTTTATTTCTTACAATTTCAAGCTACCAGTGGTTTAAAAAAAACAATTTGCAAAATTCTTCACTGTTTAACAATCAGTTTTAGCCAGCTGCTGCCTGATCCACTACTTCTGTTTTTAGATATAGCCAACAGAAGTGCATATGTGTTGACCCAAAGACAGATACTAAAATGTTCACAGCAGCTCTACTTGTAATGCCAAAACCCAGAAACAACCCTAATGTCTATTTACATTGGAATTGATGAGTAGTGGTATATTCATATAATGAAATGCAACAATGAAAAGAATGGACTATTTAGAATCTCATTACACATAATAATAATAATAGGTGTCACAAACATAGTTGAAACCAGACAAAAGAAGATATACCATATTTTTCAATTTATATAAAGTTCAATAGCAGGCCAACTAATCTTGAAGAAGATAGTTGTTATCCTTATTTGGAGTCATGACCAAAAAGTGGCACAATGAATGGTAGACCTTGTAAGGTTCATGTTCTGTTTTTGATCTGAGTGCTATTTACTTGAATGTATTTGCCTTGTGAAAATTCATTGAACTGTAACTTATGATTTGTATCATTTCTGAATGTATTTTTTATGTCAGCAGAAATACTTACAAAAAAGCATTTGAACAAATAAGCGATTACCCGGAGATTAGATATATAAAATGAGAAGAGTTGACAGAACTTTGGGGGATGCAGAAACCTTACATATGTGTTCCTATTTCTTTCCCTATTTTCCTCAGGACTCCTTCCAGCTGTTTCTGTGAGAGCATTACATAAGGTAAGGATAATACCAAGAATATTGCTCTGTTGCATTTCTGCCTCAAGGTTGTTTCCAAAGGGACTTTTGGACTGAATTTTTTTCTTAGATTTAGAGTTACAAGAACTGCTATCATGAAGAAGACTCCCTGAAGGCAGGAGATGGTGCAAACTACAGAACAGCAACAGTTTTCTAAACCCTCCTAGTGTGTTGGATCTCAGTAAATGTCCTGTAACTATGTCATCATCTCCCAGTGATGTACTGAGATAATGTACTTTGTGAATTGTTTGGTTTGAGAAGCTGGGAGAAGGGAAGCAATCTGGTACTTAGAGTGCTTTGAGAAGTAGGGAAGTCCTTTCAGTAAACAGAAAGGTCTCTCGCTAAAGACTGTTAATGTATTATATTAGAAAAGTGTCTGTTTAGCTAGACTACTGCATACTTCTCTCTTTTTTCCAGAAATGGCAAGAAGTCTTTTGAAGACATCGTCTAACCCTGTAAAGACAAAATTGCTGCATCAGATAGGATTGTCACTTTACAATACTTCTCATGGCTTCCATGAAGAAGAAATGAAAAAAAAACTTGAACAGTTTCCTGGTGGATCCATTGACCTTCAGAAGGAAAACAATGGCATTGGCATTCTTACTCTGAACAATCCAAGCAGAATGAACGCCTTCTCAGGTATAGAGAGAGATGTTTCTTATGTTAAAGAATGATACCAAATCTAACCTGCTATCTTGTGATTTTTATTCTTAAACTCTGTAGACAGAATTCTTGAAAGTCATGGTACTCTTTGTAGAACATGTAAAAATGAAAAGTTGTCACATGAACCAGGAATATTTTTAAAATTTATTTATTTTTAATTGGAGGATAACTATGTTGTAATATTGTGTTGGTTTCTGCCATACATCAGTCAGTCATAGGTATACATATGGCCCCTTCCTCCTGAACCCCCCTCCCACCTCCCATCTGATCCCCTCTATGTTGCCACAGAGCACTGGTTTGAGCTCCCTGCATCATACAGAAAATTCCCGCTGGCTATATGTTTTACATATGGTAGTGTATCTGTTTCCATGCTCCTCTCTAAATTTCCCCCAGCTTCTCCTTCCCTCACCGTGTCCACAAGTCTGTTCTCTATGTCTGTCTCCCTTGTTGCCCTGCAAATAGGTTCATCAGTACCATCGTTCTAGATTCCGTGTATATATGTTAATATATAATACTTGTTTTTCTCCTTCTGACTTAACTTCACTCTGTATATTAGGCTGTAGGTACATCCACCTCATTAGAACTGAACTGACTCAAATGCATTCCTTTTTATGACTGAGTAATATTTCATTGTATATCTGTACCACATCTTCTTTATCCATTCACCTGTTGATGGACATCTAGGTTGCTTCCATGTCCTAGCTCTTGTAAATAGTGCTGTGGTGGACATTGGGGTACATGTGTCTCTTTCAGTTTTGGTTTTCTCAGGGTGTATGCCCAATAGTACGATTGCTGGGTGATATGGTAGTTTTATTCCTAGTTTTTTAAGGAATCTTCATACTGTTCTCCATAGTGGCTATACCAGTTTACATTCCCACCAACAGTGCTAGAGGCTTTCCTTTTCGCCACACCCCTCTCTTAACATTTATTTTTTGGTAGTTTTTTGATGATGGCCATTCTGACCTGTGTGAGGTGATACCTCATAGTTTTTGATTTGCATTTCTCTAATAATGAGCCACATTGAGCTTCTTTTCATATGTTTATTAGCTATCTGTATATCTTCTTTGGAGAAATGTCTGTTTAGGTCTTCTGCTCACTGTTGATTGAGTTGTTTGTTTTTCTGGTATTGAGCTGCATGAACTGTGTATCTATTTTGGAGATTAAGCCTTTGTTAGTTGTTTCATTAGCTGTTATTTTCTCCCATTCTGAGGGTTATCTTTTGTTGTCTTTATACCTTGTTTATAGTTTCCTTTGCTGTGCAAAAACTTGTAAGTTTTATAAGGTTCCCCTTGTTTGTTTTTGTTTTTATTTCCCTTAATCTAGAAGGTGGGTCATAGATGATCTTGCTATGATTTATGCCAAAGAGTATTCTGCCTATGTTTTCCTCTTAAGAGTTTTATAGTTTCTCATCTTATATTTAGTTCTTTAATCCATTTTGAGTTTATCTTTGTGTATGGGTGTTAGGAAGTGTTCTAATTTCATACTTTCATATGTGACTGTCCAGTTTTCCCACCACCACTTATTGAAGAGACTGTCTTTTCTCCATTGTATATTCTTGCCTCCTTTGTCAAAGATAAGGTGCCCATAGGTATGTGGGTTTATCTCTGAGCTTTCTATCTTGCTCCATTGATCTATTTTGAGACCAGGAGCTGGCTGTGGCTCAGATCATGAACTCCTTATTACCAAATTCAGACTTAAATTGAAGAAAGTAGGGAAAACCGCTAGACCATTCAGATATGACCTAAATCAAATCCCTTATGATTATACAGTGGAAGTGAGAAATAGATTTAAGGGCCTAGATCTGATAGATAGAGTGCCTGATGAACTATGGAATGAGGTTCGTGACATTGTACAGGAGACAGGGATCAAGACCATCCCCATGGAAAAGAAATGCAAAAAAGCAAAATGGCTGTCTGGAGAGGCCTTACAAATTGCTGTGAAAAGAAGAGAAGCAAAAAGCAAAGGAGAAAAGGAAAGATATAAGCATCTGAATGCAGAGTTCCAAAGAATAGCAAGAAGAGATAAGAAAGCTTTCTTCAGTGATCAGTGCAAAGAAATAGAGGAAAAGAACAGAACGGGAAAGACTAGAGATCTCTTCAAGAAAATTACAGATACCAAGGGAACATTTCATGCAAAGATGGGCTCGATAAAGGACAGAAATGGTCTGGACATAACAGAAGCAGAAGATATTAAGAAGAGGTGGCAAGGATACACAGAAGAACTGTACAAAAAAGATCTTCATGACCCAGATAATCACAGTGGTGTGATCACTCACCTAGAGCCAGACATCCTGGGATGTGAAGTCAAGTGGGCCTTAGAAAGCATCAGTATGAACAAAGCTAGTGTGGGTGATGGAATTCCAGTTGAGCTGTTTCAAATCCTGAAAGATGATGCTGTGAAAGTGCTGCACTCAATATGCCAGCCAATTTGGAAAACTCAGCAGTGGACACAGGACTGGAAAAGGTCAGTTTTCATTCCAATCTCAAAGAAAGGCAATGCCAAAGAATTCTCAAACTACCGCACAATTGCACTCATCTCACACACTAGTAAAGTAATGCTCAAAATTCTCCAAGCCAGGCTTCAGCAGTACGTGAACCATGAACTTCTGGATGTTCAAGCTGGTTTTAGAAAAGGCAGAGGAATCAGAGATCAAATTGCCAACATCCGCTGGATCATGGCAAAAGCAAGAGAGTTCCAGAAAAACATCTATTTCTGTTTCATTGACTATGCCAAAGCCTTTGACTGTGTGGATCACAAGAAACTGTGGAAAATTCTGAAAGAGATGGGAATACCAGACCACCTGACCTGCCTCTTGAGAAAGCTGTATGCAGGTCAGGAAGCAACAGTTAGAACTGGACATGGAACAACAGACTGGTTCCAAATAGGAAAAGGAGTATGTCAAGGCTTTATATTGTCACCCTGCCTATTTAACTTCTATGCAGAGTACATCATGAGAAACGCTGGCCTGGAAGAAACACAAGCTGGAATCAAGATTGCCGGGAGAAATGTCAATAACCTCAGATATGCAGATGACACCACCCTTATGGCAGAAAGTGAAGAGGAACTAAAAAGCCTCTTGATGAAAGTGAAAGAGGAGAGTGAAAAAGTTGGCTTAAAGCTCAACATTCAGAAAACGAAGATCATGGCATCTGGTCCTATCACTTCATGGGAAATAGATGGGGAAACAGTGTCAGACTCTATTTTGGGGGGCTCCAAAATCACTGCAGATGGTGACTGCAGCCATGAAATTAAAAGACACTTACTCCTTGGAAGAAAAGTTATGACCAACCTAGATAGTATATTCAAAAGCAGAGACATTACTTTGCTAACTAAGGTCTGTCTAGTCAAGGCTATGGTTTTTCCAGTAGTCATGTATGGATGTGAGAGTTGGACTGTGAAGAAAGCTGAGTGCCGAAGAGTTGATGCTTTTGAACTGTGGTGTTGGAGAAGACTCTGGAGAGTCCCTTGAACTGCAAGGAGATCCAACCAGTCCATTCTGAAGGAGATCAGCTCTGGGATTTCTTTGGAAGGAATGATGCTAAAGCTGAAACTCCAGTACTTTGGCCACCTCATGCGAAGAGTTGACTCATTGGGAAAGACTCTGATGCTGGGAGGGATTGGGGGCAGGAGGAGAAGGGGACGACAGAGGATGAGATGGCTGGATGGCATCACTGACTCGATGGACGTGAGTCTGAGTGACCTCCGGGAGTTGGTGATGGACAGGGAGGCCTGGCGTGCTGCGATTCATGGGGTCACAAAGAGTCGGACACGACTGAGCGACTGAACTGAACTGACCATTCTGTCTTGATGACTATAGCTTTGTAATATAGTCTGAAATCACGAAAGTTGATTCCTCCAGCTCCATTTACTTTCTCAAGACTGGTTTGGCTACTCAGGGTCTTTTGTGTTTCCATACAAATTGTGAGATTTTTTTTTGTACTAGTTCTGTGAAAAACACCATTGGTACTTTGATAGGGATGCATTGAATCTGTAGATTGCTTTGGGTAGTATAGTGATTTTCACAATATTGACTCTTCTAATCCAAAAACATGGTATATCTCTCCATCTGTTTATGTTGTCTTTGATTTTTTTCATCAGTGTCTTAGAGTTTTATGTATACAGCTGTTTTGTCTCCCTTAGGTAGATTTATTCCTAGGTATTTATTCTTTTTGTTACAGTGGTAAATGGGATTGATTCCTTAATTTCTCTTTCTGATTTTTCATTGTTAGTATATAGGAATGCAATTAATTTCTGTGTATTGATTGATTTTGTAACCTGTGACTTTACTAAATTCACTGATTGACTAGTAATTTTCTGATAATATCTTTGGGATTTTCTATGTATAGTATCATGTCATCTGTAAGCAGTAAGAGTTTTACTACTTCTTTTCCAATCTGGATCCCTTTTATTTCTTTTTCTTCTTTGATTGCTGTGGCAAGTACTTCTAGAACTCTGTTGAATAATAGTGGTGAGAGTGGGCACCATTATCTTGTTGGAATTAGGAACATTTTTAACTAATTGTGTATATTTTAATTTTTTAAATATATGAATACAGATGTTGATAAAAGTAATCAAATTGAGCTTATTTTTTCCATGGAAATTTTAAGTGTTTAATAACTTGATTGGTGTTCAGCTGTCACTGGGAGACAAAAGGAAGGATATTTCAAAGATTAAAAACTAAAGAGAAAAGCCTAAAATAAAAAAACAATTTAATTTTTTTGTGAACTAAAATAAGACTGTCATTTTAACCACGTAATTCTAATAATCAGTGAAAGCACTGCACTTGCCTATTTGCTGCCCCTTTTCTAACTCTGAGATACAGGTAAACACTTTCTATTACTAGGCAACTCTCTTGGCATATAAGATTTTACATTTAAGAGACCTCAAGGTCCAGGACCTGGATAATTTGTAATTTTTTGCCAAAGCTCAAATTTGCGTTATTCTACCATGATGTAATACAGAAGCCAATGAATAACCTTGCTGACTGCCCAGCACTCATGTTTCAAGGTGATTTTGGCAGTCTCTGTTTATCAGTTATATGCTCCATGGAAGGAGAGGGTTGTGAATTATATTTTGTAGTAGCATTTGAAATATTGGGTTCAAAAATATCCCAATAAAGGTTTATGTGTCTTTATATAATCATAACTATAGACATAATTCGATAGACTGTAAACTTTGTAAATTATCAATGATGAGTCTTTAAACATAAGATGACTTTTCTTTACACTCAGCAGAATTCAGAGGTATCTCTTGCTATTAATGTTAATGAATAGAAATATAATGTAGGACATAAGTGTCAGCTATATATATCATTTAAAATTTTCTGGTAGCCCTATTTTTAAAAGGAAAAAGAAGGGTTAAATTAATTTTAACAATATTGTGTTTAATCAGTGTATTCAGAATATTGCAACTTGTGATTGATATAAAAAGTATCAATGAGATATTTTCCTCTTTTTTTCATACCAAGTCTTTGAAATCTGCTATGTATTTTACACTACTCTTAGTGAATTGGGTCTGGCTGCTTGCTACTCAAAAATCAGCATTCAAGACAAGTGTTATGAAAGAAAGTTGCTTTTAGTCAGAATGCTGGCAGTTTGGGGAGATGGTGGACTCAGTGTCCCACAAAAACCACCTCTGAAGATTCTGTTGAGCCATGAAAGTTTTAAAGGAAGAAGGGGACATAATCGCAGTCACTGAGATAAGGTGTCTGAGTCATTGCCATCCCACACTGTGTGCTGGCTTGTTGACTTCTTGTGGTTTTTCTTTAGATGCTCTTGTTCACACAGTTTGTTTGCACGGATTTGTTCTTGAGATTTCTGAAGAAGAAGCTAGGGAAGAGATCTAGTCCTCTGTTACTTATTCTTCATCTCTACTTCTCTGATCTATGGAAAGAACCAACAGGTTAGGCAATGTATTGTCATCCAGAGATCTGATAGTTGTGCCTAAGGCCAGAGATGAGTAGAGGATGGGGTTGCCTGGCCTAAGGTTAGTGACAAGGCAGAAGGGGCTTCCTGTCGAGAGCTCTTTCCTGCCATAAACTGTTTACACTACTGCACATCTCAGTTTAGACTAGCCATATTTCAGGTGCTCAGGGACTTCATGTGGGTGGTGGCTACTTCACTGGACAGTGCAGCTCCATACCTTCAATTGGTTCAGAGAATAAAAGGCAACTTTTACATGAGCCTAGAAAAAAATAAAATTAGAAAGGTAAGACTGTTGTAGAGATTTTAGAGTAGCTAGCTACTAATTTTTACTAACTACTGAATAGCTGTACTTTATGATTTATATCAGTAAAGCTTTTTATTCAAGTGGAAACAAGTATTAATTTGATGCCTAGTGTTTAAAACTAATACAAGCAGAGCTACTTTGATTAGAGTGATGGGGTTGGGTTGGGTTGAGAGATGATGAATGAGCCCTACACTCACAACTCTCAGGTCCTTGCTTGAAGATCACCCAAGCAGATACTCTTCATGGTCCATTTCATCTCTTATGTTTATTTCACAGAGTCAATAAGATTAGTTTAACTACTGGTATATGTTTCTCATACTCAGGGCCAGCTTTTTTTCCCTACCTAACCACATATTTATGTGGTTTCTTAATTAAGGGGGAAAGAGAGAGAGATCACTAACAAATTATAAATTTTTAAAGCAGAGAGACTGTCATGCTTATCTTCTTCATATATACTCAGTACCAACATTATAGGCATTTGATAGACGTTCAGTATTTGTAAAATTTGTGATCTGAGTCTTGTTTGACACCTTACAGTTTCTAAATTATTTCTATTTGTCCAATATTTTATGTGTATGTGATACCCCCTCCCTTCTCTGGCAGGTGTTATGATGCTACAACTTCTGGAAAAAGTGATTGAATTGGAAAATTGGACAGAGGGGAAAGGTCTCATTGTCCGTGGAGCAAAAAATACTTTTTCCTCAGGATCTGATCTGAATGCTGTGAAAGCACTAGGAACTCCAGAGGCAAGTATTATATGAATTATGCAGTAGATTCTACATGTTTGTCAGCCATCTATGGATAAGATATTTATATTCTACTTATGTGGTTATTATGATGACAGCTATTTTCTAATAGTTTTCCAAAGATCAGAGTTTTTGTTTTGCATCTTAAAGATTAGCTTGTAATAGTGTGAAGTAACGGGAAAAAAATGAAGGACAGGAAGGTTAGCAATAAAACGTCCACTATTAAAACCAGCAAGGATGTGAATTTTTTAAGTGGAAGCCCTTTAGCATCTCATGATATGGAGTTTTGCATAAGGTACATATATAAAATACTTAGCAAGGCTTTGGCACTTGGTAGGCTCCAGCAAATGCTGGGAGTTGAAACATTTGCTTTTGAATTATGGTGACAGAAAAGCAGTCTGAATCATCTGTTAGTATTTGTCCTCCACGGAAGCTGTTTTTCTTGAATTCAACCCTCCACTAACATTCCCTAGGCAGGAAAAAGTAAAAAAAAGCAGATGAGAGAGAGAGGAAAAAGCAAGAAAAGTGTATCTGTTACCATTTAATGATAAATGAACTGTGTGTGGGTAATAATGTTTTAATGTTATTGGACAGCTCTTGCACCACTCTATGTAGTATAAGGATTTCAACTTGCATAATATCTATGAGGAAAGATCTCTCTTTTTGTAATTTTGATAGATTTGTATTTGAAAGTTGGTTTCAGCATTTTCTGGCAGGCAGGAGGGTGCCAGCCTAAGAACCGAGTGGGCTACAGTTTTATAATCTAAGGAAAAGTGAAGACACGGAGAAGACCACTGTCTTCCTTATAGTTCCTCCTCCATGTTGGGTGGGGGATTTTTCTTGTCCCTATGTGGTCAAACTGGCACTGTCATGGTGCAATGGAAATGAGCAAAAAGGTGCTAACATATGCTAAAGTATGGTAAATCATCTCAGGTTTCAGTGTAATATCACCTTTTCCTTATATTTTTGTTTTTACTGTGTATAGAGAACCGCATCATAGAAATCATTAACTTACTGAGCTTACTGGGCAGGAGGTGGGTCTCATTCCACTGTTATTTTATTATTTTGGGGCACATGTTATGTGTCTGTTGCATGGTTTTCCTGCTAAGGAAGCCTGTTTGGTTTCGTGGTGAAGCAAAACTGCTGTGTTAAATGATCATTAACTTACTGGCTCTCCCACACTTTGGTTTTATTTACAATCTCCTCCTGGGATTAAATATTTAACCACTTGCTTTGTCCCTTTACTCTATCCTTATCAAGAATACTAAGCCGGCAATCTGAATATATGGATTTTTACCCAGGCTTTACTAGTAATTTTACTATGGGGCCGGCAGGTCATTTGATTATAATTTTTCACCTCTAGAATGATTCTGCAGAGAAGGCAATGGCACCCCACTCCAGCACTCTTGCCTGGAAAATCCCATGGACGGAGGAGCCTGGTGAGCTGCAGTCCATGGGGTCGCTAAGAGTCGGACACAACTAAGCAACTTCACTTTGCCTTTTCACTTTCATGCATTGGAGAAGGAAATGGCAACCCACTCCAGTGTTCTTGCCTGGAGAATCCCAGGGACGGGGGAGCCTGGTGGGCTGCCGTCTATGGGGTCACACAGAATCGGACATGACTGAAGCGACTTAGCAGCAGCAGCAGCAGAATTATTCTGTTGCTAGACATCTTATTCTGTTCACAAAAGACACTATAAAGATAGAATGAGATAGTAATGATAGATAATTGTGGGTCTGGTATAAGTCAGTGTTGGGCTGTACTCTCAGCCCTGGAAAGCCTGCACTTGCCCAGCTGCAAGACCAAAGAAAGAGCCTGGAGTCAGTGACAGCTGTCAGTGGGCCAGTGGAAAGGGGGAGCTCACATGTCTGAAGCAAAGTCCTGAAGCAGCACCCCACCAGCTGTGGCAGACAGGGCAGGACAGTCTTTGCTTCATGGAAAACGGGAGCCCCTTATAAGGGGAATTAGCTTCATGTTGGCTCATTTGGTTACCAGGGAAACTAGTAGAATGCCCCTCACCACACCTTTGAGGACAGTGACTTGCAGGGATGCAGGAAGGCCAGCCATGTGAGTAGGGTGTAAGTGAAGCAGGCAGTGGTTGAGGAAGGGACGTACAGAGAGCCAGAGAAGAGCACCTTGAGTGGCCTGACCTTTTCAGTCAGATAGGAAGTCATCCCTAAAAATGAGAAAGGTGATTTTTATTTCTTCCAGTTAGAAGGTTGTTTCTGTCTCTTTAGATCATGTGGCCAGCATTTTTTTTTTCTGCTATATATGTAAAAACTACAAGTGGAAACATGCTAATTGTTTCACATATATATTGTGAGCCTGATGTAAATCAGGTAGGAAAATATCAGACTTCAGATAAGATATCACTTAATAAAGTTTATTCTTTCCAGTGAGGACCTTCTCCAGATAACTTGTTGAATGTTTGCAGTAGAGTGAGTGTGGGTTTTGATCTACAGCTGGGAACTCGGGTGATGTGACCCCAGTGCTTAAATAGCACTGCAGGTGTCCATCCCTTGTAGTCACGCACATCTGCCAACATCGATTTAAAAAAAAAAAAAAAAACACCTGGAATTGTGATTCTGCTTTACAGTGTGTTATTTTTCAGGCCCGGATTGGCTTTAACATACCTTATTTCAAAATACTGTCTTGCGTAGGTGAATCCTTTATTGTACTTCTATGAAATATCTTTAGTCATGGTTATAGGAAATACACAGCATAGAAATAAATAACTTGAATAAGTTCTCTTTATGGACAGTATTGGGTTTCCCAGGTGGCATGGTAATAGAGAGTCCACCTGCCGATGCAGGAGACGCAGGGGGCATGGGTTCGATCCTTGAGTCAGAAAGATCCCCTGCAAGAGGAAGGGGCAACCCACTGCAGTGTACTTGCCTGGAAAGTCCCATAGACAGAGGAGCCTGGCAGACTGCAGTTCATGGGGTCGTAAAAGAGTCAGACGTGACTTAGCACACACGTGTAGTGTACATGCATGCATGGTGTACTTGTCACATGGTGACTTTCAAATTAATAAGAACTAGAAACAGTGAAATAAAATTCCTGATAACTGTTGCCATTTCTCATATAGAGCTTATCCCTATATGCCTGAAAAGTAACTATAAATGTGTAAAACTGAAATTTTAAATGGCCTTGGGATTTTTGAGGCTCATACATGTTTATGAGTTGCAGTTGTACATATGAACACTCCTGTCCCTCAAAGCTAAGAGATTCTGAGATGCTTAAAATGACTTAAAGTTATATACAGCCTTTCTCTGAACAAAGCTCTTTTTATCTCACATACTTACTCTTTGTTCTCAGAGATGTGTCACTGCATCTGCTTGTTTGGTGAATTCACTCTTCTGAGGATGGATAAGTAAAATAGATGATGATTTTAGAAATTGAATTGCTTTTCTTTCAGATTATTAATAAGGTACTTGAAAGTGATTATTAAATGCCTTTTTTTGAAAAAGATAATTATGTTGATGTTTTTGCCACTGTGTTTTTTCAAAGCTTTGAAAAATATTTTGCTAATGAAAATTACCAAGTACTAAAAAAAAGTAGACTTGTTGACTGAAAGAAGATGGGCAACCTAGAAGTTGCGAGTTAACATTTTATTCTGCGGACATTCTTAGGACTTCAAACCTAAGGGGAGACAGTATCTCATAACCCTGAGAAATCGCTCTGAGGCTGTGAAGGGGAGCCAAGATATATGGGTGTGTTTGCAACAGAGGGCAAGTAAGTAGTCAGGAGATTATTAATTAAAGAAAGCCAGACATCTGAAGTTAAGGAATTCCGCGCTTTTCTGTGTATGGGTGGGTTCGAGAGTCTGGGCCCACTGAAATCATTTCCTTTGGTATGTACCTCAGTTGTAGGGGCCAGTATCCTGTTTTCTCATCCTGAGTTCCCTCAAGCTGCACTGTTGGGAGTGGCGACTGCTCGATGGGGGTACATTCCCTGTTTCCATGCTAAACTCCCTCAGGGCTCACCATCAGGGTTGACTGTAATCGCTGATGACTGCTCCATCCTTTGTTTACTGATAGGATAGGCAGTATTTTATTTTTCAGACTAATATGTTGAAACCCTCCTGTCCTCAGAATCAACAGTCATCAGCATTGTATTTGCTTATCTATCGGTAGTTTTTTTCTTTAGGACCTGGTCTCAAGAGGTTGGTTTCATTTTGATACCCTTTTTTTAATGAGCAGGGAAAAAAGCTCTCATTGTTCTAGTGAAAGAAAGTGAAAGTCACTCACTCATGTCTGACTCTTTGCCACTCCTATGGACTATACAGCCCATGGAATTCTCCAGGTCAGAATACTGGAGTGGGTAGCTGTCCCCTTCTCCAGGGGATCTTCCCAACCCAGGGATCGAACCGAGGTCTCTCGCGTTGCGGGCAGATTCTTTACCATCTGGGCCACCAGGGAAGTCCCTAATTGTTCCTATTAGACAGTTAATCCTTCATTAAGATGGTCCAAGCAGAGAGATGAATTAGCCCTGAAAAGTTACGGAACAGAAAAAAAGAATAAAAGAGGAAAAAAGTCTAGTGCAGTATTAACCCATTTCTAAGATGTGACTTGATGCTGCAGATGTTCTGGAGACTCTGAGAAGTCTTTTTTCAGAGGACAGAAATAATAAAAGTCCAGTTGAAGCTTTCAGATAGGGGGAAATAAAAACCTTCTTACTCTGCAGTGAATGGGTTTGATGCCTCGAGAAAAGTTTGGCCTTTTAGAAACCTGTATTATTCTCTATGTACCTTGAAGATAGTATCCTCCTTTGTCCAGTGACTTCCCTTGTTAAGTTTCTGCCAGTCTGTTGCCCCCTATTTCTCTGTTGCCTAAATTTTTGCAGCAACCTCAAAGTTCTTGTCTAACTTCTTTGCTTTTGCTGTGATTATTGTACAGTTCCATTGTGGCCTTATTGACTTGTAGAGAAGCTGTTATAAATTTCTCAAAACCCTTCTGTGTATTTTGAGGAAATTAGTAAATTCATACAACAGGCACTTAGGGAAAAAAAGGAAGGCTCATTTATGGTTCTCTTACTGGAAGGGGGACCATTTCCAGGGTCCAAGAGTGGGCTCCTGTCTAACACTCGGAAATGAATTATCCAAGGAGACACACATACTGACAAAGCAAAAGGCTTTATTGGGAAGGGATGCCCAGGCAGAGAACAGCAGGGTAAAGGAACCCAGGAAAGCTGCTCTGCCACATGGCTCTTGGTCTCAGGTTTTATTGTAACTGGGAGTTAGCTTTCCAGGTTATCTCCAGCCAGTCATCTACTTATATCCATATTTGGTCTGATTCCTGGCAGCACATACATCTCTCAGTCTCGATGGTGTCCAGCAAAAGGATTTCTGGGAGGTTGGCAGAACATATTATGGGCTGGCATCTCCTCCCTCCTTTTGGCCCTCCCCAAATTCTTCCCAGCTGTATCATACTGTTTTTTTACTACTCATTGATTGCCTTTGTTTTGTGAAACAACGTAGTTCTCCATCTCAAATTCATCTGAGTCAGTTAACTTCAACAAGCACATACTATATGCAGAACGTTGATTACACTGCTAGCTTCTGAGGATAAAGAATGTGTTTTGTCAGCCTCAAATTATCTAGCAAATGCCATCTCCTCTTCTCCTCTATAAAGCCTGCTCAACTACTCCAACCCAGTGAATTGTTTCTTATTTGCCACTCTTCTCAGCTTGTTTAAGCACTTCTCAGAATACTTAATGTACTATACCTTGATGCATGATGCGTTTCTTTTTTCTCACAAGATTTTTGAAGACTGGGAACCAGGGCCACATTCTACTGATCATGTTCCCTGTCTTTATCTTGTATAGATGATGTGACTAATAATAAATCTAAACGCAATGTATACAATCTATAAATTCTCTAGTTAAGTTAGAGAAAGGAAAATACTGCAGAAACACAAAGGGAAAAAGTTGTTACTCTGGGATTTAGAAAATGTTGTTGAAAAAATGTTTGATTCAGGCATTCCTTGAAATAGGTAGAGAAAAGGACCAGCTGTTCCAAATAGTGGGAATAATGTGAGCCAAGACATAGAACAACGATAAATGTAAGGTGTTAAAGGAATGGCAAATAGCTTGTTGCAGAAGAAGTTAAGATGCTTGACTGAAGGGTACAGTGGTCAATAAAGTTGGTAAAATAGTTTGGGATCAATCCTTCCCAAGGAATTCTGACCTTATTTTATTGGTGATATGAAATTATCATCCTATAAGGAGGTTTTTCAGGCAGGATGCAAGATACATTACAGAGGAAAGAGAAATTAAATACAGAGAGGCCAGTTAGGAAACAAGGCTGTTGTAATAATCTAAGCATGAGTAACACAAGTTCAAACTTGTGAAAATAGAAGACAAAGGGATTGAAATTGGAAATATTTCAAAAGAAGGATTGAGGAGACATGCTTGGTAACTCAGCAAACACAGGAAAACTGAAATGGAGGAGTTTAAAATAATGCCAAGAATTCTGAACCTCTTGGACTAGAAAAACCATTCCTGTTAATTCAGAACTCTGTGATCTATTACAAAGCATCTAGGTACATTTTCATCTTTCTAACCATTCTTTAAATCAATTGGAACACGTTTTTAAAATTTTTCGTTCCTTCCTTATTGTGTAAGAAAACTGAAGTTCATTGTTATGACTTGCTCAAGTTTATTTTTTTATTATGTGGTGATACTCGGGTTAAAAGTCAGCTTTTTGTAACCGGTTGGTTTTGCCATGCCAAATTTGAAACGTTGGCAGAATGTGAAATTTCTTAGCAGGTTTTGGTACTCTAAAGGAGACACTAGTCGAAGCAATGGGAATGGATGAGGCTTCCAAGGAAGAAATTGCAGATAAGGGAGAGAAAGAGAATCATGGATTGGAGTTTTGGTAACATGTATTTAGCTGAATAAAAAAGAGACAAAAAAGAAAACTAGAATATAGTAATCAAAGAAATAGGAAGAGGATTGGGAGTTGAAGTTGGAAACTGAGACTATCAAAATGAAACAATTGATCAAAGGAAGATGCTGTATGTTATGGAGATACAGAGGGAGATGAGAATAAGGAAAAGCCATTTAATTTAACAAATAGGAGATTGTTAGAAACCTTTGAGGAAAGTCTTTTGAGAGAAGGCTGAAGACCACATTATACTTGGTTTAAGAAAGTATATGAGGGTAAAAAGAGGCAATGAGTTTATACTACTATTAAGAAATTTGTTTTTTATGTTTATATTCTTAGGGGATCAGAATTTGGGATAATAGGTGGGTATGTCTTATGCCTTGTCCTTCCAAATTACCCTGAATAGAACTCTACACTTTTCTGAGACCTGACTCTTAACACACCTACGGCTACAGCTAAGTTGCTTTAGTCATGTCCGACTCTGTGCGACCCCATAGATGGCAGCCCACCAGGCTCCCCCATCCCTGGGATTCTCTAGGCAAGAACACTGGAGTGGGTTGCCATTTCCTTCTCCAAGGCATGAAAGTGAAAAGACAAAGGGAAGTTGCTTAGTCGTGTCCGACTCTTAGCGACCCCATGGACTGCAGCCCACCAGGCTCCACCGTCCATGGGATTTTCCAGGCAAGAGTGCTGGAGTGGGGTGCCATTGCCTTCTCCATTACACACCTAAGTCCATGGTAATACTTCATACAAAGCTGAATTCAAAAAACGCTTGAAGATCAACATAATAAATACAATATCATTTGCATTTCAGACAGCTTCAAAGAGTTTTTAAATGAAAACCTCATTTTAAAAATTTCATTATTTTTGGCTCTATTACCTTCTAAATCCTAAAAGTGTTTTTTTTTTAATTTCTTATGTAAAACATTTACATTGTATCTGTTTATTCTTATTTAAAGGATGGAATGGCCGTATGCATGTTCATGCAAAACACCTTAACACGACTTATGAGGTAATGTATCTTTGTTTTTAAAACATGATTTCTGTGCTTTCTTCTCTGTAACCACCCTCCGTGTTTTTTCAGTCTTCTAACTTTATTGAGGCTTTCAGTGGCTAAGTCAAAGATCTCTCTTGGTAAAATGTCACATGGTACTTGAAAATACATGGGTTATTTTCAAATATCTTTTGATACTGATTTTTAGCATCATTCCACGTGGTAAGAGAACAGACTCTGATCTCGATACCTTTAGACCATGAAATTTTTGCACCTTGTTTTATGTCCCTGGATATGTTCCAGGGCCTCCTAGTTTATAGTCTATGAGAACTTGAATAGAATTTGTGTCCTCCTGTTGTGTGAAAATTGTATAAATCTTAATTATGTTGAATTGGTTCATGGTACCTTTCAGGTCTACTGTATCCTTCTACTTTTTTGTATGTTCAGTCCATTAATTTTTGAGAGTTTTGCGGGGGGCGCTCCACAGAAAGAGGGAGGCAGGAACTTCCCTCAGCAAAGCTGAGGGGTCCCGAGGAGAGGTGAGCCTGCTGTCCGCCAACTCAGCCCCTCGGCGAGCGAGAGACAATCAGATGCGACAGGGGTTCCATCGAGTGGTTCCGCTTTATTGCCACAAACTCTTGATTTATATAGGCAAGCAAGGTTGTTTTGGGAGAGACCTCCCATAGTTGCACCAATCACGTTAAAGGTCAAATTAGAATATGCCATAGTTATACCAATCACGTTAAAGGTCAAATTATAATATGCATATTAAGTAAAGTTGTCATGAGCTTAACAGGAGTCTATCTATGGTAATCACACACTGTCCATGTGCATGGAAGTCAAGAGAGCCAATCAAAAACTTTAACATAGACCACGCCCCTATCTCTTCCACCGGATGCCATCTTGGTTTCCAACCGTTAAAGCTAGCCCCTTTTTTTTAAGGTTTCCCACGTAGGGCCCCACAGAGTTTGCTATTGAAACTCCAACTAAAAATCTTTATCTATTAAAAAAATAATTGTAATATATAGTAGAACTGTATGTAACTTTGTTCTGTATTTTCCAAGTCTCCTATAAGTGAGTTACATTTTCATAATTTAAAAAATAAAAAAGGCAATAATAAAAAAAAGAACACAATTTCTAAAAAAAACCCAAATAACTCTTTATTAGTCTATGCTTTGCACTAGTTAAAAAATAGTCACTGATAGTCTATTCATATTTAGAATATATGAATTCAGTATTCATATATTCTGGTTCATATTTATTCTAATGATGAACTATTGATTTTTGCCATCAAGGACAGTCATATAATTAGATGTTAGTGAAGTACGTACAGATATTTAAAAAATAAGAACCTTGAGAGGTAAAAAGAGTTTAGACTTAGCTCTTTTCCCTAAAGAGCTTGTATTTAGTTATAATCTGGATATATTTCAGATAGACATGTGGAAGGTAAATACTGATGCTAGAGCAGAAAAGATGCATGAAGGTAACCTAATATTCAAAAGTAGTAGACGGTATAGCAAAGTGATCTGTATCCACAAGGAGAGAGAAAAAGAGTTACCAGTTGGAGAAAGCTTTTACATATTTCTGAGAAAGATGGATTCACTTTGCACCTAGAAGAGGAAGAAAAGGAAAAAAATTGGGCTCCTGTCATTATGCATTTGGGGTTACAAACTATGACATGATTGGAGTGATTAGCTGTCTACTTCCATATTCTGAATGTAAAAAAAGTTAAAATTCAGGAAAACTAAGGAAATTCATACTTGTTTAGCACACTTATTTATTGGACATGAATGTATTTTTGTTACTCTTTATATGTGAGAGTCTAGAAAGGGTGATCTTCATTGTATTAGTTCCTATTCACCTACTTCTTACCACATTCAACCTTTTCTTAAGTAAATCTTAAAAGTTTTTTTCTTTAGGTAATCCTTTTTATTTGGAAGCGGTGTGTGTTAAGAAATGTGTAATTTCTTAAGACCTGTATCTTTTCATTTTGGTTAGACCTACAAAAAATTATATATTTTTGAAACATTTGAATTCGCCTTTTAATACACAGTTCTGCAAAATGGGTCTTTGCAAACATGAAAGGTGAAGACTATTTTTACTTCAGAACCATTCTTTTATGTAGGATCAGTCCCTGGATCATTTCAATGAGGAATGAAAAGATTTTTGGTAGGAACCTTTCATACCACATTTCTTCCTTTTTGATACCGCCTTAATTTTCCCATCTATAATTTGATATCAACAAAAATCGACTAAGACTATAGCACACTGAATAATTCCCAGTTGTCAGGTGCTTAGAAGTTCCAGGAGCTCTCTACAAGCTTGTTAGTTAGTCACTCAGTCATGTCCAACTCTTTGGACCCTGTGAACTGTAGCCCGCCAGGCTTCTCTGTCCATGGACTTCTCCAGGCAAGAATACTGGAGTGGGTTGCCATTCCTTCTCCAGAGGATTGCCCCGGCGCAGGAATCAAACCTGGGTCTGCTGCATTGCAGGCACATTCTTTACCATGTGAGCAACCAGGGAAGCCTGTACACAGGCTTACCTTGGAGATACTGCAGGTTGGGTACCACAGCACCACAGCAAAGTGGTATCAAAATAAAGCAAGCCACGGAATTTTTTGGTTTCCCAGTGCATATGAAAGTTATATTTATACTCCACTGTAGTCTGTTAAGTATGTGATAGCATTATGTCTTTAAAAATGTACATATTAATTGAGAAACACTTTATTGCTAAAAATTGCCAATCATCATCTGAGCCTTCAGTCAATCTTAATCTCTTTGTTGGTGCAGGGTCAGTATTGATGGCTGCTAAATGATCAAGGTGGTAGTTGCTGAAGGTTGTGGTAGCTGTGGAAATTTCTTGAAATAAGCCAACAGTGAAATTTTCAGCTTCAGTTGACTCTTCTTTCATGAACGATTTCTCTGTAACATTCAGTGCTGTTTGACAGCATTTTTACCCACAGAGGAACTTCTTTCAAAATTGGAGTCAATCCTCTCAAACGCTGTGGCAGCTTTATCAAATACGTTTTTTAATACTTAAAATCTTTTGTTGTCATTTCAATAGTCGTCACAACATCTTCGCCAGGATTAGATTCCATCTCAAGAAACCACTCTCTTTGCTCATCCATGAGAAGCAACTGCTCATCTGTTAAAGTTTATCATGAGATTGCAGCAAAATCAGTCACATTTTCAAGCTCCACTTGTTGTTCTCTTGCCGTTTCCACCACATCTGCAGTTACTTCCTCTAATGATGTCTTGAACCCCTCAAAGTCATCCAAGAGGTTTGGAATCAGCTTCTTCCAAATTCCTGTTAATGATGATGTTTTGAGTTCTTCCCATTAATCACAGATGTTTTTAATAGTGTCACCAGGCTCCTCTGCCGATGGAATTTTGCAGGCAAGAGTACTGGTGTCGGTTGCCATTTCTTCCTCCAGAGATCGAGCTCCAGTCTCCTGGGTCTCCTGCATCACAGGCAGATTCTTCATCTGCTGAGCCACTGGGGAAGCCCCAAGAGCATCTCGAATGGTGAATCCTTTCCAGAAGGTTTTCAATTTACTTTGCCCAGATCCATCAGAAGAATCACTCTCTGTGGAAGCTAAAGACTAATGAATTGTATTTCTTAAATAATGAGACTTGAAAGTTAAAATTACTACTTGATCCACAGGCTGCAGAATGGATGTTGTATTAGTAGGAATGAGAAACAGCTTTTATTTCACTGTACACCTTCATCGGAGCTCTTGGGTGATCAGGTGCATTTCATTGTCAATGGGCAGTAATAGTTTGCAAGAAATCTGTTTTTTTCTGAGCAGTAAATCAGCAGTGGACTTAAAATATTCAATAAAGCACATTGTAAACCGATGTGCTCACCCAGCCTTTGTTGTTCTATTTACATAACACTGAGTAGATTGAGAAACACTGGGCTAGAAGAAGCACAAGCTGGAATCAAGATTGCCGGGAGAAATATCAATAACCTCAGATATGCAGATGACACCACCTTTATGGCAGAAAGTGAAGAGGAACTAAAAAGCCTCTTGATGAAAGTGAAAGTGGAGAGTGAAAAAGTTGGCTTAAAGCTCAACATTCAGAAAACTAAGATCATGGCATCTGGTCCCATCACTTCATGGGAAATAGATGGGGAAACAGTGGAAACAGTGTCAGACTTTTTTTGGGCCCCCAAATCACTGCAGATGGTGACTGCAGCCATGAAATAAAAGATGCTTACTCCTTGGAAGGAAAGTTATGACCAACCTAGATAGCATATTGAAAAGCAGAGACATTACTTTGCCAACAAAGGTCAGTCTAGTCAAGGCTATGGTTTTTCCAGTGGTCATGTATGGATGTGAGAGTTGGACTGTGAAGAAAGCTGAGCGCCAAAGAATTGATGCTTTTGAACTGTGGTGTTGGAGAAGACTCTTGAGAGTCCCTTGGACTGCAAGGAGATCCGACCAGTCCATCTTAAAGGAGATCAGTCCTGGGTGTTCTTTGGAAGGACTGATGCTAAAGCTGAAGCTCCAGTACTTTGGCCACCTCATGTGAAGAGTTGACTCATTGGAAAAGAGCCTGATGCTGGGAGGGATTGGGGCAGGAGGAGAAGGGGACGACAGAGGATGAGATGGCTGGATGGCATCACCGACTCGATGGATGTGAGTCTGAGTGAACTCCGGGAGTTAGTGATGGACAGGGAGGCCTGGCGTGCTGCAATTCATGGGGTCGCAAAGAGTCGAACATGACTAAGCGACTGAACTGAACTGAACTGAGTAGATTGAGCATAATTCTTAAGAGCCCTAGGATTTTCAGAGTGGTAAATGAGCATTTAGTTTCAACTAGTAACAGGCTGCCCCTGAAACGAGAGTCAGCCTGCCCTTTGAAGCTTTGAAGCCAGGCATTAACGTCTCTCTAGCCGTGAGTGTCCTAGATGGCGTCTTCTTCTAATATAAGGTTCTTTTGTCTGCATCGTCAGCTTCATGCATTATCTTAGGTCTTCAGGGTAACTTGCTGCACCTGGCATCTGATCTGCGTCAGCGCTTGCTGCTTCACCTAGCACATTTACGTTATGGAGACGACTTCTTTCCTGAATCCTCATAAACCAACCTCTGCTAGCTTCACACTTTCCTTCTATGTCTTCCACATCTCTCTCAGCCTTCATAGAACTGAAGAGAGTTAGGACCTTGCTCTGGATTAGGCTTTGACTTAAGGAAGTGTGGGTAATTTGATCTAATATCTGGACCAATAAGACTTTCTTCCTATTAGCAATAAAGTTGTTTTGCTTTCTTATCTTTCATGTGTTCACTGGAGGAGCACTTTTAATTTCCTTCAAGAACTTGTACTTTGCATTCACAGCTTGGCTAATTGTTAGCCAAAGCCTAATCCAGCACAGTAAGTGAAAGTGAAAGTTGCTCAGTCGTGTCTGACTCTTTGCAGCCCCATGGACTATATACAGTCCATGAATTTCTCCAGGCCAGAATACTGGAGAGGGTAGCCTTTTCCTTCTCCAGGAGATCTTCCCAACCAAGAGATCGAACCCAGGTTTCCCGCATGCTGGTGGATTCTTTACCAGCTGAGCCACCAGGGAAGCCCAATTAAATGAAGCACAAAAAAATGGGGTGTGCTTGCATTATACAGAAACAACTGTTCATTTGGAAGAAAGTTCATATGCCTGTAGTTGAAGATAAATAATGATTTGGGGAGGTATGTTGATCAGTTTGGGGCTTCCCTGGTGGCTCAGAACGGTAAAGATGGCAGTGCAGGAGGCCCAGGTTCGATCCCTGGGTCAGGAAGGTCCCCTGAAGAAGGGAATGGCTACCCACTCCAGCATTCTTGCCTGGAGAATTCCATGGACAGAGGAAGCTGGCAAGCTACACAGTCCATGGCGTGGCACAGAATCGGATACGACTTAGCTACTAACACCTTCACTTTGATGTTTGCATAGCATTTAGTGTGAATTATTATATTTTCATTATTATACTGTTTTGCTTCTCACGGTTTACAGGCTAATCATTCTACTGTACTTTGAGGTGTCCTTGTTTTTATAAACATAGATCAATAATTTTGTTTCTATTATATCTCAAGTTTTTAAAATATTTGTAGCTTAATATCAGAATTTAAAATATTAACATCCATTTTTCCTTCTTCCTTCAATATACAGACTTCCTTTAATAAGTGTTGCACTGGTTCAAGGTTGGGCGTTGGGTGGAGGAGCAGAAGTTACTACAGCGTGTGATTTCAGGTAGGGTAAAAATTGTATTACTCTTCACCCAAATATAACTAACATGTGAAATTTATTTCTTTGCCTAAATTATAGGTATTTAATATATTTTTAAATAGATGATTGATGAGCAGATTTTTTTTTCTGCCAGTCATATCATTAAAGTAGATAATCAGTCTAATATAACTCCATAATTACTTCATTGCTGTGCATTTCAAAAAGTTAAAATGATTTTGAAAAAAATCCATATCAACAAAGTCCCCGGGGAATGAAGTGAAGGAAATACATGAAACTTTAAGAGTCACAAGAATTATACAAGAAAAGAACCAAAAAAAACAAACCCAAAGAAGTAAAGAGAATGGGGAAAGGGTCTGCTTGGGTATTCCTCTTACTAATGACAAGAGGTTTTCTGAGACCCCGTCTCTACTGTGATTTGTAGAAACTTTGTGGGGATTTTGAGCTGATTAGAGGATTCATTTAGATAAAATTATTTGGTATCAATTAACCCTTTAATCCTAGAATTCTTTTTAGTTTTGGATAGCTGTACTTTTGGAGAAGGGAATGGCAGTCCACTCCAGTGTTCTTGCCTGGAGAATTCCATGGATGGAGAAGCCTGGTGGGCTACAGTTTGTGGGGTCACGAAGAGTCGGACACGACTGAGTGACTAACACATGCAGCTGTACTTTATAGGAATGATACAGTTTTTGTAAGTCTTTCTATATTTTGGTTTCTTGTGTATAAACCATAAATGTTTTATAAGCATTTGTGCGTATAAACATAAATGTCAGTTTAATGACTTGCTACAAAATAGGAAGCTATGTAACTATCTTATAGGTCAAGAATTGAAACATTATCAGCATTCCTGAACTCCCTAAGTCATAACCCCTTCAGTTCCATCTGTAAGAAAGTATTACCCTAAATTTTATAATTACTTTCTCATTTTCCTTTATAGTTTTATAGGTTATAACCATTCTATAACCAGTATATTCTATTTATTTTCCTTTTGAACTAAATATAAATAGCATACTAATAGAAATACTATGAGGAAAGAGTCAGTTAGCTAGTTCATGCAAAAGAGGTAACTTTTTAAAGTTTATGACTCAGGTTTTAGTTTATAAGTTGAAACATATCACTTTGTATTCAAATAAATTGAGATTTTAAAATAGTTTGGGTATATAAAACAAATTACAAAGATCCTAGTCAATTTGAAAACTGTGTTAAAGCTGCTTCAGTTGTATCTGACTCTCTGTGACCCTATGGACTGTAGTCTGCCAGGCTCCTCTCCATGGGATTCTTCAGGCAAGAATACTGAAGTGGACTGCTATGCTCTACTCCAGGGGATCTTCCCCACCCAGGGATTGAACCTGCGGCTCCTACATTACACGCAAATTCTTCACCTTTGAGCACCGCCACCTGGGGAAGCCCCTTTCAAAACTAGACCTTGCTGATTGAGGAGGATTCTTGTGTACAACAAAACCCGGCCATTTCACATGGCAGTGCCCTCTGCTGTCATCAGTGCAGATTGTATTCAGTTCAGTCGCTCAGCCCCACGGCCTGCATGCAGCACGCCAGGCTTCCCTGTCCATCACCAGCTCCCGGAGCTTACTCAAACTCATGTCCATTGAGTCGGTGATGCCATCCAACCATCTCATCCTCTGTCATCCCCTTCTCTTCCTGCCTTCATTCTTTCCCACCATCAGGGTCTTTTCCAAGGAGTCAGTTCTTTGCATCAGGTGGCCAAGGTATTGGAGTTTCAGCTTCAGCATCAGTCCTTCCTATGAATATTCAGGACTGATTTCCTTTAGAATTGACTGGTTTGATCTCCTTACTGTCCAAGGGACTCACAAGTGTCTTCTCCAAGACCACAGGTCAAAAGCATTAATTCTTCAATGCTCAGCTGTCTTTATGGTCTAGCTCTCACATTCATACATTACTACTGGAAAAACCATAGCTTTGACTATATGGCCCTAATTGCAGATTTTATCAGGAAGCTACATTTTCATTCTGTGAGGAGGAAGCAGTTATATTGGCTTTATGGACAATATGAGACTAAATAGAAAACGTGTGTGTGAAAGGACTAAATGCTTTTCTCACTTTACCCTGAAATACTTGTGAAATATATCATTTAAACATATAATTATATGATATATAAATATAAAGTATATATTTAGATATAATGTAATATATCTAAAGAATCCTAAGCTATATGTAAATATACATTATTACACTTAAAAATCCTCTACATAAAAGTAAGTGAAAATTAAAACTTTATAGATGTACTCTGGACAAAATGTACCCTCTAACACAGAGTCGTGTGCTCATCGTTAAGCATTTATTAGACTTTTGCTTCATCTTTTATACTCATTCCTAATCTGTGTTTGGGTGGAGTTAGGGTTTAGGACAAAAGGCAAAATCACAGAAAAAATAATTAAAGATTACTTAGTCCTTAGTTAATTAGTTAGTTAAGTTGCTCAGTCGTGTCTGACTCTTTGTGACCCTGTGGACTGTAGCCCACCAGGCTCCTCCATCCATGGGATTCTTCAGGCAAGAATACTGGAGTGGGTTGCCATTTCCTTCTCCAGGGGATCTTCCCAACCCAGGGATCGAACCCAGGTCTCCCACATTGTACGCAGATGCTTTACCCTCTGAACCACCAGGGAAGCCCTGAAACTGAAAGAGGAGAGTGAAAAAGTTGGCCTAAAGCTTAATGTTCAGAAAACTAAGATCATGGCATCCGGTCCCATCACTTCATGGGAAATAGATGGGGAAACAGTGGAAACAGTGGCTGACTTTATTTTTTGGGCTCCAAAATCACTGCAGATGGTGACTGCAGCTATGAAATTAAAAGATGCTTACTCCTTAGAAGGAAAGTTATGACCAACCTAGATAGCATATTGAAAAGCAGAGACATTACTTTGCTAACAAAGGTCCGTCTAATCAAGGCTATGGTTTTTCAAGTGGTCATGTATGGATGTGAGAGTTGGACTGTGAAGAAAGCTGAGCGCCAAAGAATTGATGCTTTTGAACTGTGGTGTTGGAGAAGACTCTTGAGAGTCCCTTGGACTGCAAGGAGATCCAACCAGTCCATTCTAAAGGAGATCAGTCCTAGGTGTTCTTTGGAAGGACTGATGCTAAAGCTGAAACTCCAGTATTTTGGCCACCTCATGTGAAGAGTTGACTCATTGGAAAAGACCCTGATGCTGGGAGGGATTGGGGGCAGGACGAGAAGGGGACGACAGAGGATGAGATGGCTGGATGGCATCACTGACTCGATGGACGTGAGACTGAGTGAACTCCGGGAGATGGTGATGAACAGGGAGGCCTGGCGTGCTGCAATTCAAGGGGTCGCAAAGAGTCAGACACGACTGAGCGACTGAACTGAACTGAACAGACTGATGCTAGCTTGGCACTGCCATTCACGAAAGTTGTGTCTTGGTTTTTCGTTTAGTATTTTTAGTAATACAGTTTTATTACATTTTATAAAATTCTTGGTTCACAATTTACAAGACGTTTTAAAAACATGGAAACTGGTCCTTTACAATAGAAGTGTGAAAAACTCTCCTAGACTATTCAGCTCTTTTAAATGTACACACTCAATACAAGAGTTCTTAAAGATAAAGGCTAATAGAGAGGCTTGTATAACTGAAGTACATTACTAACCACTAGTTACAAGATAGCGATAAACCAGTATAAATTACTCTAGCTGATCTTCCACCTAACTTCACCATTGCTCTGTTGGTTATTTTCTATAACAAACTGAAAACTATTTCAGGAGATGAGAAACACTTTTTTTTGAGAAATATTTTTAATATGAATATTCCTAATAAGTGAGCTTATACAGCATTCCAGCATTACCCCACTCCCTGCCCTGAAACCCTTTAAGCACTAGCTGATAATACATGTAATGAATTAATACGTCAGAAACACTCAGGTCTACATAACATATATAGACTCTCATACTGAATTGCCTTCAGTTGAGTCATCATTTTCATGTTAAACTTGCTTAGAGAAAATGGCTTGTAAAAAACATTTTCTAAAGCTGATAACTTAAAAATTGTCATTCCACAGTGTTCAAAAACTAGTCACTCAAACATTATGTTTCTCTTTAGTGACAAAATTGATGAGGAAATAAAAAGCTAGAACTGTGATAAAATAATCTGATTCTAAATTTTAAATTTGTCTTGATTAAATGAAGCACAAATTAAGAAAATATGTATTTGAATATTACTTTTCTATTGCAGCCATAACAAATCACCACAAATTTAGTGGCTTATAACAGTACCTATTTATCTCACAGATATGTAGGTTGGAAGTCTGGCTGGGCTGAACTGGGTTCTCTAAACCTGGTCACGAAAGGCACAAGTCAGTAGGTTGACCGGACTGAGCTCTAAGGACTCGGGGGCGAGTGCACTTCCAGGCTCATCCTGGTTTCAGCTGGTAGAATCCAGTCCCGTGCACTTGTAAGGCTGAGGTCTCTGTTTTGCTGTCAGCATGCCAGCCAGGGGCCAGTCTTCTCTCTTAGAGGATGCCTGTATTCCTTCTCTTGTTCTCCATGCGACCCCCTTCAGCAGTGGTGGGTTAAGTTCCTTTCATACTTTAAATCTTTCTCACTTTTCCCTCTGCTTCATCTCTCTGACTCCAACTGGGGAAAGTTTTCTGTTTTTAAGAGCTCACTGGTTAGAATGAGCCCACTCAGATAATCTGGGATAATGCCTCTATTTTGAGAGAGAGAGATAAACACATACACACACACACACACACACACACACACACACACAATCTTAATAATTAGATCTGCATAGTCCCTTTTATCATGTAAAGTAACATATGCACAGCTTCCTGGGATTAGGGCCTGGACGTCTTTGTGGAACTCTTCTACCTCCATCACAAGGGCTTGTCATAGAGAATATAGTTGCCAGTTTTGGTTTGTTTTTTTTTTTGCTAACTTTTATATTCCTATTTGATCACCAATTAAAATTGGTAACTTTGTTACTCTAAGTTACGTTGTGAACTGCATCTTTTTAAACTTGTTTAGATACACCAAATTGATAAAGGTTCATTGATCCAAAAATTACTTAATGTGTTATTATATTATAGTTTCTTAGATTGGTTTCAAGCTCAAGATTCTAGAGTGTGCATTAGGAGGTACTTAGAACACTCATTCCTTGATTCCCCTTGTCTTATACCCTATCATTCAACAAAAGGAAAATCTCTCAGAAATATCCTAGAAAATAGGAAATTGCAAACTCAGACTGCTTGAGTTTTCAGCGTCAACTTTTGGCAGTCAGAAACATGTCATCAGTTTAGTTGTCTGTTACTCAGTTTTTGCTACTTAATTTGGTATAAGAGTGAAATTGGAATTGTGCTTTTGGTTTGAAATTACGGTCAGCCCTCTGTACCTGTGGGTTCCAAATTCAAGATTTCAACCAAGGACTGAAAATATTCTGGAAAAAAATTCAAGAAAATTTCAAAAAGCAAAACTTGAATTTGCCATGTGCTTGCAGCTACTGATGTTCCTTTTACACTGAATTAGGTATAAGTAATCTAGAGATATTTAAACTATATGGGAGGATGTGTACAGGTTATATAAAAATACTATACCATTTTATATAAGGAAATTAAGCATCTGAGGATTTTGATATCTGTGGGATCCTGGAACCAGTCATGGAATAGACAAAGACTCCCTGTACCATATTATAATGGAACTTCACCAATTTTTAACATTTTGCTCTTCCTTTTTTCACCTCTTGTGTGTGTGTGTATAGTATGTTTTATATATATACACACACACATATATTTAATTTTTTATGAGAAATTTGAGAGTAAGTTACAAACATCTTACCCTTTTACTCCTTTATACACCCAAACACACATATAAATATATATTCTTTTTTTTAAGAACTAGTTGTTCAGTCGCTCAGTTGTGTCTGACTCTTTGCGACCCCATGGACTGCAGCACACCAGGCTTCCCTGTCCATCACCAACTCCCGGAGTTCACTCAGACTCATGTCCATTGAGTTAGTGATGCCATTCAATCATCTCATCCTCTGTCATCCCCTTCTCCTCCTGCCCTCAATCTTTCGCAGCATCAGGGTCTTTTCCAATGAGTCGGCTCTTCACATCAGGTGGCCAAAGGATTGGAGCTTCAGCTCCAGCATCAGTCCTTCCAATGAATGTTCAGGGCTGATTTCCTTTAGGACTGACTGGTTGTCTCCTTGCAGTCCAAAGGACTCTCAAGAGTCTTCTCCAACACCACAGTTTAAAAGCATCAATTCTTCAGCACTCAGCCTTTTTTATGGTCCAACTCTCACATCCATACATGACTACTGGAAAAACCAAAGCTTTGACCAGATGGACCTTTGTCAGCAAAAGTCCATATAGTAACTTACTATACTCTAATGAAGACCTAGAGTGTTCTTTATACAACCACAGCACACAGTTGTCAAATGCAAGAAATTTAACATTGATGCCATACTTTTATCTAATACACTATCCGTATTCTAATTGTGTCAGTTTGGCAATGGTGTCCTTATAGCACTCCTGGACATTTTTCCTCTACTGCAGGATCATGTACTGCACTTAGTTGTCAGAATTCTTCATGTTCAGAACTGAGATAATGTTTTTTAAGCCACTAAGTTTGTGTGATAACATCAATAGAAAGTAATGCAGATAATGATACTTTAAGAATGATTATTGTGCTTTCTAATTGTAAAAGGATATTGTGTACATTCTGGTGAATATGAATCGCCTGAGGATTTTGTTGAAATGCAGTTCTGATTTCATCTCAGGGGTAAAGCCTGAGCTGATGCTGATATTACTGGTTCACAGACCACACATTGAATAGCAACATTCTAGATTACTTTGTGCGTTGGTCATTCAGTCATGTCTAACTCTTTGTGACCCCATGGACTGCAGCCCACCAGGCTCCTCTGTCCATGGGATTCTCCAGGTAAGAATGCTGGAGTGGGTAGCCATTCCCTTCTCCAGGAGATCTTTCCGACCCAGGAATTGATCCTGGGTCTCCCACACTGCAGGCATATTCTTTACCAAATAAGCCACAAGGGAAGATTATTTTGAAAATAACTTACTTTGAACATATTGTAAATATTATAATAATAAAATATACATTACTGTATATTAAAAATTTTAAGAATATAGAGTTAGCTATAACATAAAAATTAAAGTTGCAGCCAACGATAATTAGCATTAGCACTGCAGTGTGCTTTCTTCATATCTTTTTAAAAACAGACATATAATTTTCTTTTTTTAAAAAATTAGGATCATATGACCTATAGTCTATATTTAAGGACAGTGTTCCCATATCACTTGTATACTTGAAAAATATGAATTTAAAATTTTTAAAAATGTTCCATCAGTTTGGATGTACCCTTTTGGCTGTTTCTAATTTTCCTCTATCATGATTAATGCTGTGATAATTGCCTTATATGTAAGGCTTTGTCATTTTGGAGTATTTTCTTTGATTTATTCTATAAATCCTAACACTAAGTACTTCAGGTACTTAGTTAAAGAATGTGAACATGTTTAAGAGTTTTGATATATAGTGCCAGGTTACCCTCCAGGAAAGATTCTGCTAGTTTGTGACCGCATATGTAGTCGTGGCCGAGTGGTTAAGGCGATGGACTAGAAATCCACTGGGGTCTCCCCACACAGGTTCAAATCCTGCCGACTACGCATTGGACTTCCCTGGTGGCTCAGATGGTAAAGCGTCTGCCTACAATGCGGGAGACCTGGGTTCGATCCCTGGGTTGGGAAGATTCCCTGGAGAAGGAAATGGTAACCCACTCCAGTACTCTTGCCTGGAAAATCCCATGGATGGAGGAGCTTGGTGCAGGCTACTGTCCATGGGGTCGTAAAGAGAGCACGACTGACCGACTTCAAAAAAAAAAAAAAAAAATCAAATGCTACGACCAGCAGTATGAGTGTCTATTTGAGAGCATCCTTTTTTACAATAAGTATTACTCTTTTAACTTTGATAATCAAAAATTTTATTTTGTGTTTTTTAAGGTTTTGGTGAGGCATACATTTTCATATGTTCATTGATGTGTATCTGTGTGAATTGTCTGCATTTTCTTTTTGTTTTTCTTTGGAGTATTTTAAGATTTTGCTGTTTATACACTGGAAGAAAAACACATTTTTATTCCATCATCTCCCTAGAGGAATAAAATTCTCAATTATGCAATTTAGAGCCTGCTATTTAATTTGTTTTCAATCTTGAACATTGATTTCATGAATATAAATAACTCTCAGCCAAAGGTATTAGCATTTCCAGCTGCTACCTATTAGTTCAAAGTATATTACAAAGAAAGGGAGCTGTAAACAGGCCCTTCCCAAGGGAGCTACTGTACATAGCCCTTTTCTTAAAATACTAACCTAATAAGTCAAACATGAAATACAACATAATATTCATACTTGCACAAATGTGCACATAAACACCCGAACCAACACATCCCAGTCATTAAAAAGCAAATTCCATTTTTGCTGAGGCAGTGCCTGTACTCTGAATATGAGATGTCCACCTCAGGAAGCAGTCACATTTCCTGTGCATGCTGCTTTTTCTGTAGTTATCACTGTGTTATGTGGAAAGTCTGTCTTCAGAGCCTGTGATATCAAGAACATCCCCTTCTCTGAGCATGCTAGGATTACAACTGAATATTAAAATCAGACTTTATATTCCCCAAACATTCTCCTGTTTGTTTCTCTTTCCCTGTACCACCACCATCACACGCAAATGCACACACACATGCACAAATGGAAAAAAACTTCATTCAACCACATACTTTCTTAATCAAGCAGTCTCTTTACATAAAGTACATGGAGCCTGATGAGACCAATCAGCTCAGAGAAGGAAATCAGAAAGGTGAGATAAGGGGAGGATCTTTGAGATCTTTCCCTCTATTTTCTATAATTTGTCTTGTGATGTGATGGCAGGTAGAGAACAGGAGGAAGAAAATGCCAGGAAGGTACTCGCACAAACAAATAAGCGTCTGTGTTCAAGGCATGATTCTAAAAAAGTATTGTTTGTGATCAAAGATGTTGCTGCTTATGTACCATATTTCCCCATGTCACTACAGTTTGCTTTGTTGTATTTGGTTTGTTCTTAATGTCATGTAAACGACCAGCAATTTCTGACCCTAAAAGTTTATTTAAATCAATGATTCCAGACTTTAAATTTATGATATCATGTGATTTAATTTTATAACAGGACTGCTGTCTTTAAAATTTTAAATATTTATATACTAAAATTAATAAATATTTATATTTATTTACTTACATTGCACAATATTCCTTAAGTTAGTCTTAGGTATATGTCTGTTTTTTAAAAAAAAAATCAACTTGGAATCTTCCACTTCAGCCGTTATCTATACAGAACACAGTATTATTTCTACCTTTCTTTGGAAATTAAGAATTGTATATATTTTGTAGTCTCCATTAACAGATATTGAGGAAAGGTAGTATATCATTATTTGCTGGGCTTCCAGTGCAAGTATAGCTCTTTTACATTTCAATACTTTAGAGACTGAATGACTTTAGTCCAGGAAAAAACTTTATAATGCCATTCTAGCAGAAACACTGCTATTATTTGTAGTGACTTACCTATTAAGGCAACCAACTTGATAATAATGAAAGATAGTACACAGAGAATGTAATATGTGTACGGTGAGGCTATAAAATACAGTTTTTATATACCAAATAAAAGTATAAATAATACTGTGTTCTATAGATGTGGCAGAGGCAGAAAATGTCACACTTTTTTTGTTTTGATGTGGACCATTTTTAAAGTGTTCATTGAATTGGTTACAATATTGCTTTTTTTTATATTTAGATTTCTTGGCCAGGAGGCATGTTAGAATCTTAGCTCCCTAATCAGGGATCAAAGCCACACACCCTGCACTGAAAGGTGAAGTCTTAACCACTGAACTGCCAGGGAAGTCCCACACTGATTTTTTTTTTAAAAAAAAAATATAAGCAAGTTCCTCTGGGATTAACAGAATTGTGGCGTATATATGTCCTAAGTAACTTTCATATAAACTCATTTATTGTAGTACTCATAGAAATTCTAAGGCATAAATACTATCTTTATATCTATTTGCTGGACAAGCATACAGAGGCCCAGGGATGTTAAATAATCTACCCTTCCTCATCCTCTTTATACCATTGAGTCTTTGGTCTCTTCTGTGTTTTACAAGGTGTAAAATGCAGCCGGTCTAGTGGTCAGGCCTGGTAGTCTGGCTTAAGCTATACTCTTCCCCAGTGCAATTATCTATGTGTTTCTCGTTTCTTTGCCATGGAGTTCATGAAAAGTACCTTTCTTTAATAATAAACATTTTTAACACTTTTAAAAAATAACTTTTACTAAAAAGTTTCCTATTTTAGTACAGTTTGGTAGTTGTTTTTCTTGAATATCTTTGTTCAAAGTCCTGAAACTTACAGCATATATATATTTCTGATGAGTTTACATCAGAAATTAGTAGCAAAATGAAGAGTCCTTTCAGGTATCAACATTGACTTTGCAACACCTGTCAAAAGATACTCTTCCAAGTTATGGTTAGTTTTTCCTGATAAAGCCATACCACACCACCAGGTATATCCAATTTAGATTAATTTCATCACCCCTCTCAGAGGGTGTCACAGGAAATTTTCAGTCTTGCCAATGATAATGACACTAACAGTCAGAGGATACTTAAAATTCTTTTACTTGTCAAAATAAGAGAGTTAATGTGGTTTAATGAGTCTGCTATAGGGCTTCAGAATCTTAAGATTTGGGTCTTCCAGTTTTCTACATAGATTAATAGATTATCACTTGCAATAAACTATCTGATAGGTGGTACCAGATAACTGCATCTAAACTAGCAGGAATTAGTATATAATCTTATAAGGGCTCTTAGGAAGAAGTTTCTAATTTTGGATGTATCTTGTTGATGTGACATTTTCTTCATAAATTCTGGTTATCACTACTGAAAATTTTATATTTAACCTTGAACTTTTAGATTAAAAGAGAGTCTTGTGAAAGGTTATCATCTAAATGTCCCATATTTCTCTCATTGTTAAACTACTTTGTGTTCTTTTGTCACTAATAAAATTTTTGGTCTTATTTACTAATGTAATATGCACTTCAGTTCACAAGTACACCCTAGGCATGACATATAAAGAATAGATGTCAGAGTTTGATCACAACAGGTATTTATACAAGGACAGCCTCTGGATTTGTTAGCGTCCTTTACAAGTGATACCTCACCTTATAAAACATGGCAAAAGGAAAACAACCACACATGGTATAAAGATGATAATAAATGTTATTCTTTAGAAGCAATTCCAAATATATATATGCTTTATACATAATAACTTTTGTTGTCATAAGTTCACCTGCATTAGCCCAACATCTAGGACTTTAACCAGCTTTTATGTTCAGATGACTTTAAGTGAATTTTTTCCTGACATAGTCTTTCTTTGTATTGTAGACATAGCTCTGAGCCATCAATGTCAGTTCCAGGGTATAATTAGGAACTATGACAGTTTTATCTGTGACAAGCTTTATAGGATTTTCAATATTAATATTATTTCCAACTCTATTAGACATTACTGTAATTTCTACTTTCTTTTGACCTTGATTTCTGTTTAAGGAAGCTGTTCTTCCCTCACAATTTGGGGCTAGTTCAGATTCTTAAGACACTTGGTTCCTTCTTCCCTCCCACTTGAAAATTATTTATTGAAAACTTACTACTTTCATGGCTGTTTGCTTCTAAAAGCAGTGGTCCATATTTGAGGCAGATTTTCCCTCATAGGAATTCACAGCTGCAAGGAGAACGTCCTCTTTCCCAGTGGGTTAGTAAATAGGCTTTTGTGAGAATTCTCTATTGGAATATTTCTCTTGATTAAAGGGTCAAAGACTGAGAGTCTGTTGTTCTTGGTGCTAAAAGCACCAACCACCTGCAGCTGGGCATTGAACGCTTGGGAAATGCAGAACTTACTTAGTCTTCATTTTTGTAATGAGTAGCTTGGAAGCAATAATTTTTCTTAAAAAATTAAAATTCAGACATGACCCTTAGACAAAATTATATTTTAATAGTGAATGCATTGAGGCATGCAGTCAAAATACTGATCGGCTGCATTCCCCAAACACTGTGGCTTCATGCAGCCTATTAATAACAGCATACACATATTTAACTGGTAAATATGATTGCCGTGCCTACTAGTCTCTGTTTATTCCCTTTTATTGTTCCACTTGATTAATCACCCTGTACATAAAAGTCCCAGTATTTGGGGAAAATGAATCCCTGCTGTAGGAAATCATCCCTCTCAAGTCCAACAGAAGCCACTGTCAACTTTCTTACTGGCATCCCCGCTTCCACTCTCCTCTAGCTACCTATTGTATGTAGTGGGAGGGTAAGAGGTTAATTTACTTGGATTTAAAATGCTGTCCCTGCTATAGCTGCATGGCCTTGGGTGTGTTATTTATTTAATCTGTTGCCTCTGTTTCTGTCTGCAAAATGAGGATACTACTGTACCTCCAGGGTTGTTCTGAGGATTAGTTAACATAAAGTTCCTTAAATAGTTGGTGTGCTGTTAAATGCTAAATAGGCAACTCTTATAAAATAAATCAGGTATTACTCCTTTGGACAGCCTCCTCCTAGAGCCTCACACTTAAAAAATAAAATCTGACCTCCTATCCAAGTGCCTATAAGCTCACTCTGATCTCATTCCCCATTTCTGTTGGCTCTATTCCTGCTACATAAGCCTGGTCCCCAGAGATACTAAGCAGTTCTGCTTCAAGGCCTTTGCATTTGTAATTCCCTCTTCCTGGAATTCCCTTCCAGAATTTTGCATTGCTCACTCACTTGGGTAGTTGCTCAGAAATTCAGAGGCCTTTTCCATATAAAATTGCTCACACCCAACACATGTATCCTCATTCTCTAGTCCCTTGCCCCGTTTTCTTTGTAGCATTTATCACCCTTGACATTATATTGTTGTTCAGTGTCTTTCTCTCCTAACAGGAATGTAAACTGAGCAGAGAGTTTATTTTGGTCATTCCTGTAGTCCTGCATCTAGACCACCTGGCGTTGGTAGAGCTTAGTAAATACTTGTGCGAAGAGTGGAGTTAAAAAATCCCAAGTTAGAAAAGAGTACTTTCACCCTGAGAACTACTGACTGTAACTTATTGTACATTTTTTTTAATAGTATGCACCTAACATTTCCTACTCCCATATATTCACTTTAATCCAGGTTTTCTCATTAGGCTGCCACTCACTTTAGATTGGGTTTTCAGGATAAACGTAAAGATTAGATTCATATATGCAAAGTAAAAGGTAACACAAGATTGGTGACCTTGTTTTCAGACAGAAGCGTGAAATGCCGTGTAGTAAACTGAATTCTATACTTGGCCAGGTTTTTTGAACATTATTTTTAATGACACAGCTACCTATAAAGATCTATGATTTCAGGTCAGATTATGAATAGGTAGTACTTTGTGACTAAAGCATACATACTTTCAATTAGTTTTCTTTTCTCTTTTGCAGATTAATGACTACAGAGAGTGAGATCAGATTTGTCCACAAGGAGATGGGCATAATACCAAGCTGGGGCGGTGCCACCCGGCTGGTTCAGATTATCGGCAGTAGACAAGCTCTCAAAGTATTAAGTGGGGCCCTTAAGCTGGATTCAGAAAAAGCATTACATATAGGAATGGTGGAGGACATCTTGCAGTCTTCAGACGAAACCGAATGTCTCAAAGAGGCCCAAGAGTGGCTACAGCAGTTTATCAAAGGGCCACCAGAAGTAATCAGAGCTTTGAAAAAATCTGTTTCTTGCTGCAAAGAGCTTTGTTTAGAGGAGGCATTACAGAGTGAGAGAGATCTTCTAGGAACAGTTTGGGGTGGACCAGCAAATTTAGAGGCTGTTGCTAGGAAGGGAAAGTTTAAAAAATAATTTTTTAAAATAGCACGTTAAAACCCCAATGATTAATATGGATAACAGTTGAATGACATCAAATATGAATGTCAAAACTATTTAGAAGGTAATATTAGTATTTGTAGCGTAACAGCTGTTTGACTACTTGAACTCAGTTGGCCTCGCTTTCAGTTTATTCAGGTAGTTGCTAAGTGATTCTGAACCTCTAAAATACACACCACTTTTGGCTTAAACATAGTCATTAATTCCCAAATTCCCATGATAGTTATTAGGCTATAACCAAACTAGTTTCTGAAAAGAAAAACTACACAAAACCTATTCCTGGTGTTCTTTCTCATAAAGTCTTTGTCTTGTCTTAACCTGGAAATAATTTACAAAAAGAATGTAATGAAGCTTAGAGAACAAAAGGGGACAGATTACGCAAAGTTATGATTAGTCCTTTTCTTCTGCTCCATGCAGCTGCATTAAAGAGGTCATGGACTGGCCCTTCTTTTAAGGATGCTCTTCACCCCACCCTTCTACAAATTTGGACCTTATTTGATGTTTCAAATAATTTCTATTTTTGGTTATCTATGAAACAATGATGGCCACCATACAAAAAGTCTGTTGACCTACAAAATTGGCCAGTTGATTTGTATGCACCAGAATTTCCAAGATAGCAGTTACTATAGTTTATGCAGTAATCAAATTTTCTTTAATCAGAGACTCATGAAACATGTTACACATGAATCAGATTTTTTTTTTTCCTAAGTAGCCATCTTTTCTAACTAGCTATATTTAAAAGTAAATTTAATAATGATGGATGACAAACTTTTATGATCTTAGCAATACAGACTTAAAAATCTAAGTCAAAGAATTAAGTCCTAATCCTATCACGATAAAAAGTATTTTATTAGTGACTGTTTATATTTGCCATTGTAACATTCAACTCATATTTGATAAATTGTATTAAAGACAATTTGCATATGCTTCATCAACATGATCCTGCTGTTTTGATTTAGGAAAATATAGAAGATAAACTCATGTTTCTTTTCTGCAGAATCAAATTCTGGATCACCAAGTTAACCCAACATTTCCAACCTTGCTGTAGAATCTACATTTTGTGTTGAGTCAGTTTGTGTCTACTAAGGCTGTTTAGAAATAAACCTACCATTTAATTCATTTAAGTGCTAGCCATTAATGAAGACTGGCAAGGAAGACCCAGTATATACATAGCCTCTTCTATCAAGTTATTTAAGACAGGCTTTAGGTTTATTTCCACACATATTTATTCCATGAAAATTCCCTGGAGAAATTTAAATCTTCTCTATGAAGAAATCAAACTTTTCTGAGCAAGTGACCATGTAAGCTGAATATACACCAATTTAAACCACCATTTTAGTGATCTTTGGCCACAAAATGTTTCCATTTCCTTCCAGATTCAAACAGGAGACAGATTAATTTTGATAAATTCTAGTATTTATTAAATTATAAAGTCTGTAATCAAAAAAAATGTGGATCAAGAGAAACTTCTAACTACAAGGACTAGACAGCAACCCCCTTGAGAACGCCATGAAGTGTGTTACAGACAAGATTCTGAAACATAAGCTGTTTTCTTTACATTTCCATTTCAGTAACTTTACTATTAAGTAGTTGTTATTCTATTTTAAAACCCCAAATTCACATTTGTTCTCACATTATTTAAGCTTTCTTTCGTACTGATACCAGATATCTCGTAGGTGCCAAATTTTAGTAATGGTTTTATATCAATCCATGCAGAAAAACATGAACCAATGCACTAGTCAGATGAGGACCATTAATGCACAGATAATACACACACGCTGGCCAAAAGAACTGAAAGTATTTTAAAAAACTATAAAATAAACAGACCTCAAGAAAACTGCGTTATTACTAAACAGCTCTCAACTATTAACACCCAAGTTCTTTATATTAAATAAATTTCTCAACAGAGATGTGTTAGACATTTTAATTACAGGGCTATCCTTCCCATACCCCTTCCCACCCCACTCCCAAAATGCACTACTAGGGATGAGTATAATGTTAAGTGGGCAGAAATTTACAGATAACCATTTTCATCTTGAGCACGGATCTGAAAACTTTTATTTAAACTTCTGTTACTGTGCACTGTCCGTCAGGCCTTCGAGATCTGACACTCACTGTTCCAACTGCTGCCACTGATCGATCAGTTCCTGATCGATCAGATACTGTCTGATTTGGATTAGGAACCAAAAGTCTCTGTTGGGTCAAGGAGTGTTGTGCAACAAGCGCAGATACATCCTCACTATCACTACTGGCATCGGATTCGGTTTCTTCAATCGAAGTGTCTGGTGCTGGTACCCTGCCTGAAGATGGTGATTCATGCTCTTCTTCTCCTTCCCCTCTATGACTCCTTTCCACTATGCTGTCTCCACCAAGTTGTAAATGTGCAAAAGAGTCTTCCAGAGAAGCGCTTGCATCAGGGGATGGTGTGGTGGGGCTTGTTAGCTGACCATCTACTGACGTCAGGGGCCTCACAGACGACGACTGAACAGAAGCTCCGCTCTGAGCCGGTACACTGTCCGCTCCGTCAGCAGAGCTCTCTCTCGCTAGGTTTACGGTATTAGCATCACAGTCCAGCCTAAGTCCGGCTACTCCTTTCTTTGGTATATCTATTATATCCCGCTTGATCTTCCTGCGACGTCCATGTTCGTTTCTCCTATACTGTACCATATTTTCAAGATCAGCAACATACAGAAACCCGGCAATCAACATTTCAGTGCTCTTTTTACCTTTGGAGAAAGCATCTTCCAGCTCTCTGCTAGTGCGCTCGTCATACTGCCACCACCCATTTCTTCCTTCATAATACCAAGCATATTCACCGTTTCCTCTACTTGCTGCCTTGAGTTCTTCTGGTGACAACAACGTTGGCTTATCAAGGAAATCTTCGGGAATTTCTTGTCGACAGAGGGCACATCGCTTTCCAAGCCATGAAGCTCCCTTCACACATAGATAGCAGAAAACATGCTTACAAGGCAGACTGACTGGGTGAACACATGTTTGCAGACAAATGGCACATTCAGGGACAGTTAGAGAAGGCGCAGTATTAGAACAGGATTCATTTGCTTTCCTGTTCGTAGGAAGCATGTTTATAGAGTGATCAATTTCTCCACAGCCAGCCATCCTGAGAAAATGAGAGAAAATACATAATATTAAAATCTTGTTTTAACTCTTCTAAAATCTTAATTCAACATTCAGAAAACACTTATTAAGCACCAATTATATGCAAGTCATGTCCTAGACACTGGGGACACAAAACTGAAAGTAGAGAAAAAACTTATGTAGAAAAATATTTTTGATTTGAATTTATTCTTATTTGTGTGTGTGGGGGGGGGTAATGAGGCACAAATAAAAAAGTACAACCAAAGTATAGATTTGAAATAAATATACCATTTCTATTCACAGAATAGAACTAAATGCTAAGATTTTAAAATGTACAATCCATCTAGACTTTTTAAATCAGTCTGGAAAGTAGAGAAAAACAAAAAAAAATGGTTAAAAATAATTTAGATTACAATCACAGAAAGTAACAAATTTTGTAGCCTTTTAGGATACCACTAACTGCAATTTTGCAATACTTCCATGCATTAATGTACTTCTGGTACTTGACAAGTAGACCACGTAAAATGACTAGAGCTGAAATCCTAGAAACTCCCTTTCTCTGCTGTATAATCTTAAAAACATTGGTTACACCAGTCAGCTCATTCCCCCTCTGTGAGACACCTTTCTTTTAATGGCCTTTTTACTGTTGCTGGCTTTTTCTAACCACACATACGTGCCTCTTGCTGTCCTCTTTCAAGATGATCCCATCTACATTCATGGCTTCAGTTGTTACCAACTCCTAAAATGATAATCACCAGCCCAGGTCTTTCGTTTTAGCCCTAGAACTATCTTTTAATTGCCTACTTTCACTCTCTTCTTGGCTGTCTCAAAGGGACAAAAACTGAATTTACAATCTGTTTCCTCCTTACTTACACCCTCCCTAAATGCCCCTCTGGGTTACCTCTATTCATTTGCTTTTCAAGCCAGAAATCCGTCACTGAAGCTGTCCTCCTCCTAACCCCTCCCCATTCAAAACTTCAGCAAGTCCTACACTTTATCTCAACATCCCTTAAATCCAACTACAGTCCATCTCTGCCCTTCCCAAGTCATCAAGTAAACACTATTTATTAAATTACTGCATATGCCTTTTAATGGGTCCAGCCTTATGTCTTGTTAAAAAGTTGGTTTCAAATTAGAGACCAGGATCTATACGCCCTGCTCCCATGCCAGCTTCATCTCACATGTTTTGACTCAATTCCCTTTTCTAAGATATCTAATACACACTACATAATAAATACTTGCTAAACTGAAATTAGCTCTTCTCTCTTCTGTTCATTGGCAAAAGCTATATATATATATTGTTCTCAGAAAACAACTCTGAAAACAGTTGTAAGGCACTGACTGACTGACTAGGTTTCATTCATCAGGTCCTATTGCTACATTTAAATCATAGAGTAACTTGAAACATTCTACTAACAGAAAAAACTAAAATTAGCTAGAGAAAGGGTAAACAATATATTCTTTTGTCCCTTTCAATTAAAAAAAATTCACTGTCAATGAAATTCTGAAAAAAATTTTTTTTAATTTCCACATTTAAGGCCCAATTAAAAATAAGGAAGTCCTTCATCAGCAAGTAATAATTTAACTGAGTTAACAAAATGTTTAAATGAGCTACTGCTCATCACTACTTTGGAAAAACAACAGCAACATCTCATATACACCTACATGATCTAGGTGCCTTCTGGACAAAAGAAAGGCCAATAAATTTAAAAATTTTTTAAAGAAAAATAGAAGTCTACTAAAATGTAAATAAAGTATCTAACAGTGCAACTTGTATGAATGCCATACTTTTAAAAGATACACAGTCTCAAACCCTGTTGTACTGTAAGTAAAATTAACCCCAAATATCAATTTTCCATTAGATGCAGTTACCTTATCTATGAAAAAGAAAGTTTTCAACCTAAAAGCATTACTCTCCACCCTGACCAATGAAAGACTCTTACTCTTGCATGCATAAATAAATGTAAACATATAATTCACAAATTAAAAAAAAAAAAGATAGCCGTCCTAGGGGAAGACATGAATGGTCAAAGCAACATACTAGAAAAGGCAAGACAGTTCTTTTGGGGCAGGTATTCTGGTTCCCTCATTAGAATGAGATAAAACTGGATAAACATCATCAGAAAACAGGTAGAGATAGTTAAAGTTCATTATTTCACCTAAAGAACATTCAACTATCAGTTCAGCTCAGTTCAGTTGCTCAGTCGTGTCCTACTCTGTGACCCCATGAATCGCAGCATGCCAGGCCTCCCTGTCCATCACCAACTCCCGGAGTTCACTCAGACTCACGTCCATCAAGTCAGTGATGCCATCCAGCCATCTCATCCTCTATTGTCCCCTTCTCCTCCTGCCCTCAATCTTTCCCAGCACCAGGGTCTTTTCAAATGAGTCAGCTCTCCACATCAGGTGGCCAAAGTATTAGAGTTTCAGCTTCAACATCAGTCCCTCCAATGAACACCCAGGACTGATCTCCTTTAGGATGGACTGGTTGGATCTCCTTGCAGTCCAAGGGACTCTCAAGAGTCTTCTCCAACACCACAGTTCAAAGGCATCAATTCTACAGCACTCAGCTTTCTTTACAGTCCAACTCTCACATCCATACATGACTACTGGAAAAACCATAGCCCTGACTAGACGGACCTTTGTTGGCAAAGTAATAGCTCTGCTTTTTAGTATGCTCTCTAGGTTGGTCCGGAGAAGGCAATGGCAACCCACTCCAGTACTCTAGCCTGGAAAATCCCTTGGGCAGAGGAGCCTGGTAGGCTGCAGTTCATGGGGTCGCGAAGAGTCGGACACGACTGAGCGACTTCACTTTCAATTTTCACTTTCATGCATTGGACAAGGAAATGGCAACCCACTCCAGTGTTCTTGCCTGGAGAATCCCAGTGACAGGGGAGCCTGGTGGGCTGTCTATGGGGTCGCACAGAGTCAGACACAACTGAAGCGACTTAGCAGCAGCAGCAGCTAGGCTGGTCATAACTGTGCTTCCAAGGAGCAAGCATCTTTTAATTTCATGGCTGCAATCACCATCCACAGTGATTTTGGAGCCCAGAAAAATAAAGTCAGCCACTGTTTCCACTGTTTGCCCATCTTTTTGCCATGAAGTGATGGGACCAGATGCCATGATCTTTGTTTTCTGAATGTTGAGCTTTAAGCCAACTTTTTCACTCTCTTCTGTCACTTTCATCAAGAGGCTTTTTAGTTCCTCTTCACTTTTTGCCATAAGGGTGGTGTCATCTGCCTATCTGAGGTTATTGATATTTCTCCCGATAATCTTGATTTCAGTCTGTGCTTCTTCCAGCCCAGCGATTCTCATGATGTACTCTGCATAGAAGTTAAATAAGCAGGGTGACAAGATACAGCCTTGACGTACTCCTTTTCCTATTTGGAACCAGTCTGTTGTTCCATGTCCAGTTCTAACTGTTGCTTCCTAACCTGCATATAGGTTTCTCAAGAGGCAGGTCAGGTGGTCTGGTATTCCCTTCTCTTTCAGAATTTCCACAGTTTATTGTGATCCACACAGTCAAAGGCTTTGGCATAGTCAGTAAAGTAGAAATAGATGTTTTTCTGGAACTCTCTTGCTTTTTCCATGATCCAGTGGATGTTGGCAATTTGATCTCTGGTTCCTCTGCCTTTTCTAAAACCAGCTTGAATACCTGGAAGTTCACGGTTTAATACTGCTAAAGCCTGGGCTGGAGAATTTTGAGCATTACTTGACTAGTGTGTGAGATGAGTGCAACTGTGTAGTAGTTTAAGCATTCTTTGGCATTGCCTTTCTTTGGGATTGGAATGGAAACTGACCTTTTCCAGTCCTGTGTCCACTGCTGAGTTTTCCAAATTTGCTGGCATATTGAGTGCAGCACTTTCACAGAATCATCTTTTAGGATTTCAAATAGCTCAACTGGAATTCCATCACCTCCACTAGCTTTGTTCGTAGTGATGCTTCCTAAGGCCCACCTGACTTCACATTCCAGGATGTCCAGCTCTAGGTGAGTGTGAGTGATCACACCTTCGTGATTATCTGGGTTGTGAAGATCTTTTTTGTACAGTTCTTCTGTGTATCCTTGCCACCTCTTCTTAATATCTTCTGCTTCTTGTCCTTTATCGAGCCCATCTTGTCCATACCATTCTTGTCCTTTATCGAGCCCATCTTTGCACGAAATGTTCCCTTGGTATCTCTAATTTTCTTGCAGAGATCTCTAGTCTTTCCCATTCTATTGTTTTCCTCTATTTCTATGCATTGATCGCTGAGGACGGCTTTATCTCTCCTTGCTATTCTTTGGAACTCTGCATTCAAATGGGTATATCTTTCTTTTTCTCCTTTTTTTTTGGCTTTTCTTCTTTTCACAGCTATTTGTAAGGCCAACTATCAAGAGCTCTTCAAAAAAGTTGAAGATATTAAGGGAACATTTCATGCAAGGACAAGCATGAAGGGCAGAAACACTAAGGACCTAAGAGAAAAGATCAAAAAGAGGTGCCAAGAATACACAGAACTAGACAAAAAAGTCTTAATGAATGGACAACCTGGAGTGTGAAGTCAAATGGGTTATAGGTAGGAAGCATTACTAGGAACAAAGCTATTGGAGGTGATCGAATTCCAGCTGAGCTATTTCAAATCCTAAAGCTGCTGCTGTTAAAAGTGCTTCAATCAGTACGTCAGCAAATTTGGAAAACTCAGCAGTGGCCACAGGACTGGAAAAGGTCAGTTTTCATTAGAATCTCAAAGAAGGGAAATGCCAAAGACTGTTCAAACTGCCATACAATTCTGTTCATTTCATATGCGAGGAAAATTTTGCTCAAAATCCCTCAAGCTAGACTTCAATAGTAAGTGAACCAAGAACTTCCAGAAGTACAAGCTGGGTTTCAAAGAGGCAGAGGAACCAGAGATCAAAGTGCCAATATGTGCTAGATCATGGAGAAAGCAAGGGAATTCCAGAAAAAAATCTACCTCTGCTTCATAGACTATGCTAAAGCCTTTGGCTGTGTGGATCGCAACGAACTGTGGAAATTCATAAGAGATGGGAATTCCAGACCATCTTACCTGCCTCCTAGGAAACCTGTATGCAGGTTAGAACTGGACATGGAACAACAGACCGGTTCAATGGTTCAAAATTGGGAAAGGATTAAATCAAGGCTGTATATTGTCACCTTGCTTATTTAACTCTATGCAGAGTACATCATGTGAAATGCCGGGCTGGATGGAATCAAGATTGCCAAGAGAAAGATCAATAACCTCAGATATGCAGATGATACCGATCTAAAGGCAGAAAGTGAAGAGCCTCTCGATGAGGGTGAAAGAAGACAGTAAAAAAGCTGGCGTGAAAGCCTACATTCAAAAAAGCAGATCATGGCATCCAGTCCCATCACTTCGTGGCAAATAGAAGGGGAAACAATTGAAACAGTGACAGATTTTATTTTCTTGGGACTCCAAAAATCACTGTGGACGGTGACTGCAGCCATGAAATTAAAAAACGCTTGCTTGGAAGGAAAGCTATAACAAACCCAGGCAGTGTATTAAACAACAGAGACATCATTTTGTCAACAAAGTCTGTATAGTTAAAGCTATGGTTTTTCCAGTAGTCATGTACGGATATGAGCTTTGGACCATGAAGAAGGGTGAGCACTAAAGAATTGATGCTTTCAAACTGGTGCTGGGGAAGACTTGAGAGTCCCTTGGACAGCAAGGAGATCAAACCTGTCAATCTTAAAGGAAATCAACACTGAATACTCTTTGAAAGGAATGTTGCTAGGAAAGAAAAAGGCAAAAGGAAAAGGGAACAGAGGATGAGATGGTTAGATAGCATCACCAACTCAATGGACACGAATTTGAACAAACTCTGGGAGCAAGTAGAGGACAGCAAAGCCTGGCATGCTGCAGTCCACGGGGTCACAAAGAATCAGATATAACTTAGGGACTGAACAACAACTTTCAACTATCAATTTGCCATAGCAAATACCAAATGCTGATTCTGTGTAGCTCACCAAGTATACTCCTAGTGTATCCCAAGTAAGACATGGGGAGGAAAAACTTTAAGTACTTTTTACATAATTCTGTATTAAGTACATGCAGTAGGCAAGATACCATTAAGATATGTAACAAGATAAAGACAAAGCAACGCAAACCACTAGCCTGCCCACCTATAAGACCCACTCCGTGCATGGGTGCTGTTGCTTCAGTCGTGTCCAACCATGTGACCCCATGGACTGTAGCTTGCGAGCCTCCTCTGTCCATGGGGTTCTCCAGGCAAGAATACTGGAGTGGGTTGCCACGCCCGCCTCCAAGGGATCTTCCTGACCCAGGGATCCAACCTGCATCTCTTACTTCACGTGCATTGGCGGGCAGGTTCTTTACCACTAGAGCCACCTGGGAAGCCTTCGATGATCTTCAAATAGGCTGGAGGCTAAATTTGTGCAGAGGATTATACGAATATATAAGTAAGAAATGCTTTTTTTTCTTTCCCTTTTGTAGAGCAAGGATTTGATAAAGAGAGTGCTAATTAAAGAGAAATATTCCCTAAGTAATAAATGTCTTAGGAAACTTTAGAGATCATTTTTAAAAAGGGAATTTATTTCCTGGTTACTAAATTAATATGAAGAAATTTGGAATGAAGTTAGTCCAACTCTATTAAAGAACATAAATGTATCACTCACTTCCCAAGACTTTTTTTTTTAACCAACTGAACCCGTAATGTGCTATTATTACTTTTATGCATAAATTCCATTCTTCTAAATGATGTAAAATATTTCTGGAAGACAAAAAATGTCTATTAATGCTAGTTAAGACTTCTTTCTGTGCAACAAGATCAAATACAGAGAGATATAGGCAGATTCAGTGGAAATATGTAAGTATTCAGATTTTGTCTAATCTTAAAGACATCTAATCAAAAGAAAGGTAAAATTACTATAAATGAGAAAGATCTTTAGCTTCCATAGTACTGAGGAACTTTCTGCCACCAATAAAAACCACAAATACTGAAAAAACAATTTTTTGAAGTATGGGCTCAGAACCCAATTAAAAACATGAAAGAGAACAAAGAATAAAGTACTACAAGATCTTTTGTGGAGACCGATCAAAAAAGAATGTCATCTTCCTTCCCAAAACTTTTTTTTTTAATTCCTCAAATCTTTACTTCTGTTGGAATATAGAGTTTGAACTTTAATACAAGTTAAAAATTTAACATTAAAATTTTAACAATGACCATTCCTAAGTCCTTAAGGGAAAATTCTTAACATTTCCTATCGTACAGTGTCTTGTAATTGGTGGTGGTGATGGTTTAGTTGCTAAGTTGTGTCCGACTCTTGCAACCCCATGGACTGTAGCCTGCCAGGCTCCTCTGTTCATGGGATTCTCTAGGCAAGAATACTGGCGTGGGTTGCCATTTCCTTCTCCAGGAGATTTTCCTGACCCAGGAATTGAACCTGGGTCTCCTGCATTGCAGGCAGATTCTTTACCAACTGAGCTACAAGCTAAAGTCGTTTAATTTCTGTTGGATGTCTACTGATGTATATTTTATTATAGTAAACTATTTAACAGCTAACAATTACTGATTGCATAATATGTGGCAGATATTTTGTGAAATACTTTAATCCTCCTATCACCCTATGAACTGGGTCTGTTATTTTCCCTTTTACAGATGAGGAAACTGAGGTACAAAAAGCTCAGATGATATACCCAAAGCCATAGTTCATTAAGTGATTGAGCCAGCCTCAAATCTAGGTTCCATAACCCAGGTGATCTGACTTCAGAGTCTTTACTCTTAACTGCTACATATTGTTTCTAAAACAACCATGTCTATCCAAATAGAAGAACCACCATCAGTAATTTTAGGAAAGATAAGGCTTCAGGAAGTTACAAGAAATTTCAGACTGATAGAATAATGACATCTGCAAGAGCTGTCACGTATTTCTCCTTATTCCTTTTCAATTTTGAACAGAGAACGTGTTTGAGCATCTACCATGCCCATGGCAGTAGGAAGGGAAATGCATAATAAAGTCTGCCATCAAAGTTAAAGAACACTGCATTACCTAATGATTTTTTGACAAGTGTAACAGATACCAGGGAGTACAAAGAAGAAATGGTAACTAGCAAGGAGGGGATAGATACATTTGAATAGATGAAAAGTACTGTGCAAAGAAGTACAACAGAGACCTTCTGTATTATGGAATCCTAATAAAGTTTAAACATTTTAAATGCAAATGGTTTGTAAACACTTCTGGTCACAGCCTTATTAAAAATTTAATGAAATCTTACATATAATTTAAGGAGTTCAAGGATCTCTATGAAGTTGGTCCTTATACTAACTCTTAAGGAGTCAACAGGAATTCACTGAAAGGTTATGTTAGGAAGTGACAAGTCGGTTTACTAGTTTATGAAGACCAGTTGGACAAAAGTTTGGAGGAAGACTTGGCAGCATGAGGCCAAAAGGAAACTAGAATTTATAATAATCCAGGTAAAAGATAATGGGAAGGAAAGGACAGATGTAAGGTTCTAACAGGAGAACATAAGAAATACTAAGGAAATAGAAATGAAAGCACTTAGTTACTGATGGATGATCAAGATTCAGAATCTGAGCTGAGTTCTGACATTGTAACTTTGAGATATTTATAAAGTCTTCAAATGAAGACAGGCAGATGACAGTTGAGTTAACTGGACAGGTATGCTCAAGAAATCTAAGCAGAAAGAAGTGTCTTGAGCCACCAACACATACATGATTACTGAGACACGAAAATGGATGAATGCCCAAATTAAATCTGCACAGACAGCACACAAAAGGGCTAATCACAGAACCTTGGATTACTCCAACATTTGTAAGTGAGGCAGTGGGCAAGAAGAATGGCAGAGAAAAATGGGGAATAAAGTGAGACTACCCCCTCAAAAGCCACAAGGGGAGACATTTGCAAAAAAAAAAAAAAGGATCAAGCAAGGAGCAAAGTTACAAAAGTTACTCAACTTATGAAAATTTCCACAATTGTAGTGAAATATATGGTGCAAAATGTGTGAACACCACACACTGATTAGCTATTTTGAGTTCCCAGAACCCATTGTGCCTGGTATCAATCCCTTTCTACTTAAGACATCTTTCTTTCCTTATTGTCCCAAAGACTGTTATAAAACTTACCCAACCTCTTAGTTAAGAGATATCCTGAACCCTCATATTAAGAAATTAGGTATGAGTGACTCCTCAAAATCTATCTTTATCTTCATTCTATCTTAATCCTCTTGGGTCAGGATGGAGTACTGGTAGCTTTCCAAGCTAAACCATCCCATTTCCTCCACGATTTCAATTAATATTCTATTCCTAAATTTCAAAATCAACTAACATGCTAAGTCTAATGATCTCTTTCAGTCTTATCTATTTGATTCCATTGCACTAAATGATATTATTAACCACAGACTCTATCTAAAAATTTATATTGTTCATTTCCATGACGGTGCTCTCTCCCAGTTATTGTTTCCTCCTGTCCCCACCACCTTCTTTAGTTTCCCTGAAATATCAGTATTCCTCAGAGAGGCTCTAAGTGACCAAATTTTCAATATTACATTTTATGCCTAGACAATCTACAGGATATTCCAAATTTATATGTATGAATGTAAATCTCGTATCCTCAAAATGTAATATCCAGAACTGTTCCAGATTCCTAAGAGCTATATTTCCAATTCTGTATTCAAAAGGTCTACCTCAATACTCTCCAGTCACCTGAAATCAAACATGACTAAAACCAATATTATCTACTGCCTTAAACCCACATCCTCTTCTTTTAGTCTCTATCTTGGATAAAACTTAGGAGTTATCCTCAGCGCTCCCCTACCCCTTGGCCACTTTGCTTTTCTGCAACAAAACCTTTACAGAATGTGTCCCCTTTGTTACTAAAGCCTGTGACCTTAATTTTGGCCTCCTGGGCACACTCTTATACAAAATACTGACCTCTCAAGTGGCCTTCCTGACCTCGGTCTTTTCTTCCTCTTATCTTTCCTCAGTTTAATTATGTCTAATTAGTCCTTCCTCCACTCTGTCTTCAGTAGTTTTCTACTGCCTACATAATGTCATCAAAATTGCTAAGCACTAACTTTCAATACACTGACATAGACTTCAGAGTAAAACAAGACTTAGTTAAAAATTCATCATTTATTCTTACTATGTTCACCTAGAACAGTGTTTACCAAACTTCTCCAAAGATAAGAATTAGCTGATGTGCTATCTCTTGGAAATTTGGACTCAATGAGTCTAAAAATCTGTTTTCAGTAAGTGCCCTAGCAGATAATTCTGAGAAATTTGGTAAACACTGACCCAGGGAAAATGAGTTTTATCTAATTCTATTTCTTCATCAGTAAATAAAGCTACAACAATCTTGTGACTGAGTTCAATAATCCAAGTAAAACATCCAGTAAGCACCAGGCAACAAGTAGGTACAAACAAACACACTCAATCCATTTACTAACTGTGAAGTCTCTATTTCCCATTGCCCTTCACACAAAGGATTGCTCCCTCACTCCCCTAAGATGCCTGGATATTTAGGCAGCTGTGCCCTTCCCCATTCCCTTGGCTTGAAAAATAATTCCTAATTTTCTGATTGTTAAAATTCTATTCATTCTTTAAGACTGAACCAAAAGTTCCCCTGTTCACTCTGAACTCTTCAGATGGGATAAATTCTCTCAGTTTTGAAAGTGTTTTACTGGAGCCTCAATATAGTATTTCTTCCACTGTATTAATTATATAGTGTGTCTTACTAGACTACAGTGTGTCTTACTTACTAGACTACAGTCTAATTCCTTGATGGCAGGGATAGTCTGATGGTCAAACTATCTGACCCACAGGATTAAAAAATATACAGAAGTATATAGACAGGTAACATGTAAACAGGGTTAAATTAAAACTATATTTGCCCCAATTTTAAAGAAAAATGCTTACTGGTTTCATTTGTCTTTTATTAAAATTCTCAACACTAAAAATGATATGGTAATACTTTTAATGGGAGTATATAATCAAAGCATCATACTGGAAAAGTAGATAACAATAGTTACATGTCAAACGGGAATATGTGAAATATATCTATAAGGGTTACTCTTTGGTCAAGTATTTTAACTACTGTAATCACCAAAACTGTCAACTTGGAAGATGGAAATATGATGTTCATTGTGTAAAAAAGTTTCATCAGTAACAGACTCAAGTTCAATATGGCCAAGATAGAGGTAGTGTTAACATTTTAAAGTATATTTCACAAAGAGAAACTGATAGGAAAATAGAACTAGTAAAACTGGGGACTCCAATAAGAATTAAAATGCAATAATGTACTTTAAAAAAAAATAAATTAACTTTGTTTATTTAAATAAATTACTATGTAAAGGATAAGTAGAACCTAGAAGACCTGGAGATCTTTCCAGTTTTTTATGTGCAAATTTCTATGTCTTCAGTTTCACTTTTATAGGGATTATTCCCTATGAAGAGATTTTTTTTTGGATGCCTATATTAATAGTAATTAAATGTGAATAAACTTGTCAATTCAATTAAAGATCTAAAAATCAATATAAAACATTCATTTTGTTTGATTAAAACTGATACTTGATTTATTACATTTTATACCAGTCATTTAACTTGTTGCAGCTTTGTAAAAACCATGATGCCATACTTACATTTCTATTACAGACCCCACAGATGCCTGCCACAAAAATAAAATCTCATCTTCATGAGTAATCAGCCAGTTTGCAGAATTTTCTCCTCCATTGCTGGATCATCCTTTGCTGCAAAAGAAAAATTTCAACATCAACTTCTCAACAAAATTAGTCAATTATGTATGATTCTTTCATTTAAAAAATTCAGTGGCAAATTTTATCTCAAAAGTGGACAAATTTCAAGACAAGGATGCCAGCTTTCCCCACTGCTATTCAACACTTTACTGGAAGTTTTAGCCAGAGCAATCAGATCAGGAAAAGATATGAAAGGCATACAAATTGGTAAAGAAAAAGTAAAACCAGATCTATCTGCAGAGATAGTAAAATTTTCTCTGTTCTCTATAGAGAAAATTCCGGAGAATCCTGAAAAAAGCTGCTAAAGCTAAAACAAATTTAGCATAGGTGCACTTTTTAAGTTCAATGCACAAAAAGTCAGTTCTGTTTCTATGTCACCAATTCAAACCAGAAATCAAAAAAGCATTCCCACTTATAACAGCATCTGAAGGAATGAAATACCTTAACCAAGGAGGTGAAAGACTTACACAGTGAAAAACTACAAAGCACTGCTTAAAGAGATTAAGAGCAAAATAATGGAAACACAACTGGTGTTCATAGACTGGAAGACTATGAAGATGACAGAACTATCCAAGGTGATCTACAGATTCAACATAATTCGTATCAAAATCCCAATAGTTTTTTTCTTTTTTCAGAAATGAAGAAACTCATTCTCCAATTCATATGGAATTGAAAGGGGCCCCAAATAGCCAACACAATTTTGAAAAGGAACAAAGATGGTGAATTCACACTTATAGATTTCAAAACTTACTACAAAGCTACAGTAATGTAACTATGGTTTTGGCATAAGAATAGACAAATACACCAACAAAAGAGAGAGTGCAGAAATAAACCCATATCTATGGCCAACTGATATTTTACAAGAAAAAAGCATTTTTTTAAAAAGTGAAACCAGTTCTATATGGATGTGATATGTCTTTCACAGCCTCTGCCTTCCTACAGGAGGTAATGTACGGGAAGGCAAGGTCATCACATTAACTAGGACCTCCTGGTACCTATATGAATGTCCCAGTTTACAAACCATTAAGATGGTTCCTGGACAGCAGGCATCCTGAGGCACCAACCAAAACATCATCTCAGTCATTAGTCCTCTCTCTTCACAGTTAGTGTTACCTCCATCCACTTCAGGCCCACTACAGGAAGCTCATTTACTGCAAAGAATGTACATGATGAGGACAGAGGTAGGCTTTCCAGGAACAAGACAGAAGAGACAACTACTCTTTCAGTTCCATGCACCTCTTATAGTGAGGGAATCTATCTCCCTAAAAAACCTGGCATTTCAGTGTTTAAGATTTTTTAGATATATGCCCTTTTAAGATAAGTCAGCATATCTCACCAAATGTTTAACAGAACAGACCAAACAATATGTAATCTATCTCAAAACTGAAGACCTTTCAAAGTAACTGACTAAAAGTGTTTATAAACAACTTGACTTTTTATTTTACTCTTACTTTAGAACCTAGTCTTTGCATCACAAGGACTCCACTGTCCTGACTTCCCCCCACAACCCTTTCACTTTACTAAGTGCCTACAATTTCAGTGGCACCAAAGAGGACTCCATCATTCACTTCCCTTCTACAGTCTACTCAAAATATTAGAAACCGCCCACTTTCGCACACAGGACAATAGGAAACATTCTACTATTCTAAATAACATCATTACTCTTAAGCACAAACAAACAAAATCCCACTTATTTTTCGAAGTCTCTAACCATTGGCTGTAATCCCCCTAAAGCTATTCTCTTAACTCTTAAAATACTATCTATCTACTCACTACTGGTCATCCAATTCACTGTAATTCCTGACACCTGACTATGAATTTATTAAATATCCTTGAGAATAAACCATTCAACACCTAACTCAGAGGTTCTCGAACTTCCCCAGAGACACACATCCTCAGACTCTAACTAACTCGAGATACTGTAAGCAAGTAGACATGGGTTTCAGCCCAGGAATCTCACCTCAAGTGATGCTGATATAGGTAGTGCATCAAATACAATTTGAGAAACACTGTCCTTATTTTTCAATTCCTAAATTCAACAAACAAAATATGATGGCCACGTTTGAAACTAGATGCCACCTAAAACTGCTGCCTCTCTAAAATCTTAAACTCACTCTCAGACCACAAGCTCTGGTTCTTCCAGCTCACTTACTCATTCATTCTCACACCCACTCTTTAATTCCAAGTGCCTCTCCAGTCTCTTGCCCACCTCCTTTCCTTTCTCCAATACCTGATTCCATTTCCTTTTCTGCCCAATCTGGAGTCCAACGATTTTAACTTCTTGAGAGAATGCTTGGCTCTCTCACATCTCTGTCTCTCATCTACACATACTCTACACACCCCCATCTCTGCATGTATCTTACAACGTGTCATCTCGGCTTCTGTGCTTTAACCAATGAGTGCCAATGGAGAAATACAAAATTATTTTTCTCACACCCCTTTCAACACATTACATCAAATTGTCAACTTTTAACCCTAACACCTTGGGAATCTATCCTCCATTCTCTTGCCATTGCTAGTGCCCTAGTTCAGACTTTTACCATCACTGGACTACTGCTCCATCTGATTATTTTGCTTCAGTATCACCCCTTAAATTAAGTTTCCGAATGTGATACACTTAGAAAGAAAAATGAACCCTCCATGCGTAAAGCCCTATATGGGCTCTCCAGCCTATATAATAAAGTAAAGCTCCTCAGACAATATTCAACAGCCTTAAAGACCTGAAACCTAAACAACTCTCTCCCATAACCACTCTCATAGATTAATACTCTAGTTACACCAAATTACTCAGTTCTCCAAATTTCCCTTTGTAATTCTGTATTTCCTCCTACCTGTATAGTCTTTCTTTTAAGGTTTATGAATGCTACTACCTTTCTCTGATTGCCTCTGGAAAAGCTGTTCCTTCCCCTATATTTTGTAATTCTTCTGTTACTGAATTTACCATATGCATTGCAATTATCTGTTTGCTTCTGACTCTTCCAGTAAACCATGAGACCCCTGAGATAAGGATTACTTATATCTCTAAGTGGCTGGTCAACTGCCAATCAGTTGTTGCTGTCTTGAGCTGGTATTCCTTGGATGAATGAAAAACTAAATTCATTTAAATCACTTAACACAACATTTACATTCTAACTGTGAACAGGCACCCAGCCACAAAAGCTATAAAGTTATACAACTTTCAATCCTTTCTTTAAACAACTTAAAATCCAACAGAGGTAGTTAACACATTTACAAATATAAAATTGATGCCATCTTTATATCTTTTGACAAGTATATAATTTACCTAGCTATTCTTCACTGCAGTGAATTCTCCAGAATGCAGATAGAAATCCAGGAATAAAACAGATTTTAGTAAATCTTGTCAGCTACAGGGACCTTTCCAATCACTATCTCCGTGGCTAAAATTTAAAAGCTGGCTGTAAATGGAGAATAGGTGAGGGGAGGAAAATGAACTAAAACCTATATAGTAATCCAGACTTCCAGATATGACAACTGTGGTCCTCAACCAGCAGTATCAGTATTACCTGAAAGTTTTTTACAAACAAATATCCAAAGCCCCACTCTCTGCCAAGAGAATCAGATCTCCAGGTATTTCCTATGCATATTGAAGGTCACTAAGTAGACGCATTGTATCACTGAATCCTCAAAATGACTCTGTGAGAAATTTTATAAATGAGGAAACCCAAGCCCACAAGGATTTAGCACCAATTCACAAAGCTATCAATACTGGAAGATGAGATTCAAACTCAAGTATATCCTTAAAAAAATATTTTCCTCAATGTACTATATCTCAAAGAATATCGTTATCTAATAGAAATACCATGCAAGCCACATAGGTAATTTCACATTTTCTATTAATGACAATAATAAGAAACAAGCAAATTTAGAGAGTATATTTCATTTAACCCAATATATTCAAACCATTACCATTTCCACATGTACTTAGATAAATTATTAATGTGGTATTTTATACTTGTGTTTGTGTACGTGTGTGTACACTCCTTGAAATCTGATGCATGTTTTACTTTACAGCACAACTCAGTTCAGACTAGCCACACAGCTTGCTCAATAGCTCCATGTGGCGAGTGGCTAGCATGCTCGCGATGCAGGATTAGAATGCCTTGCATACCAACAGTCTTAAAAAAAAAAAGAACCTGCAATAAGAATTGTTGAATAAAGAAAACGAACTCCATGTTACTTTACTCACACCTTTGCTTGCATAGATTAAAAAAAAAATTATATATTCTATTGTGATCAAAACTGACTGGTTTAGGTATCCCAATTCCACCAATTAGATCCATCAACTCTAGCCTCTGAGAACTGTAATGCCAATTGGGCACAACATATGGTATGGCTTGTAATATTCAGAATAGTCCTGTGTAATATTCACAACAGTCGAGTGGCCCTCAGAAGATTTATACATTTGAAATCAAAGAATTTTTTTAAGGGAGGGAGGGGGAGTCTTTTACTTTTACCCAAAGATAAAAGAATAGTGTAATTCTAACTGCACAAATAATCTGGCAAACATAAATAACTCAAACGTACATAATTCATTTTGCAATGAAAGATTTGTAAATTATCACCAAACTAAATACAATTTATGAGTTATTCAGTAAAATCTACCATTATATTTTGACATGCATCTATCAACTAGTTAATGGCTTAAATTTTCTCAAGGTGCAAATTTATACAGAAACAAACTATTAGGAAGGTAATATAAAAAGAGAAAAGATTTGAAATTAAACCAGTTATTTCTGCACCTTAACAATTCTAAAGGGAAAAAGTGGCAGGCTATTTTTTAAAATACATAAAAATTTAGACATCATTTACCCATTCAACCAATCAAGTTTAACTGAAAACGAATATTGTATTATTTGTAATTTTGTGACCACTCAACAAATTCATGCACCTATTATTTGCACCCACTGTTATTGTCTCTGAAAATATTTAGGATTAATTAGTATTCTACTTTTCAAATCAGTCATGGACCAAGTTTTTTTTTCAGATAATAGATTCAAATAAATATTATCTTTTTAAAAAAAATCAAAGAAAAGCATGTGACAGTTAAAATATCAAATTATAAAGATGTAAAGATTGCCCGTATTTTTCCAATTATTAACAGCCAATGTTTAATAAAAGTTATTACTCTTTATTCAAAATATACAAAACTGGAAATGTTCTACATAAAAGAGATCAGTGACAGAAAAGAAAAATACTACACATCTTACAACTTTTGTTATACAGTCAAAAAAGAAGTAAAAAAAAATTAAGGACCAGTAAAAGAAACAGAGAGAGAGTGGGTGTAATTTAGCAGATATATCTTAATACTTCTTAAGAGAGAGTCCCAAATTGAAAGATGTAACTAAATGCCCTAACGTTTTCCCATTTTTAGCTTTCCTCATCTTCTGTTAAAACAGCTTACAGAAAGCACAAGTCATACTAGGAAACAAGTCTTCAGTCAAAACTCACTTCTACCAAATGGGGTCCAATATTTTACACTACTCTGTGTTAAAGAATTATTTCCACCACTGCATTTATTATTTCCCATTAAAAAAAAAAAAGTTACTGTATGACAATCTCTGGGCTTCACAATCTTCATGTCCAAGCTTTAAACCTTTACACTTCTCACCCAAAAACGTGGACTTTGCATTCTAACATTAAATGTGAAAGTGAATGAAAAATGTCTTTTAATCACATCAAACAGAAGTTGCATAGTCTGAAACCATTTTGTAAAGAAGAAAGGTTCTGCTGCTAATTATCTGTTTGACCTTGGTCAAGTCACAACTCTCATGTCAGTTATTTCACCCTATTCTACACTTCCATAATTCTAAATACTTAAAATTAGTAGGCATATAACAACAGGTTCGGTTTTAATTAACCCAAAAGGTAGTAAGCCCTGAACACTCAACGCTGCATAAATAAGCACAGGTGGTTGTAGCAGAATGTAAATAAGATGGTTTCCATACTATGGAAAGACTGTTTCTAATCCAGCTGGTCGCACAGAATCAGGTTCCTTGGGCACAATAAAAAACCAGGCAAGAGAATGGAAAAAGGTTCAGTACCAGGCTTTACTAACACTGACAGAGAAGCAACTATCCAGCTGGCAGTCTGTCAGGTGTTTCATGCTAGCAAATTTATAATACATAAGATAATGTTCTCTAAGCAGATCAGTATTGTGAAAAGATTCAATACTTTTTTCTTCTTCTTCTATGGAGAAATCATTTTAGATCATGTCCAAAAAAGAAAAAAACCTGCCCTATCCTCTGACAATTCAAAAACAAAATACTTTACCAGTTAATACATGTTTCCTTTTAAAAAAACATAAACCATTTCTTCCTCTTGTCTAATGACCAGCTATTTGGAACAACAGTATTCCTGATGGCTGTAATTCTATCAAGTTTTTAACAATGAGTAAATAACAAATTCTACAAATGTTTACTACCAGGTAAATATTTGCATAATTATTTTCATTTTGCCCACAATTTACACTGGCCCATTTGAAACAAAATTCTAAATCAAAGACTGAGCTTAACAAACGCTCCAATTTAAGATGTACAAGAAAAACAAACACATCCAAAATCTATTTTTAGAGTGGGTTTTCACTGTTCCGGTTTGCTCTTTAAAATTAGATTTACTGGATATATTTTCATGTTTTGTTAGCGCATTCCACAGACTCCCAGACACTCAACACAAACAATATTTGCTGGTCACAAAAACAGCAAAGCCAACATCATAAATCCTGTTACCTGAGCAGGTGATTTTCTTCCAGTGTCCTATATGTCACGTCTTTTAAAAGTATGAATATAGAATCACTTATTAAAAAACAAAATAGCCTTAAGTCTTTCCATTTCTGGACATGTATACTGCTTTCAATGACATATCATATTTTCAAACCCTATTTTAAAAGTACACACATTGTAAGCACTTCCACTTACATCACTCTGCTTGACCACCCAAACTGTATATACTTATTTTATAGTTAAGTTAATCATGTTCCCATTATGGCCTGCAATTGTAATTATCTTTTATCTTGCTATTGATTGTGAAAACTGGTAATATCTTTCATTATCGTGATTATGTAACTATTACTCACTTAATATTATTTATCATGATTGATCAACAGAAAAATAATAGAACTCAGTATCACCAAAACTATGATTTAACAGAAAAACCTGTATCACTTTTTAATATCCAGATGCATATCCGAATTATCTTGAAATTTTCTGAAAAACATTAATGCCCAGGTATTGCTTTTCTCCAGAGCTCCATGTATGTTTCTAATGTGCAATCATGTTTAAAAACAACTGGACTATATGACGATCTAGTTTGTTTCACTTTTTCTATTTCATATTCAGTAGCAGCAGCAGCTCCCATTTCATTTATATTTTCCAATTTCTCCATCTTTTCTTTTTGATGTTCTCAAATCAAGCGTAGTAGAAAAGCTTTTGTATATATATATACAATATGCACATTTTAGAAAACTTGTGAATTTTTGACTAAAAAATTTAGGGCATTTTGATTCCACTTGCTTAACTCACTACGAATAGAATGCGGATTTCTAACTTAAAAAAATAAATACGAAACAAGCGACAAAAACTTCCTGTATAGCACAGGAAACTACAGTCAGTATCTTGTAATAACCTATAATGGGAAATAACTTCAAAAATAATGTATGTATAACTGAATCACCTTGCTGTGCACCTGAAACAACGTAAGTCAACTATACTTCAATAAAATATATGTTAAGTGAAGGGAAAAAAAGTAAACTTAATCAAAAAAAGAAAAGTACACACATTGGAGGGGCGCCTGAAAATATCAATCACAAAGACAATGCGTTTTTCTACCATTTCTTAGCTTTCTTCTCTCAATTCCAGTTTCACTATTACTTAAACAAAATGTACCTTCTTTAGAAACTTGAGAAATAAGTGCTCAGTAAAATGGCACTTAGGGAACAGAAAGAAAGCCGTACTAAATTTGATATCAAGAGAAAAAGATCTAGTTGCCAGAAGTGTGTGTAAAAACAATTTTTCTGCCTTTCTCAAGGTGCCCACAGGGAACAAAAAATAGCGGCCACAATGGAACATCCATATACCCTTTCAGACGGGATGCGAGGGGAGGTGGAGGGGTGGTAGGGAGAGAACTCCGCACCCAGCAACCAGAAGAACAAAGCAACGGCCCCGTCTTTTAAGACGCACTGAGGTTTTGGAGGCTCAGCGGGTACTGAGACACCTCTCAATGGTTCTGATGCTTTAACAACAGTGCTGGGCTTTAGCCCGGACAAGACGAGGGACTGGACTGCTCATCGGATTAGGCAAGACCCAGGAACTGAGCAGGAGGAGGAGGCAAAGAGGGGAGAGAAAGATGCCAAAGACACTCCGGAAAAACAAAATGCAGGAACTGTACGTCCGGACCCAAGGCCCGAGTGGACGCCTCCGCACGGGATGCGGGGGGCGGGGGGATTACCCCTCCAACCATCGCCGCCCCTGCATCTTGAGGCCCATAAAGTCCCCGAGTAGAGGCCTGACACCCGCGCTCAGGGGACAGGAAAGGGACCCGGCTGCCACCGAAGGCAGCGACGAGGACCCCGGCGGAAGAGGCTGCGCAGTAATGGCCGCTGCTCCGCCTCTCGCACCCCGACCGTGACCAGCCCCGGGCTCTCGCCAGGGCAGCGGCTGCGGCGGCCACGGGCAACGCGGCGTCCGTCACAGTCTTCCTGCCTCTGACATCAGCCAAGCTAGCGGCGGCGGAAAGGGCTGAGCTGTGCCACGCCGGCTCGGCTCCACTGCCGCGGCCGCGCCGGCCCAAGGGCGTCCACCCGCGTCCCAGCCCCTGACCCCGCCGCCGCCCCTCTCAGGCCCGGAGAGCAGGGCCGACCCGGGGAGTGCCGCGCTAGGAGGTGACGCCGCGGGCCACCACTCCTCTTCCCGAGTAGGAACCAGGAGTGGCTTGACTTTCACCCTGCCCGTCGAGTGGGCTTCGCCCCGACTCCCACCTCTGTGGCCACAGCCGAAGCCGCCTCGCCGTCTTTTCTCTTCGGCCTCCGAGCCTGCAGCGGCCGGGGACGCGCGCGCGCGGCCGTCACGTGACCGCCGGTCGCGTCGCGGGGGCGGGGCCGCGAGAGGCGGAAGCAGCGCGGCGCCACGGGAGCTCGCGCCGGGCCGCCCCGGCCTTATTTCCCCACGCCGAGTCCGTGAAGCCTGCGCGGCTCGTCTTCTCGGATCTCTGGGGACGTGCAGTTTCGCGGCTTGGGTCTTTCTAACTGCATTACATTTTGCTGTGCTTGTAATTAGGTGCCGAAGAATTCTGAAAGACTGCAAGTCCACCAGAGAGAGAGATTGGGGACCGAGGAAGTAAGACGCGTGTAGGGCCAGCAGGTGGTGCTGCTCAGAAACCCAGCTTCCATACCCAGCAGAACCTTCTTGGGCACCCAGCTGAATTTGAGGTTGAAGAGTCTGTGGCAACACTGCGCGTTCCCGTTCAAAAAAAGTCCAGTTTATTCCTATTTTGAACCATTGAGCAATTAATTTAATCGGCAAAAAAGAATTACTTTCCTTCTGGGCCCTTTTTTCTTAGACTGGCTCAGATGTGTGAAAGTCGCTCAGTCGGGTCCGATTCATTGCGACCCAATGGACTGTAGCCCGCCAGGCTCCTCTGTCCCTGAAATTCTCCACGCAAGAATACTGGAGTGGGTTGCGAGTTCTTCCAGGGAATCTTCCAAACCCAAGAATCCGACCCAGGTGTCCCGCATTGCAGGGGGATTCTTTACCGTCTGAGCCACCAGAGAAACGCAGAAACTGGAAAAAGATTAATCAGTATACAAATCTAAATACTAAAGAAATGGCTTAATTTGTTGTACGTGTATGGTTTTAAACGTCAAACTCTTGGCTGTATCCTCCATTTCATTTGAGCCTGTAGGTTGTCTTTTTTTGGAACTGATTGTACTTTCTTAATTCTTAGCAAAATGAAGGTGGAAGAGCATGGTTTCTTACCTTTAAAAGAGCAGTATATATTTCAACATTCTTTGCCAGTATCTTCTTACTTGCAGTGCTGTTGAATTTCCAACTCTCATTAACTGATTAGTCAAGGTTCGAAATTTTTCATTTCCTATATGTAGAGAAATAAGTGCATTTTATTTTATTCTATTTATCTGTCTGCTGATCTATCCATCTGCATGCAGAAACGGAATTAGTCTACAGGAATCTCACTAAAATGCCCTTATGGGCTTCAAGCTCTGTCTCAGCAGCACTGGTAGTGTTAGTCATTTCAGTGAATAGCTCTATCTTTCCTTGTTCAAACAGGCAGGATGTAGCTGCCCCACGGCTCCTCCTAAGGTAACAGGATTGATGAGTCATTCCCCGTGGTTGAAACTCCAAGAGGAGAATTTTGTTGTTGTTCGGTTCCTCAGTCATGTCCGACTCTTTGTGACCCCATGGACTGCAGCATGCCAGGCTTCCCTGTCCTTCACCCATCTCCAGGAGCTTGCTCAAGGTCACGTCCATTGAGTCAGTGATGCCATCCATCTCGTCGTCCTCTGTTGTCCCCTTCTCCTCCTGCCTTCAATACTTCCCAGCATCAGGGTCTTTTCCAGTGAGTCAGCTCTTCCCATCAGGTGGCCAAAGTATTGGAGCTTCAGCTTCAGCATCAGTCCTGCTAATGAATATTCAGGGTTGATTTCCTGAGACATTACTTTGGTCAAGATGAGAATAGCAGGGCAACTGAGAGACGAGGCTGGGGCCTGCCCAGACCCCATATTAATAATGCTCATTCTCTAAGTCAGGAGACCTCCCTGACCACAGGCAGAAAGGCTCCTTGAAGGTCAAAGGGCTATGATGGGAAGAGATGCTATACCCAGAGGCCTCTTTAGTAGAATCCTTTTTAGCAAAGAGATTTGAGTGCACACAAGGGAGGAACCTGAGATATACCAAATATGGACTCTGAACCAGGCAAATCAAAATGACTGACCAAAGGAAAATCAGAAGAAATGACCCATAAAAGTAATTCAGATTGCCATGAGGGTTTGACTCAGAAACTCTGAGTCTGCCCATGTGTCTATCCACACGTGCTATACTCTTTTTCCTCCCAGTAAATACCGGCTTCACTACATTCCGTCTTTGTGGGAATTCTTTTCTGCAAAGCCAAAAAGCCAGGGCCCTTGTCACTGACCACTGATCCAGTGGTTAGGATTTGCTCCTCTCACCGCCACAACCCAGCCTCTATCTCTACTTGGGAACTCAAGCCCCTCTTCAAGTCATTGCAGGCTGAGGCCATCCGAGATCAAAACCTATCTTTAGTTTCTTTCTCTTATGCCCCATATTCACTTTGCAAATAATCTGTTAGCTCTTCCTTCAAAACACATTCAGAATCGGACTCCTGACCTCCTCTGCTACAACCTACCTTATCTCTTTCAAATGCTTTACTGAAAGACATTAAATCAGAGTCCAATAGATTCAAGATATTTTTGTAATAATGTTACTATCCTTGGCATTCTATTTTGCTTCACTGAATCAGAGAGAAAGGAGTGGCAACAGACTACTAGGATCTGCTCACTATTGATAACTCTTTCCCCCAAGCATATAAAATGTGTTCATAAATACCACATATCTCAGGCACCCCTTCTTCCCCATACTATCCCTCCAACATAAAAATGTTTGATGTTGTTAGTTTAGTGATCAAAATATTCTGTTTGGTTAATTCTGAAGACATCCATGAAAATGTGCTTGAGAAAATTATGTGTTTCAGTGGAAAATGTGTTGAAAATCATTGCTGTAACTAGTTTCGGGCAGTGAGTTTCAGAGTGTTTCCTAGTGTTCCCTGGGGGTTGTTCAGATCCTATCAGAGGGTCCTAGAGGTAAAAAATTATCTGGATAATAATACATACAAAAACTCTAGCTGCCTTGTTTCTCCTTCTCTCTCTTTCTCCCACCCCTCTCCTTTAACTTTACCACAGTGGAGTTTTCCAGAGGTCACATGGTGTGTGACCATCTGTGTGGCCAACAGATTGATATAGAAGTAGATTCTAGAATTTACCTATATTAATTAGGCCAGGCACTAAATAAATTTGTAAAACTTAAGATAATACTGTTCTTTCTCACTGTTAACTTTGCTTTGAAAAATATAGTTATTTTTCAGGAAATATTTATGTACTTACTTTAACATTAATGGATTATTATTTTAAATGACTTAATTGTAATTGATGAATTAATTTTAATGAATGTAAAGTATTCATGAATATTTTAAACAGTTCTCAGTTTTAGTTTGGTAACTATTGATAGATTAACATATATAAAACTTCTTTTGAGGCTTCTATAATTTTTAGGAGTATTATATGTTCCCAAGACCAAGAACTTTGAGAACTCTAGCTCTAGTATAGTCTAGAATAGTCTGGGACCGTTTTGTGCACCAGCCCTAAGCTAGATTTCTTCCCACATGCCAGCAATCATCTGATAACTGTGGACACAACTTTCTCATGTGTTTGGAACCAGCACAAACCAGATTCAGGAATGCACCCAGTCATTATAGCTAGCAGATGAATAGAAATAAAGCCAAAAGGAAGTTTTGGAAACCAAACTTTTCCATTTCCAGTTGAAGATTTTGCTTCAAGAGCTGATATGTAGCTTGATCTCTGTGCTACTATTTGACATGTTGTTCAGTAATCAAAAATATCTACTCTTTGAGTAGAATTTCTTTGTAAATAGTAGCAGACTGGACAGTTTTCCTTGTGCTCATCCTTTACCTAGCATGATAACCAGTGCTCTCTCTTTGGCTCATTCTTAGTGTTTCTACAGCAGCCCTGGAAGCTACAGCTGAGTTCTGACAATTGGATGCTTGGGAAATAGCCCAACACAAAACAGTCCCTGAGTAAGATGTTATAGTTTGACTGTAAAGGCAAGCACACCTTTCCTAAACTTGACTGTATGTGTACATTATATAAGTATTAGTTTTTAGATGTCTTATATTGACAATATTAGCTATTATCTCCAAAGTTCATATTTGCTTCATTGGACATGACCTCATTGAGCATTATGTTGAATAACTACTCTATTTTATTTATTGGCAGAATTGCTTATTATTTTAAAGCTAGATCATTATTTTAATAGAACTGACACAGAGCATTCTGTTGCATAAAGGAAATAGCTTACAGTCATATGGGGAGCAACTATGTTTTGCAATGCCACATTTTCCTCCAAATGGTTAGGATTTAGGAAACCAATGTCAAATAGTTTTATAATTATGCATATTTGAATTTTTATTTATTTATTTAGGAATTATATACATATCAATGATCAGTTTAATGTAATTATAACCTAGAAGTTTGAAAATATTTTTCACAGAGGTATATCCGTTAGGGTCCTGTTTGAAAAACTGACACCACCGTAAGTATTTCGAACAAAGGGACTTTAATGCAGTGAATTGGCTGCAATATATTATGAAACTGGAGGACCCAGAGAAGGAAGATGAGGATACCTTGAAATCAGTAACTGTGGACACTCACAAGCTCTCCTAAGGATGGAGGAGCAAAATTTTCACTGATGTTTCCAAGAGCCTATTCATATCCTCCCATAGGCTGCTCAAGCACCTCTGTACGAACTGCTACAGAAGGAAGCCAGGACTCTTAAGCTCACTAAGCCTACAGGAACTCATGGTGATTAGCAGTCGCCTACCCTACCACTGCCAGAGCCAGGAACAAGAAAAGAATCACATTCTCCCTCCCCCTCCTTCTATTTCTTGTAAGTTCCTTGCATTACTAGAACCACACAGGAAACCAGTGGTCAATGGCTTCTGGGAAATAACTTTTCCAGATCCCTTTGATATAAAATAGAATATGCAAGTGCCAGTGAGAGGCTGGGTATCAACAGACAAGGAATTTGCTGCTACTCTGACTAGAATTGAGTTCCCCCTTTCGTCCCCTGATATCCATATCGGTCCATGAGATTCCGGGTTATATGACTTCATTCTTGTAAATGGAGAATATAAACTAGATGAAGTCATTGAGGACGCATGAACCCCTGGCTAATGACCGTAAGATGTGGGTATTTGACCCAAGATGGTGCTACCATCTGAAATTTGAGGACATTCACAGAGAGTTTGGGGATAGGGAGCCTCTGCTTCTTCAGAGGGCATCAAGTGCAGATGTGACTCCTGACCTGCCTCATCCATGTTGATATCCTGAGGAAAACCAGCCTGAAGGGGAAACTAATAGATAGAGGACAGAAGGGCTGGCAGAACAGCAAAGGCCTCACCAAAGCATGCAGAAAAGCTGTCCTTTCTCTGGACTTCTCAATTTTCAGAGTTCATATATAGCTCTTATATTGTTTGTCAGTTTGAGTTCGTTTTTCGTGTAGTATTTGCAACAAGAAACAATCTGATACATGATTCACTTCCTGAATCTAGCCAAAAATGGTTGCATACTTGAGCTATAAACTTTCATATTTCTGGCTCTCACACTTTCCGAATCCTTCTAAACTATTAGAAGTGTAAGACAAGTGTGGAAAAAAAAACTGTTTTGCACAACTGATTGATTCATCTTTCAACCTTCCACAAAGTACACAGGAAAAAAGAAGATAATGATAAGGAGAAATTGCATGATCATTTAAGTCTGAATCAATGGATACATAATAAACTTTATATCTATGAGAAGATATACCTTATATTCAGATGGCCATGTAATAATTACTAAACAGAGAAAGAAGAAAACTCATGAACTTAAACTACAAAGAATATTTCAATAAATTTCTCAATGCTTTATTGGACTATATTTTTTCTGATAGCAATGTAGTTAAACTGGGTATTAATAAGAAACTATTAAATGGGAAAAAATCTGGTATCATTTCAAAATTCCAAGTCTCTAAATCTTGGACCAATAATAAAATTAGTATTGTAATCTGAGACAATCTTAAAACAAGAATAACAAGAACATAATGTATTAGCACTTCTTGAACATGGGCAAAACTAAATTCAGAGAAAATTTCATAGACTTAAAATGTTTTATTGCTAAAAATAAAGAATAAAACAAGGAATTTTTAAAAGGACACAAGAACAGAGAAATAAATTTTGGTATAAAAATCAAAGAAGGATCAATAATCCAAAAGTTTTCTTTGATTTAGACATAAATGCACAATATAACAGATAAAGTTAGACAAATTTTATTAAGAAGAGATATAAAGTACAAATAAGCATTATTATTCAGAATAAGAAAAAAAGCCACATATAATGGGAGAAGTTAGGATCATTAGACAATAGTATACTAATAAATCTAAAACTTCTAGTGACTTGAGTAACTTGGAACATACCAATCTCTGTGTACGCAGAAATTTTTCCTACATTTTGAACTAACTGTTCAAATGAACTAACTGACACAGAAAACTGTGTCTTCTACATAAAATCTTGCTATGGTCTGAATATTTGTGCACAGCCAAAATTCAGACTGAAATACTAAATTCACAAAGGCAATGATATTAGTAGGTGGGGCCTTTGAGGTCGTGAGGGTAGAGCTCTCTTGAATGGGATTAGTGCTCTTATAAGAGACCTTACAAAGCTCCTTAGAGCCAGACGTGCTGGAATGCAAAGTTAAGTGGCCCTTAGGAAGCATCACGACTAACAAAGCTAGCAGAAGTGATGGAATTCTAGCTGAGCTATTTCAAATCCTAAAACACAATGCTGTTAAAGTGCTGCACTCAATTTGCCATCAAATTTGGAAAGCTCAGCAGTGGCCACAGGACTGGAAAAGGTCAGTTTTCATTCCAATTCCAAAGAAAGACAATGCCAAAGAATGTTCAAACTAGTGCACAACTGCAATCATTTTACATGCTAGTGTTCAAGCTGGTTCTAGAAAAGGCAGAGGAACTAGAGATCGATTTGCCAACATCCGCTGGATCATCGAAAAAGCAAGAGAGTTCCAGAAAAACATCTATTTCTGCTTTATTGACTATGCCAAAGCCTTTGACTGTGTGGATCACAAGAAACTGTGGAAAATTCTGAAAGAGATGGGAATACCAGACCACCTAACCTGCCTCTTGAGAAATCTGTGTGCAGGTCAGGAAGCAACAGTTAGAACTGGACATGGAACAACAGACTAGTTCCAAATAGGAAAAAGAGTACATCAAGACTGTATATTGTCACCCTGCTTATTTAACTTATATGCAGAGAACATCATAAGAAATGCTGGGCTGGATGAAACACAAGCTGGAATCAAGATTGCTGGGAGAAATATCAATAACCTCGGACATACAGATGACACCACCCTTATGGCAGAAAGCAAAGAGCAACAAAAAACCTCTTGATGAAGGTGAAAGAAGAAAGTGAAAAAGCTGACTTAAAACTCAGCATTCAAAAAACGAAGATCATGGCATCTGGTCCCGTTACTTCAAGGGAAATAGATGTGAAAGCAATGAAAATAGTGAAAGACTTAATTTTCTTGGGCTCCAAAATCAGTGCAGATGGTGACTGCAGCCATGAAATTAAAAGACGCTTGCTCCTTGGAAGAAAAGCTATGACCAACCTAGACAGCATATTAAAAAGCAGAGACATTTCTTTGCTGACAAATGTCCACGTAGTCAAAGCTATTGTTTTTCCAGTAGTCACGTGTGGACGTGAGAGCTGGACCATAAAGTTGAGCACCAAAGAATTGATGCTTTTGAACTGTGGTGTTGGAGAAGACTCTTGGACTGCAAGGAGATCAAATCAGTCAATCCTAAAGGAAATCAGTCCTGAATATTCACTGGAAGTATAGATGCTGAAGCTGAAACCCCAATACTCTGGCTACGTGATGTGAAGAAGTGACTCACTGGAACAGACCTTGATGCTGGGAAAGATTGAAGGCAGAAGGAGAAGTGGATGACAGGGGAGGAGATGGTTGGATGCATTAATAACTCAACGGACCTGAGTTTGAGCAAGTTTCTGGAGGTGGTGAAGGACAGGGAAGCCTGGTGTGCTGCAGTCCATGAGGTTGCAAAGACTCGGACATGACTGAGCGACTGAACAACAGAGCTCCTTAGCCCTTCCATCTGGGGGGCTACAAGGGAGAGGTTTGCAGCCTGTTAGAAGGCTCTCATCCAGCCATGCTGGCACCCTAATCTTGGACTTACAGCCTCCAGAACTGTGGGTGTAGGTTTCTGTTGTTTATAAGCTACCCAGTCTGTGGTATTTTGGTATAGCAGCCCAGATGCTCTTCAGTTGCTAAGTTGTGTCCTGCTCTTTGTGACCCCATGGACTGCAGCATGCCAGGCTTCTCTGTTCTTCACTATCTCCCAAGGATTGCTTGAATTCATGTCCATTGAGTTGTTGATGCTATCTAACCATCTCATTTTCTGCCACCCTCTTCTCCTTTTGCCTTTAATCTTTCCCAGCATCAGGGTCTTTTTTAATTAGTCTGCTCTTCACATCCAGTATCCAAAGTATTAGAGCTTCAGCTTCAGCATCAGTCCTTCCAATGAATGTTCAGGGTTGATTTCCCTTAGGATTGATTGGTTTGATCTCCTTGCAGCCCAAATGGACTAAGACAAATGTCTTTCCATTGATTTTTGCTGGTTCTTTCTTGTCAATGAAGTCTTAGCCTTAAATATTTGTCACTTGCTCATAGAAGCTTTCTTCTGACTCTTCAAAATTCTTCAGCATCCTTCAGCCTGTCATCCCCTATCATATCACATCCTTAATTTCACCAAAATATTTTTGTTAACTTGATATCTAAAAAAATTTTTCTTAATTTATTATGCTTTTTCTTCTGAGAATGTAAGTCTTTTGAGATTGGGAACCTTGTAAACCTTTATTGCCCAAAGCTTATAGAACAGAGGCACAGATCTGGTATCAATAAAAGCCTTAAATAATTAAAATCATTTTTAGGAAAGTAAAAAATGATAAGAATCATAAAATATCCATACAATAATCATGGTATTACTTTAAAAAATAGTTTCATGGCATGACAGTGTTAGTATTGAACCCTTTAAATATTCAGTAAATAGAAACTCTCTGTGTTATATAAAATGTTTGATAGCCCAGAAAATGATGACCATTTATTCAGTTATACATTTAGAAAACCAAAAAACATAAATTTCAAAATACTTAGAACTAGAAAAAATTAAGTCAAATATTTAGATATAGAACAGATTTTAAAAAATTAAAATTTTATTAAAATAGCAAAAGAAATATTTATTTTATAAATATTATTTGATTTAATAATGGTTTACTTTGAAATTAAAATTTCAAATCAAAATCTGAAAGGGTGTTGTTGAAGATGGACAAGTTAGTCTTAAATTTACCCAAATATGCTGGTAGCTCAGCTGGTAAAGAATCTGCCTGCGATGCAGGAGACCTGGGTTTCTCTCCCTGAAGGAGAGCATGGCAACCTACTCCAGTATTCTCCTCTGGAGAATCCCCATGGACAGAGGAGCTTGGTGGGCTGCAGTCCATGGGGTCGCAAAGAGTGAGATACGACTGAGCAACTAAGCATGCATGCACGCAGTAAATAATAGACAGCGGCTAGTAAACAAGTGTACAGTGTGTGATGAAGCAAGAAAAAGATCTTAAGAAAGTCTATGTTTTCAGCAACCAGTTTGGGAGGAAACTTGCGTACTTGAAGAAAAAAAATCTTCTCTCCACCTCTTCTAGGTGATTACAAACTGGCCACGCTTTTACCATAATAGGGCCACAAATGTATATGTTTATTGCATTATATTTTAAAAATCAGAAAAATTTACATCAAAAGGTAAAAGTTAAAAAAAAAAAAACAGCTTGGAAAGAAAAAGCAAATCGGAAGATAGAGCAAGGCTGGACCCACATTTCCAGATGGCACTAATTGGCAGGAATAGAGGAGTGGCAGCCCTCCGGGTGCTCAGCAATTTGGCACAACTCTTCCTGCCTCCTGTGCTGTGCCAGCTTGCCTCACTCGTTTATATGAGTGGCTCCAGTCCTGTAGCCATTTGAGATGAAAAACGCCAGATGGATCAAGAGTTTGATGTGAAAGATGAAACCATGAAATAAATTAGATGAAAACACAGGTGGATATTTAACCGTTTCTCGAGAGCTGGACTAACTCTTTGATTATTCTTGTTAATGAATGGTAGGCTCCAGGGGCTAGGGGTGAGTGAAGATTAAGTACTTCCTCACAACTCTCTATTAGATTCTAGAGAAAGCAATCCTCACACCAAATTCTTCCCCACAAGCAGCCATTTATCCAGCAGTTTTTATGAGAAAGTTGGCAAAACATCTCATTAGGATAAATGCTGTGCTGTGCTTAGTGGCAGTCATGTCTGACTCTTTGCGACCTCATGGACTGCAGCCTGCCAGGCTCCTCTGTCCATGAGGATTCTCCAGGCAGAATGCTGGAGTGGGTTGCCATGCCCTCCTCCAGGACATTAGAATATATAGGGCTTCCTAAATTCTTACCTAGGTGCTTCCCAGGTGGCTCAAGAATAAAGAATTCACCTGCCAATGCAGGAGACATGGATTCGATCGCTTGGTCTAGAAGATCCCCTGGAGGAGGAAATGGCAACCTACTCCAGTACTCTTGCCTGGAGAATCCCATGGACAGAGGAGCCTGACAGGCGATAGTCCATGGGGTTGCAGAGTTGGATATGACTTAGCAACTTAACAAGCAAATTCTTATATCCTAATTAAACAAGAGTAGGAAGTGTCTCTGGAATTTTTTATCCAATGTGCATATCTCAAATGCCATTAATTTCACCAAAGAGTTCACCAATAAGAACTCATCTCACCAAAAAAAACCCTTTTCCACAATTTGTATATTGATTAGCCAAAGCTCTAGCAGTATTAGAGACAAACTCGCTGAAGCATTCAGAGTCTTTGGAGTGCGGCCTTTCTGACTGAGTGCTAGTTAATCACCATGTGGATGGGAAATTCTAATTAGGACAAATAGTTACACATAAGAGTAGCTTAAGCCAAGGAGCGTGTACCTTGTAGCTGTCTATGCTCAGGTTCTTCAAAGTGAAGTATAAGCACCACCACTGGCATTTTGCAGAAAAAGCCCTTTCCAAGTATAAAAGAAATGGAAGAAATTACAAGAGAAAAGAAAATATTTGATGCCACAAAAATGACAAGTTTCTGTACATCAAAAATACCTTAAATTAAAAGGGGAATGAAAAACTGCTGGGATTATTAGGAGCAGTTATATCTTAAATGAAATACACATTTACATGTTACACACGTGTGTGTTTCTAGTTTCCTCTTTGTCTTTTTATATGAATCTCATTGTGCAAAAAACGGTTACATGAATTTTCACTAAATGCTTGCTTTGGACTAAGCAGTTTCTTTCACACCAGCATTCTCATCTGGCTTCTATGCTATATTGCTGCTGCTGATTCTCTTGAGTGTTACTCTGCTGGCTACAAACCATCTATTGGTCACTGTTGAGGAAACCCCTTCCTGATTTTAAGCAAAGAAAATACTCCTGCAGTCCTAATGACTGAAGTTTTTATTTTATTTTTTTTTGGAAAGAACAGTTTTGGGGGGATGTGTTTATTTTGTTTTTGGAGTTTTTTTTGCCATGTACCAGTTATCACTGACCTGATGGACATGAGCTGGAGCAAGCTCTGGAAGTTGGTGATGGACCGGGAAGCCTGGAGTGCTGCAGTCCATGGGGTCGCAAAGAGTTGGACACGACTGCAACTGAACTGAGTTATTACTCAGAGGTGCCTTCCATGACACAGAAGAATTCTACAACCGCAAAAAGCTCCAGAAAATAGCTTATCTTTCTTCATTGTTGCTATTGCACCTTACACAGCACACAGAGATTCCCAGAGGCCACCCTAGGCAAAAGTAGTTCTAGGAGAACATCTTGGTGTCATCATGATGCCTTCAGCTCCAGAGAGTGAAGAAAGACCCTTCTTCTCCCAGATAGAGGCCCATCTCATTTCCTACTCTAGTATTAACCACTTCCTGGAATGACTGATCTTGAAAACTCCTTTCTGTTACTAAAAAATATCGTGGTCACGCACCAGGGTTCAACGTGCATCACAACGTTGTTCTGTATTGGTACAATTCCCCAAACCTGTGTTATCCAGTCATGCACTGGACATCTGTTGTTTAAGGCTGCCAAAAATCCACTTCCCCTTCTTTTGAAATGGTGCCCTGAACTTAACATTGGGAAAACTACTCCTTCACTATTAGTTGCAACCCTGGAACGATCAATCAAGATGTCTCCATTTCCCCCGGCCAAGGGATGGACCCGTGACCCAAGCTATACCAACCAGATCCTTTCTCTCCTTGGAATTTGAAGCTCATGTGAAATGTGGGGAAAGGTGGAAAAAGCAGTTGGAGTGGATCCACTCCATCTGGCTGTGACTTTTCATTCCTTTTCGTTTTCGCCATAGAAACTTTGGCTTCTAACTCTTCCAGGACTGACTCTGAAGTTGTGTAAAGATGGCCCATGTGCGTCAGTCCTCCAATATATTCCTCTATGGTTTTTTCTTGTACCTAAAAGTCTAAGTAATACAAGTTCTACTCATGATTATATTTTTATGTAAGTGTGCTTTTTCTCTAAACTTCCTGGTGTGTGTGTGTGTGTGTGTGTGTGTGTGTGTGTGTTAGTCTCCCATTCGTGTCTGACACTTTGCGATGCTGTGGACTGTAGCTCGCCAGGTAACTCTGTCCATGGAATTCTCCAGACAAGAATACTGTAGTGGGTTGCCATTCCCTTCTCTACGGGATCTTCTCGACCCAGTGATCGAACCCAGGTCTCCTGTCCAATCCCAGGGGGATTCTTTACCATCTGAGCCACCAGAAAAGCCCAACTTCCTGTTACTCAGCTGCATCTATCAGGATGGAATTCTACATTGATCTTACCAACTCCATTCACCCATCTGGTCTACTTTCTCTTGAGATGTTGGATCTATCCCAGCATGAGATCAAGATCAGGTCATTCCTGGAATGTGATTGGTAAGGTAAAATAACTCTCAGGACGCATTTTCAAATAATAATACTTTCACTTTTGATTTTCTATTGCTTCAAATCAAAAGCACTCTTTGAGTCCATGACTGAAAGAGAAGAAAAGAATTGAAATAATGACCAGAGATGTAGAAGGTCTTTCCCCTGTCCTCGCCACCTGGCAGGAATGAATAGGTCAATGCAAGTGTAATCAGAACTGAGGCTTATGAGTTCTGGGTGAAAAATTGAGTTTATCTTTGGGCAAGACAATCCCTTGTTTTGTATTAGACTTCTTAAAAATGTCTAAGTATTTCTTTAATCTCTTTGGTGATGGTGGTCTAAAAGTTAAAGTGAAAGTGTTAGTAGCTCAGTCGTGTCCAACTCTTTGCTATTCCATGGGCTGTAGACTGCCAGGTTCCTCTGTCCATAGGATTCTCCAGGCAAGAATACTGGAGTGGATCTCCATTTCCTTCTCCAGGGCATCTTCTTAACCCAGGGATCAAACCCAGGTCTCCTGCACTGCAGGCAGATTCTTTACCACCTGAGTCACCAGGATGCCCCAGTGGTGGTCTATTGGCTAAGTCATTTCTGACTCTTTGAGAGCCTAACAACTGTAGCCCACCAGGCTCCTCTGTCCATAGGATTTCCCAGGCAAGAATACTGGAGTGGGTTGCCATTTTGCACTCCAGGGGATCTTCCTGACCCAGACATTGAACCCATGTCTCTTGCATCACAGGTGGTCTCCTGCATGGCAGACAGATTCTTCACTGTTGAGCCACCAGGGAAGCCCTAATTGCTTTAATCACAGTTATAAAGCAAAAATCTGTCTGTGAGATAAAAGAAAAAAATTAAGTGTGTTTGTGTGCCTGCCTTGGGTTCCTGGCACAAAGCTCCTAAAACTCTTGTAACTTCCTAAGTGATAACGGAACTCAGTTCAGTTCAGTTCAGTCGCTCAGTCATGTCCGACTCTTTGCGACCCCATGAATTGCAGCACGCCAGGCCTCCCTGTTCATCACCATTTCCCGGAGTTCACTCAGACTCATGTCCATCGAGTCAGTGATGCCATCCAGCCATCTCATCCCTGGTCGTCCCCTTCTCCTCCTGCCCCCAATCTCTCCCAGCATCAAAGTCTTTTCCAATGAGTCAACTCTTCTCATGAGGTGGCCAAAGTACTGGAGTTTCAGCTTTAGCATCATTCCTTCCAAAGAAATCCCAGGGCTGATCTCCTTCAGAATGGATTGGTTGGATCTCCTTGCAGTCCAAGGGACTCTCAAGAGTCTTCTCCAACACCACAGTTCAAAAGCATCAATTCTTCGGCACTCAGCCTTCTTCACAGTCCAACTCTCACATCCATACATGACCACAGGAAAAACCATAGCCTTGACTAGGCGGACCTTAGTCAGCAAAGTAATGTCTCTGCTTTTGAATATACTATCTAGGTTGGTCATAAATTTTCTTCCAGGGAGTAAGCGTCTTTTAATTTCATGGCTGCAGTCACCATCTGCAGTGATTCTGGAGACCAAAAAATAAAGTCTGACACTGTGTCCACTGTTTCCCCATCTATTTCCCATGAAGTGATGGGACTGGATCCCATGATCTTCGTTTTCTGAATGTTGAGCTTTAGGCCAATTTTTTCTCTCTCCTCTTTCACTTTCATCAAGAGGCTTTTTAGTTCCTCTTCACTTTCTGCCATAAGGGTGGTGTCATCTGCATATCTGAGGTGATTGATATTTCTCCCGGCAATCTTGATTCCAGCTTGTGTTTCTTCCAGTCCAGCGTTTCTCATGATGTACTCTGCATAGAAGTTAAATAAGCAGGGTGACAATATACAGCCTTGATGTACTCCTTTTCCTATTTGGAACTAGTCTGTCGTTCCATGTCCAGTTCTAACTGTTGCTTCCTGACCTGCATTCAGATTTCTCAAGAGGCAGGTCAGGTGGTCTGGTATTCCCATCTCTTTCAGAATTTTCCACAGTTTCTTGTGATCCACACAGTCAAAGGCTTTGGCATAGTCAATAAAGCAGAAATAGATGTTTTTCTGGAACTCTCTTGCTTTTTCCATCATCCAGAGGATGTTGGCAATTTGATCTCTGATTCCTCTGCCTTTTCTAAAACCAGCTTGAACATCAGGGAGTTCACGGTTCACGTATTGCTGAAGCCTTGCTTGGAGAATTTTGAGCATTACTTTACCAGCATGTGAGATGAGTGCAATTGTGCGGTAGTTTGAGCATTCTTCGGCATTGCCTTTCTTTGGAATTGGAATGAAAACTGACCTTTTCCAGTCCTGTGTCCACTGCTGAGTTTTCCAAATTTGCTGGCATATTGAGTGCAGCACTTTCACAGCATCATCTTTCAGGATTTCAAACAGCTCAATTGGAATTCCATCACCTCAGCAGTATCCTTTGTTCTAATATCTGGTGTTTGACCTTATTCTGAACTCAGAGTTCCTAAATCCCTTGGAATCTCCTGGGTGATGACAGTGTCTTTCACTCTAATGAGGTGACTCCTGACGGGCTCCTCAACGTGTTAGTGATGATTGTGTCTACATGATGAAGCCTTCATAAAAATCCCAAAGATACTAGGTTCAGGGATCTTCTGGGTTGCTAAACAAAGTGGAAGTGCTGGGAAAGTGGTGTGGCTGAGAGAGCTTGGATGCCCCACACTACTTCCCACATACCTGTCCTTCTGTATCTCTTCCTTGGCTGTTCTTCTGTATTCTTTGTCATATTCTTTTAAAATAAATTCGTAAATAGTAATTAAAGTCTTTTCCTGACTTCTGTTAAAAGCTGTAGAAAATGAATTGAACCTGAGGAGGTGGTTACAGGAACTCTGGTTTATAGCTGATCAGTCAGAAGTATAGGTTTAACAGCCTGGACCCTGGACTTGCTGTTAGCTTCTGAGGATGCGGGCAGCTTTGTGAGACTGAGCCCTTACCTTGAGGCATAAGACGCTCTTAATAGATAGTGTCAGAATTGAATTCAATTGTAGGACACACTGATGGTGTCACAGAATCGCTTGGTGTTTGGAAAACCCCCACACATCTGGTGTCAGAAGTATTGTGAGTCTCATACACACTTCCCAATATTCATTGCAGCACTATTTACAATAGTCAGGATATGAAAGCAACTAAATGTCCATCCACAGAGCAATTGTTTGTTACAGAGAACTGATTCTGACTCCATGTTGGGACTGTTTATTTGATTTGCCTTTTGTTGCTGTTGTTATTATAATCATACATAATGGACTGCCTCAAAAGACCCTGCCCTCGACCTGACTTAAAGTGCCTTTGTTCACCTCAGAGAGAGATAATCTGACCCTGCTCACCTGTGAATAGAAGGGATTACCACACCCCTTCTAAAGGCTGGCTCTTCCCAAAGATATTTTGCAAGACTGCAGACCCTTTTTACTTTACCTCCTCACTGCCTCTTCCTCTCTATTCTGCCTTTTGACTTTAGTTCTGCATTGCTTCTCAAATCTCTAGTTCTGTGAAAGGACCTGCATCCAGACCAGGACAAGATGCTTTCTTTGAGACATTAGTCTGCCGTCTTCTTGGTCAGCCAGCTTTCCAAATAATGTATTCTTTGCCTCAACACCTCCGTCTCGGATTCATTGGCCTGTCATGTGGTGAGCAGAGCAAGCTTGGACTTGGTAAAAGAACGGATAAAGAAGATGTGGTGCATATATACAATGGGATGTTTCTTGGCCATAAAAAGAATGAAATAATGCCATTTACAGCAACATGGATGGATCTAGAGATTTTTGTACCGAGCGAAATAGACAAGAAATATACTGAGCGAAAAGTCAAAGACAAGTATATGATATCACTTATATGTGGAATCTAAAAAAAAAAAAATGCTACAAATGAACTTGTTTACAAAACAGAAATAGAGTCACTGATGTAAAAAACGAACTTATGGTTGCAGGGGAGGGATAAATTGGGAGATTGGGATTGTCATATACACACTACTATATATAAAATAGATGACTAAAAAGGAAGGACCTACTGTATAGCATAGGGAACCCAACTCAATACTCTGTAATGACATATATGGGAAAAGAACCTAAAGAAGGGTTGATTTATGTGTGTGCATAACTGATTCACTTTGCTATAGAGCAAAAACTACAGAGCATTGTAAATCAACTATACTCTAATAAAAATTTTTAAATGTGAAATATTTGAGTCTGATAGTAACATGAGAGTAAAGGAGAAACACAGGAATAGTATAGATTTTCTTTACATTATCCATTATTCTTAGAAAAGCCATGTTCATATTTAATATATTGCATGTTTTACTCCGCCATATGATTTTTAGGATTATTTCTAAATTTCATTTAAAACCTATTGGGATTATTTTGGATCATACTGGCTCAATAGATGAATATATTATAGAGTTACTTAGTAAAATCCAAGATATTCAGTTAAATTTGAAGTTCAGATAATCAAAATATATGTATATATTTGTATAATTGTTGTATGTATATAATTTTGTAGTATAAGTACAGCCCATATAGGGCTTCCATGTTGACTCAGATGGTAAAGAATCTACCTACAATGCAGGAGACCCAGGTTCGATCCCTGGGTCAGGAAAATCCCTTGGAGAAGGGAATGGCTACCCACTCCAGTATTCTTGCCTGGAGAATTCCATGGACAGAGGAGCCTGGTAGGCTACAGTCCATGGGATCACAAAGAGTATAGTACTTGGGACATATTTATACAAAAGAGCCTTTTTATTATTCATTTGAAATTGAAGTTTAACTATTTTCTATTCTAATTTGATAACTCTGGCAATGTAATTTGGGAAGAAATGACATCTTTAAAATACTGTCACCATTTTCACAAATACTATATCCTCTCCATCTATTTAGTGTTTGTATCACTAAATCATTGTGGTTGTATATCTGTCTCATTTTGTTAGATTTATTCCTAGGTGACTTAAAATTTTTCAAGTTATTTTAAATGAGAAAATTTGTTACTGTCCAGAAATTCTATTAATTTTTGTTTAGTGATCTCATATTTAGCAGTCTTGTTGAACTTTATTAATACATTTGTCTATAAACTATCCTGAATTTTTGTATTTACAATGCTGCTGCTGCTGCTGCTAAGTCACTTCAGTCGTGTCTTACTCTGTGCGACCCCATAGACGGCAGCCCACCAGGCTCTCCTGTCCCTGGGATTCTCCAGGCAAGAACATTGGAGTGGGTTGCCATTTCCTTCTCCAATGCATGAAAGTGAAGAGTGAAAGTGAAGTTGCTCCATTGTGTCCGACTCTTCAAAACCCCATGGACTGCAGCCTACCAGGCTCCTCTGTCCAAGGGATTTTCCAGGCAAGAGTACTGGAGTGGGGTGCCATTGCCTCATCTATGTATTTACAATAACATCACTTAAAAAGAATGAGCTTTATTTGGTTCTTTCTAATCCATATTTTTTTATCGTGTTTTAAAATAAATATATATATATTTAAATTTGGCTACACTGGGTCTTAATTGTGGCACACGGGATCTTTAGTTGCAGCATGTGAACTCTTAGCTGCAGTTTGCAAACTCTTAGTTTCAGCATGTGTGATCTAGTTTGCTGACCAGGTATTGAACCCAGGCCCCCTGCATTGGAAGCTCTGTTTTAGCCACTGGACCACTATGTAAGTCCCTAATCCATATCGTTTTTTTTTTTTTTTTTTTTTAACTGCACAGAAAGGATCTCCAGTACAATGCTGGGAAGAAGTGGTAATAGCAGGTATCTTTGTCTTGTTTCAATTAAAAAAAAATCATGTCTATAATTTTATCAAACTTTTATGTTTATTGAAGGTCTTTAATAGATAATTCCTATCAGGCTAAAATTTTTCTATTTCTAGTTTGCTAAGAGTTAATCATTATTACATTGAATGGGTATTTAAACAACAAAAATACTTTCTGTATCAATAGAGATCATCATATGGTAGTTTTCCCCTTTAATTTCTCAATGTGGTAAATATAGTAACAGATTTCCAGATATTCTCAACTTAGTCAAGGCATACACAGAAACAAACACACATAAACACTGGTGGATTCCATTCGTTAATAGTTTGTTTAGAGGGGTTTTTATCCCATGTGACATCAGCTTATAATTTTTCTTTCTTGTAGTATTTGTATCTGACTTTGGAGTGAAGGCTTTCTTGGCTTTATAAAATGAAGTCATTAGAGAGGGGTTTCTGTTTTTACTGTCCTTTAAAATAGTTTGTATAATTTTAGATTGATCTTTTCCTTGAAACAAAATTCTCAAATTTCAGCCTGCCTTGTGTACAGACTCCTTGGCTCTCACTTGGGATTGCTCATTTAGTGGGTGTGAAGTGGAACTTGAGAATTTGTGGGTCTAACAAGTTCTCAGGTGATGCTCCTGCTCATGTTCTAAGGGCTCAACTTCAAAAACTACTGCTTTAAGTATTTGGTAAAATTTATTCATAAAATCTGATGGGCCAGGTTGTTCAGTTTTGTGTTCTTAAGTAATGAGTGCCTTTGAAACTATTAATTCATTGTAGATCTAATTCTAGTCTAGTTTTCTTTTGGGTCTATATGGAAAGGTATAGCTCTCTAAGAAATTGTCCACAATTTCACTTATGTCAATAGAATTATTCAGGATAGTCTCTTATCATGTTTTAAGTCTTGGAGCTTTGTGCTCTAGTTTTCAATTCTAATAATATGTGTTTGTGACTTTTCTCCAGTGGTGTGCTGGAGCTGGTTTGTGCCAGCTGCCCAGAGCCACTTATATGCTCTCTTCCTAATGTGTACAGTGACATAATGTCAATAGATTAAAATCAGCAAAAGTGCAAATATTTACACTATAGGAATCAGAAATCTTACAATTTAGAGTCTACCTCCACCCCAGAGAGAGCTGATTAACCAGCATAACTCCCTCTCTCTTCCTTTGCCCACTCTTTTTCTCCCCTTTTCCCTCTCATCTTTTCCATCAAACTTATTACATATTTTTCTGTTTTATTCAGTTCAGTTCAGTTCAGTTCAGTTCAGTTGCTCAGTTGTGTCTGACTCTTTGCAACCCCATGAACTGCAGCACACAGGCCTCCCTGTCCATCACCAACTCCCTGAGTTTACTCAAACGCATGTCCATCGAGTCGGTGATGCCATCCAATGATCTCATCCTCTGTCACCCCTTCTCCTCCTGCCCGCAATCCCTCCCAGCATCAGAGTCTTTTCCAATGAGTCAACTCTTTGCATGAGGTGGCCAAAGTACTGGGGTTTCAGCTTTAGCATCAGTCCTTCCAATGAAGACCCAGGACTAATCTCCTTTAGAATGGACTGGTTGGATCTCCTTGCAGTCCAAGGGACTCTCAAGAGTCTTCTCCAACACCACAGTTCAAAAGCATCAATTCTTTGGTGCTCAGCTTTCTTCACAGTCCAGCTCTCACATCCATACATGACCACAGGAAAAACCATAGCCTTGACTAGACGGACCTTTAGTTGGCAAAGTAATGTCTCTGCTTTTGAATATGCAATCGAGGTTGGTCATAACTTTTCTTCCAAGGAGTAAGCGTCTTTTAATTTCATGGCTGCAGTCACCATCTGCAGTGATTTTGGAGCCCAAAAAATAAAGTCTGACACTGTTTCCACTGTTTCCCCATCTATTTCCCATGAAGTGATGGGACCGGATCCCACATGATCTTCGTTTTCTGAATGTTGAGCTTTAAGCCAACTTTTTCACTCTCCTCTTTCACTTTCATCAAGAGGCTTTTTAGTTCCTCTTCACTTTCTGCCATAAAGCTGGTGTCATCTGCATATCTGAGGTTATTGATATTTCTCCTGGCAATCTTGATTCCAGCTTGTACTTCATTCAGCCCAGTGTTTCTCATGATGTACTCTGCATAGAAGTTAAATAAGCAGGGTGACAATATACAGCCTAGACATACTCCTTTTCCTATTTGGAACCAGTCTGTTGTTCCATGTCCAGTTCTAACTGTTGCTTCCTGACCTGCATATAGGTTTCTCAAGAGGCAGGCCAGGTGGTCTGTTATTCCCATCTTTCAGAATTTTCCTCAGTTTATTGTGATCCACACAGTCAAAGGCTAGTTTTGTCAAAAAAATAATTTTTGATTATTTAATTCTCTGGTTTGTATCTTTGTTTCTTAGAGTAATAGATATTTGATCTTAGTTATAATTTTCCTTATCTATTTTTAGGATTTATCCTATTATTTTTCTAAGTTCTTAGATGGATGATTGACTCATTCATTTTTAGTTTCTCTTGTTTTGTAACATAATAATTTTCCTCTGAAAACTGTTTAGATTGAACTCCACATGTTTTGCTTTATGGGAGTCTAGTTGTAATTCATGACCTAATATTTGATAATAAACACTGTCCATTATGATTTCCTCTTTGACTCATGACTTATCTAGACTCCTGCTCATTTAAATGCCTAGATATTTGTTACTATATTTTTATTTGTTTATTTTTTAGGCTATACATTATTGGTTTTTCATTTTGTAGCAGAGTAGTTATGGAACACAGTGTATGTTATTCATTTTGGGGCATTTGTTGAGACTACTTTGTTGTCTGGAACCTAGTCAGCATTTGAAAATGTCTCATTTGAGCTTGAAAAGAATGTGCATCCACTAGTACACTGATTTAGTACCTTCACTAAGTTATTAATTTTGTTGCTCACATCTTTTAAAAAATGTTTTAAAATTAACTATCAGTAGTGTTAAGTCATTCAGTATTGTCTGACTCTTTGTGATCTCTTGGACTGTAGCCTGCCATGCTCCTCTGTCCATGCAATTCTCCAGCAAGAATACTGGAGTGGGTTGCCATGCCTTTCTCCAGGGCTCAAGAACTTTCTTTCCCACTCAAGAACTGAATCCAGGCCTCCTGAATTGAAGGCAGATTCTTTATTGTCCGAGCTACCAGTAAACCCCTAAGCATCAGTAACTATGCATAACTGTCAGTTTCTTGGAGACAGGTATTAAAATACCTGTCTCCATTGTGCAGATACCTTGTCACACTTCAATTTTCCTTTCTGCCTGTGAATTCCAGCCTCCACTGATATATCTGATTGAATACTCCATGGGCTGAGACCTAGCTTCACCTTTGTTCTCTCAGTTCAGTTCAGTCGCTCAGTCATGTCCGACTCTTTGCGACCCCATGAATCACAGCACGCCAGGCCTCCCTGTCCATCACCATCTCCCGGAGTTCACTCAGACTCATGTCCATCGAGTCTGTGATGCCATCCAGCCATCTCATCCCTGGTCGTCCCCTTCTCCTCCTGCCCCCAATCCCTCCCAGCATCAGAGTCTTTTCCAATGAGTCAACTCTTCGCATGAGGTGGCCAAAGTACTGGAGCTTCAACTTTAGCATCAGTTCTTCCAAAGAAATCCCAGGGCTGATCTCCTTTAGAATGGACTGGTTGGATCTCCTTGCAGTCCAAGGGACTCTCAAGAGTCTTCTCCAACACCACAGTTCAAAAGCATCAATTCTTTGGTGCTCAGCCTTCTTCACAGTCCAACTCTCACATCCATACATGACCACAGGAAAAACCATAGCCTTGACTAGATGGACCTTAGTCAGCAAAGTAATGTCTCTGCTTTTGAATATACTATCTAGGTTGGTCATAACTTTTCTTCCAAGGAGTAAGCATCTGTTAATTTTATGGCTGCAGTCACCATCTGCAGTGATTCTGGAGCCCAAAAAAATAAAGTCTGACACTGTTTCCACTGTTTCCCCATCTATTTCCCATGAAGTGATGGGACCGGATGCCATGATCTTTGTTTTCTGAATGTTGAGCTTTAGGCCAACTTTTTCTCTCTCCTCTTTCACTTTCATCAAGAGGCTTTTTAGCTCCTCTTCACTTTCTGCCATAAGGGTGGTGTCATCTGCATATCTGAGGTTCTTGTTATTTCTCCTGGCAATCTAGATTCCAGCTTGTGTTTCTTCCAGTCCAGCATTTCTCATGATGTACTCTGCATATAAGTTAAATAAGCAGGGTGACAATAGACAGCCTTGATGCACTCCTCTTCCTATTTGGAACCAGTCTGTTGTTCCATGTCCAGTTCTAATTGTTGCTTCCTGACCTGCATACAGCTTTCTCAAGAGGCAGGTCAGGTGGTCTGGTATTCCCATCTCTTTCAGAATTTTCCACAGTTTCTTGTGATCCACACAGTCAAAGGCTTTGGCATAGTCAATAAAGCAGAAATAGACGTTTTTCTGGAACTCTCTTGCTTTTTCCATGATCCAGAGGATGTTGGCAATTTGATCTCTGATTCCTCTGCCTTTTCTAAAACCAGCTTGAACATCAGGGAGTTCACGGATCACGTATTGCTGAAGCCTGGCTTGAAGAAATTTGAGCATTACTTTACCAGCATGTGAGATGAGTGCAATTGTGCGGTAGTTTGAGCATTCTTCGGCATTGCCTTTCTTTGGAATTGGAATGAAAACTGACCTTTTCCAGTCCTGTGTCCACTGCTGAGTTTTCCAAATTTGCTGGCATATTGAGTGCAGCACTTTCACAGCATCATCTTTCAGGATCTGAAACAGCTCAATTGGAATTCCATCACCTCCACTAGCTTTGTTCGTAGTGATGCTTTCTAAGGCCCACTTGACTTCACATTCCAGGATGTCTGGCTCTAGAATTAGTGATCACATCATCATGACTATCCGGGTCGTGAACATCTTTTTTGTACAGTTCTTCTGTGTATTCTTGCCACCTCTTCTTAATATCTTCTACTTCTGTTATGTCCATACCATTTCTGTCCTTTATTGAGCCCATCTTTGCATGAAATGTTCCCTTGGAATCTCTAATTTTCTTGAAGAGATCTCTAGTCTTTCCCATTCTGTTGTTTTCCTCTATTTCTTTGCATTGATCGCTAAGGAAGGCTTTCTTATCTCTTCTTGCTCTTCTTTGGAACTCTGCATTCAGATGCCTATATCTTTCATTTTCTCCTTTGCTTTTCGCCTCTCTTCTCTTCACAGCTATTTGTGAGGCCTCCCCAGACAGCCGTTTTGCCTTTTTGCGTTTCTTTCCCAGGGGGACGGTCTTGACCCCTGTCTCCTGCACAATGTCCCGAACTCGCTTTATTTCTGTGTTTTCGGCTCCTGGAGTTTTCCTGTCTTCTTTTCAAGCTGAAAGTTGTGCTAAGCCAGTAAAAAAATATTTCATTCAGAATTTCCTTTATTGTCAGAGGGAAACCATCTATACTAGCTAGGTTTGCTGTGTTTGTTCCTGCTTTTCTTCTGCTTTCCAATTCTGCCTTGAATTTCAACCAAGAGAAATATTCCAACGTTTATGTTTATTAATTCCACTCACCCGTGTCTCCCTTATTTTCACTTACTGCATACTTTTTTCTAATCTCTTGGATTGGACTCCTTATTTTCTTGTCATTATTTTGTACTAATTTTGTAAAAGCACTCAAGAATTTTGACTTTTCCATGAAGAATTTTCTAAGGAGAGGTATATGCCTTGAATATCATTTTCTTGGTTTTCATTTGTAGCATTGCTTTTTGTCCCTCTGCATTAGAAACCTATCTTTCAGTTTTGAACAGTGAAGATAGTGGTAGAGAACAATCTATTTGGCACCGTTGAACAAGAGATCTGAGTTTATTTTAATCTAGAGATATATGATGACAAGAATGCTGCAAGGCAAAATTGACAAAAAAAAAAAAAAAGGAAACACTGCCAAGAAATATCACATACATCTATTAAAAAAAAACTTTTTGGGGGAGTATCGTTGATTTACAATGTTGTTAGTTTCAGATGTACAGCAGATTTAACCTGTTATACATATACATATATCCACTCTTTTTTAGCTTCTTTTCCCATGTAGGCTATTGCACAGTTCTGAGAAGAGTTCCTTGTGCTATTCAGCAGGCCATTATTAGTTATCTATCTTACATATAGTAGTGTGTATATATCAATCCCAGTCTTCTCAGTTATCCTTACTTCCTGTTACTCCCGGTAACCATAGGTTTATTTTCTCCATCTGTAATTCTGTGTCTGTTTTGTATTTGTAGCTTTTTTTTTCAAGATACCATATGTAAGTGATATCATATGATGTTTGTCTTTCTCTGTCTGACTTACTTCACTCGGTATGACAATCTCTATATCCATTCATGTTGCTGCAAATGGCATTATTTTGTTCTTTCTTATGGCTGAGGAAATTTTCTATGGTATATACATACCATGTCTTCTTTATCCATTCCTCCATGTTGATGGACATAGAGGAGTGGATAAATGTTGATGGACATTTAGGTTGCTTCTATGTCTTGGTTATTGTAAATAATGCTGCAAATTGGGATGCATGTATCTTTTCAAATTATGGGTTTCTTTGGATATATGCCGAGGAGTGGGATTGCTGGATCATATGGTAGCTCTATCTTTAGTTTTTAAAGGAACCTCCATACTTTTCTCCCTAGTGATTGTACCAGTTTACATTCCTACCAACAGTGTAGGAGGGTTCCCTTTTCTTCAAACCCTTTCCAGCACTATTGTTTGTAGATTTTTTGATGATGGCCGTTCTGACCTGTGTGAGGTGATACATCACTGTAGTTTTGATTTGCATTTCTGAGTCTGGTGGGCTGCTGTCTATGGGGTCGCACAGAGTTGGACACGACTGAAGCGACTTAGCAGCAGCAGCAGCAGCAGCAGCAGCAATGATTAGTGATGTTGAGCATCTTTTCATGTGTTTTTTAGCCATCTGTATGTCTTCTTTGGAGAAATGTTTATTTAGATCTTCCTCCAATTTTTTGATTTTTTTTTTTTTTTTGATATTGAGCTGCATGAGCTGTTTGCATGTTTTGGAGCTTAAACCCTTGTCAGTTGCCTCTTTTATAAATTAAATATCACATAAATCTTGATGAAAATCAAGTTTCCAGAGTTTCAAAGTAAATCTTTAAAATTTGTACTTCATACATCTATAAATTCTCAGAATTTAAAAGGGAAAATTGGCTTTTACTTATATTTAAAAAATTTTGTGAGCACATAATTTTTTAAAAATACAATTTAAAATTTTTAGCTAGAACTTTCTCTTCCAGTCACAATGAACTAATAGAGAACAGATTGCCTTCAAGAACAGAAACACACACCCCTTGCCTTAAACAATTAGAAAAAGAGACACATGAGAAATACATGGTTTTGGACATTGGACAGCAAATAGCACAGGACCATGACTCCTGAGAGAAGGGAAATAAACAGTGCAAGACTTATGTTTTTACCACTTTATTCTCACAGATAGTTTTCATGCTGCAATATAGTTAGAGGAAACTGAATAACCAAGGCCTTACTAAATTGAAGAGAAAAAAAGTAAGAGTTTGGGAGCCTGAATTGACTAGAATTTGCTGCTAAAATTTCTGAAGAGATAAAAAGCTGCACAAAAAGAGTTCCATAGGTTTTTCAGAGGGATCTCTTGAGGTTTTAGCTGAAAAGCAACCTACACATAAATAAGAAAAACTATCTGAGGATCATAGAAAGAACTGTCATGAAGAAGTAAGCAGAATATTTCCTAGAGATCACTCATGGTTGGGAATTGTTCATGTTCTTACCAACAAATGTGTAAATACCATACAATACAAAGTTCATCAGATGGCATTCTCAGAAGAGCATCACGTTAGTGGGACTACTTTAGCTCTAGACTGAAGGCTACTTTGGACATTGTTCTGATGACCTCCTATTTAGCCTGTTGATGAAGGAGAGTGACTTAACCTTAAATAGTATGAAGTGGCCAAACATATGACACTCAACAATGGACAGAGGAGATTGGCAGAGGTTTACTGGCCACATACACTCACAGCTTGGGAGTGGACATGTGTGCATGCTAAGTCGCTTCAATTGTGTCTGACTCTTTGCAATGCTATGGATGTGTAGCCCACCAGGCTCCTCTGTCCATGGGTTTCTCTAGGCAAGAATACTGGAATGGGTTGCCCTCCTCCAGGGGTTCTTCCCAACCCAGGGATTGAACCCAAGTCTCCATAGGCCATAGAGGAATACATGGAGGGGGGTGCATGTGGGGGCAAAGTAATCCCAAAGGGCCAGGGGAAGCAGTTTCCAGGCTGTGGAGAGGGAGGAAATTGTTAAATTGAAAGACGTCAATTACCAAAGCTCTCTCAAGCAGGAACAGATAATTTTAATGCTCCTACATCTGTTAAAGAGATAACAATTATATAATTATATAATTATATAACAATTATATAACTTCCCACAAAGATAGTAAAGCTACCACTAAATTGATACCAAAACCAAGCAAAGTTGTGCCAAGAAACAAAATAAAACAATTAAGAAAACTATGGAGCAACATGCCTCATAACCATCTATAAAAAACTCCAAACAAAAGTTTAGCAAATTGAGCCCCTAAATATATTAAATGGATAATATATCATAATGAAATGGATTTTAGCCTAGGAATAGAAAGCTGATTTTACAGAAAATAAAACAATGTATTCACTAAATTACAAGTTAAAAAAGAAAAATCATGTCAAAAACATCTCAACAAATGGAAAGAATGCTTGAGAAAATTACATCTATTCCTTGTAAAAATACTAGCAAAGAAATAACAGAAGCATACTCCCACAACCTGAAAAAGGAAATCTGTAAACAAAACAAAACAAAAACAAAACCTACAGCTGATGTCATACTTAATGGTAAAAGAACAAATGTTTTTTCTCTAAGGGCAGGAACAAGACATAAATGTTGGCTCTTCCTAAATTCATCATTGGGAGGAAGGGCTACCTCATGACAGAGTTGCATATCTGAAGTGAAATTTCCCTTGTTTATATCTGTAAGAATACATGCAAGTGACTAACTGTTTATTGCTCAGTGATAGAATGAATAGAGAGGTCACGAATAGGGAGGTCACGAAAAGGGAGGTCACGAAAAGGGAGGTCAGGAATAGGGAGGTCACATATAGGAGGATTCCTTCCCAGAAGCCAAAAGAATACAACCTTTCCATGCTTTTTAAGAACTTTTGGTTACCCTGACAATTTTTAACAAATGATTATTTTATTTTCAATCCCAAATTCTACCTCACATTGATTCAATTTGAATTCAGTTCAACCAAATTCTACATAGTATTAGCCCAAAGTCTTTTTGTTTTGCTTAAGAGGAGATGATTTTTTTTAGGGAAGTTACATTGAAAAAAAAAAACCAAAACACTGGTCTGGAAATAAAAGTTCTGATTGTGATCTTGGTTCTGCCATTTAGGCAATTACCTTATCTCTTCTTAGCCTCAATTTCTCATCCAATAAGTAAGTAAAAGGCTAGACTCAAAAGATTCTCTAACTTTCTTCCAGCATAGAGTTTTTCTTTCTTTTTTTTTTTTAAAAGAAGTATTTAACAGTATCTTTCATACCTTAACAGGCAACAAAATCACCCAGTGAATTTGTTAAAACAGATTCCTGATTTCTGCATTGAGAGTTTCTGATTCAGTGGATCTGTGGTAAAGCCAGATACTTTGCATTTTTGACAAATTCTGAGGTAAAGATGCTATTGTGGTCTTCAGACTATACTTGGAGTAACACTGGTCTAAACTCTAGAAATTATAGTTGCAATTCTGTTTCAAGACACTAGATGATAAATTTTTTAATTAAAACTAGTCAGAAATACTCCAGTAAGGACAGTGTTTTGAAGAGTTCATCATAAAAATATTTCTGTTGCTATAAAAAGCCAGTATTTATTATTTTATATTATCATCTGGTTTTGGTTGGTTAATGAAGTACATGCTAAGTTTATGTGTATGCTTTAGCAAACTTAATCCTTTTTATTGAATAACTTTTATGCACAAAGATTCTTGATTTGTATTTTGGGCTATATTTTAAGCATAGGTTAATGTCTTTAATCTTTCATGAACTCATTAGTAAGTGAGGGAGGCAGGCAGAAAACAAACAACTTTATATAAAGCATCAAATAAAAATGTTAAATAGTTCTTTAAAAACAGAGGAGGATGAAGCAGAGATTAATTCTAACTGAAGTGTACAGAGAAGAGCTAACAAATAATATGTTACAACCTGGTGACCAGATCCTGGTCATAGAGAAAGTAGAAAAATCTAGTGTAAGGGAACCTATAAAATAGATATGGGGAGGCCTGTTTTATTTTTTAATATTTGCTTGACTTATCAGGTCTTGGCTGTGGGACAAGTTACGTCACACGGGATCTTTCATTGCAGAGCAGGGGCTCAGTAGTTACTCTGTCTCATGTTCCCCAACCAGGGATTGAACCTTTATCTCCTGCATTGCAAGGCAGATTTTTAACCACTGGACCACCAGAGAAGTCCCTATAGGGACCTATTTTAAGTTCTCTTCTATATTAGAAGACTCACTTTTAGGGGTCTTTCTTTTGTAGTGCTACACAGATTTTTCAAGTGTATTCCTTTTAAATATACTGGGGATGACCTAGAAATAATCCTTCAAGCAGTCATTATGATCTTAAAAAGTCACTTTTAAATCTATCGCTTCTCATTAACAGTAATATCTTCTACATTTTCATGTTAATGAAGAATGGATAAGCAAATAGATAATCAGTGAAATCATACACTAGTCAAATCAAATTTGCAATAGAATGAACAATATTTCTAAAAATAAATTTTGGTGAAAACTTCAACGTAATGTGTGTTCTCTGATTTAAGGAGAGTACATAATCATATGAGTTATACATATAAACTATCCACATAATCCTGCTGCTGCTGCTGCTAAGTCTCTCCAGTCGTGTCCGACTCTGTGAGACCCCATAGACGGCAGCCCATCAGGATCCCCCGTCCCTGGGATTCTCCAGGCAAGAACACTGGAGTGGGGTGCCATTTCCTTCTCCAATCCACATAATATTCATGCAATTATATGAGTTGAACTATAAAATAAGTAAAATATTAGAAATTAAAGTTCCAGAGGTGAAGAGGTTTGACTGGATTCAAGGGCTACACCTGTAGGTTTTATTCTTTTCCTCTAGTTCCCTACTTGCATTGTGATCTTGAATTGTTATGGTATTCATAATGATTGGTACAATATGTTGAATGACTATTATGTGTTATCCACATAACATGCATTTTCTTGAATAATGCCAACAATCCTACAAAATAAATATTACTAACTTCATATTAAATATAAAATTAAAAAGTTACTTTTCAAATGGCATAGTAGATTTATACTTGACTCCAGAGTGAGTACTTTGCCCATACCACTTACTTTGTTTCAAATTATTCTATTTTCACCTTGGAAGAAGAAAATCCTGCTGATTTAATTACTAATTGGTCAGTACTGTCAGCTTCCCTGGTGGCTCAGTGGTAAAGACTCCACCTGCCAATGCAGGAGACACAAGAGATGCAGGTTTGATCCCTGAGTCATGAAGATCCCCTGAGCAAGAAATGGCACTCCACTCCAAAATTATTGCCTGGAGAATTCCATTGACAGAGGAGCCTGGCAGGTTACAACTACAGTTCATGGGGTTGCAAAAAGTTGGACGTGACTGAGCAACAGTACTGTTATCAGGCATGTATCCACTTTGTGTGTGACTTCAAAAAAAAAAAAAGTCTTTGTTTGTTTGGCTGCACCAGGTCTTAGTTGAGGCATGCAAGATCTAGTTCCCAAGCCAGGGACTGAACTCCAGCCCTTGCATTAGGGGCGAGGAGTCTCAGCCCCCAACCACTGGACCAACCACCAAGGAAGTCCTCGTCGTCCTTGTCTGTGTCTTCCAATTAACAAATCAAGCAGGGACTGGGGGAATAAGAGGGTGGAGGAATTGGTGGACGTGGAGTACATCTCTCTCCTTGGATACATCAGGACCAAATCAAGCAGAAGAGTTATCCTGACGGTGCTATATGTGGGTGCGTGCGTGCATGCTAAGTCTCTTCAGTAGTGTCTGACTCTTTGAGACCCTATGGACTGTAGCCAGCCAGGCTCCTCTGTCCAAGGGGTTCTCCAAGCAAGAATACTGGGGTGGGTAGCCATGCTCTTCTCCAGGGGATCTTCCTGACTCAGGGACGGACCCTGGGTCTCCTGCATTGCAGGCAAATTCTTCACTGTCTGAGCCACCAGGGAAGCCCCCAGTGGTTCCTTTCAAATCACACCAACAAAGCCAGTCCTGCACTAGATAAAGGTTTCTTTGCCTGAATTCCAGTTCCCAGTCCCCTTTAGTGGCCCATCTTCCCATTCTTCCTGAGTTCTGCTTGTTTATGTGTATGCATGCTCTTTCCTGTCTTGGTTTGTATATTGATCTGTCTTTATAAAATGCACTTTATAAAGTACATGCCTCTTCATATGTGTGGACCTCTCTTTGTGATTGTGTTACCGTATGAATTTTTTAATATCAATTTCCTGTTGCCTCTCTGGGATGTGTTTGTGCTTCTCTCTGTTCATACCTTCCTGCCCAATCCTTTATCTTTATGTATGGGTCAGTTTTTACGTGTTGAATTCAGTTTCTCTTTTTTTCTTTTTCTGTCTCTGCCACATTCTACTTACTTCTCTCACTCTCTCCCAGGGCAGGTAGTACAGCAGAGTGGATTAGGAGACATACACTGAAGTCAGATTGCCTGGGACCAGACCTCAGCTCTGCCACATACTGTGAGATGACCTTGGACAAATATCTTCACATCTCAGAGTTGCAATTTTCCCATTTGAAGTATGCTGCTGATAATAGAGCCCAATCATAGACACAGACAACTTTGAGATGGTCTGTCAAAAACTGTTTAGGACTCCAAGTTCACCCACAGAACCGTCCCTCCTGGAATGCCATCTGTCAGAGGTGTCACTCCAAAAGAAAGCTTGCAATCCCTCCACAGTTAAGCCTGGATGGAGAATCTTTCTAACATATTCAGTCTTTGTGCCTTGGAAGAGAGAAAAAAGTTTATCAGTTTCTCTTCTATTCGAGATAACATATAGTCTTAGGCCAAGTTTCTGAGAAGCACAGGAGCCCCCAGGTTCATGATTTGTAAAGGAAGTGCTCAGAGACCACAGGAAGGGAGCCATGTTAGCAGGACAGGGAAGCGAAAGAAACCAGGGAGGAGCCTCACAGGCTGATTTGAGGGAATGTCACGTTCTCCAGAATGTGACTTTCTCCTCAACATTTGTCCTGCCTGGAGGGGGAAAGAACTGGGCTTTCATATTTCTATGTCAGTAGTTATAAGGGCTGGGACCACGGGAGGTACAGGAGCTCTCAGGTGCCTTCGCTTCTTCGCTCCAAGTCTACAGGCAAACAGCTTCAGGTGGCCTTAGGCAGTTTCCTGAGGAGACTCAGGGACAGGCTAGAAACGGGCAGAGGGCCACTCCGGGAAGGAAATGGGGACCCAAGGAGCTCTAGGCAGAACACTGAGAATATGCCCAGCCCTACACATAGCAAAATGCAGGATGAATTCATAACATTTTAGAAAGAAAATTTGAACAGGTTCAAATGTACTTGTACTTTAAAATTTTAGTCCTTCATAAGTGCTGGTGCTTTAACACAGGTGGCATTTTCCACATCTGGTTGTCTTACTTCTTGAGTCGTGACAACACATACCTAGTAAGATTAGACACTAGTTCCATTTTTTCAAGAATAGTAACTACAGTCTGTCTGAAACTTAATTCAGACTCACTTTTCTTATAATTATACTTACAAGTTGGCACAAGTGATAATGATGTAGGAAAGAGACGAGGTTTTCCAAGGTTAATGCATATCACAGACTCAACATTTTCGGGTTAAGAAGTCTTCTAAATGAGGGTGTGGTGGTGGTTTATTCACTAAGTTGTGTCCGACTTTTGTGACCCTGTAGCCTGCCAGGCTCCTCTGTCCACGGAATTCTCCAGGTAAGAATACTGGGGTGGGTTGTCATTTCCTTCTCCAGGGGATCATCCTGATCCAGGGATCAAACCCAGGTCTCCCACATTACAGGCAGATTGTTTTCCCACTGAGCTACGAGGGAAGCCCAAATGAGGGGGCAAGAGGTAACTTCTAATGACTGCTGGGCTCTCTGACAGGAGCCAGGCCACTACAAAACAATGGAAGTTAAGGGAGATGCCATCTCTTACTGATTCTTTGATTTCAAATGTACCAAATGGATCATTCAGTTCACTCCTAGGCCCTGGAAAGCCTTTCCCCACCTCATTCCAGAGGCCCAGAAAAGGCCAAGCAATGAGGCAGTAAAGTTTATACTTGGCAGCCTCGGTCTCTCTTTTCTGAGCCTTTTGTTTGTTTGTTTGTTTGTTTGTTTTCCTTAGCTGGGGCTCCTGAGAATTTATCCTCAACCAATAGAGAAGTAAATTGAGTTTTAACTATGTTTAACCTCTTTGGTGTTGTGTGCGAAGCTGTTAAATAGACACATCTTCAACTACTATGGTCTGTGTTGATGTAGGACATGTCATATATGATACTCATGTTTTAATCAATATCTAAGTTTTTAGCAACCCATCTGGAGATAACTCATCTTACCAATGTCTACAGAACATTTCTCTCTGAGAATTTTCTTTTTTTCTTCCTTTCTTTCTTTCTGTTTTCTTCCCTCACTCCTTCTCTCCCTTCTTTCCTATCCATCCATCCATCCAGGGAAGAAACAGATAGGAGACAGAGAGAGAAGGAGGGAGCGAGAGGGGGAAGGAGAGAGAGAAGGCACATTTCAAGGTTAAGAAGTAAAGCAGGCTGCAAGCATTTTATGGAACAAATTAGAGGAATCAACTCTCCATAGAAATCAACTGGTAGTGAAATCTGAGCATGTGGATAGAAAAAATGAAGATACTCTGAAAATAGTAATGAGGGCTTTCAAATAAGAAATACACAAATCCCAGTGTAGGTGGCCTGATAAAACTATCACAGCCATAGAAGAGAATATAAGAGAATTCCAGATTGAAGCAGTATATGTACTATGTATTCTCATCTACACTGACTAAAATGCTCTCATAAGCTCCTCAGTAAAAAAGAACTAAACATCTAGTTTAGAAGTATATCAGTCATGTCTGACTCTTGTGACCCCAGTGCTGTAGCCCACCAGGCTCCACTGTCCATGGGATTTCCCAGGCAAGGACACTGTCGTTTCCTTCTCCAGGGTCTCATCCTGATCTGGGAATAGACCTGCATCTCTTATGTCTTCTGTGTTGTAAATGATCTCCTACATTGCAGGCAGATGCTTTACTGCTGAGCCACCAGGCACAGCTGTATAAAAGTATATGAGTGTGTGAGTGTGCATATATACATATGTGTGAACTGCAACTGACTTTCATGGAAAGAGACACGGTTAGCCAAGACAGGACACTTTAGTTCTACTCTTAACAGGTGAAAGTGAAAGTGACTCAGTTGTGTCCAACTCTTTGTGACCCCGTGGACTGTAGCCTGCCAGGCTCCTCTGTCCATGGAAATCTCCAGCCAGAATACTGGCATGGGTAGCCGTTCCCTTCTCCAGGGGATCTTCCTGACCCAGGTCTCCCACGTAGCAGGTGGATTCTTTACTATCTGAGTCACCAAGGAAGCCCAAGAATACTAGAGTGGGTAGCTTATCCCTTCTCCAGTGGATCTTCCATACCCAGGAATCGAACCAGTCTCCTGCATTGCAGGTGGATTCTTTACAAGCTGAGCAACCTACCCATATTAAAAAACAAAAACAAAAACACCCAAGCCATGCACAGAAAAAACAAACAGAGGAACACTCTTGTTATCTGGTGTTGGTTCCAAAGTCCCATGGGGATCTTCAGTGGCTGGGCTAGCCTAGACCATACATACACTAATTCTTTTGACTTGGCTGATTGGTCCTAAGTGGCCTAGGACCGAGTCCAAAGGAAGACTTTCTTGTTTTCTTTGCTTCTAGTCCAAGGTTTAAACCTGAATTCTGAATATCAGCACTCAAGGAAAGCACATCATTTAGCAACATATAGGAAGAAAGCACAAAAATCAACAAAGTATTTGGCTCAAGGCATAGGGCAAAGCTGTTGGATTCCCTCCTTCTCCATTTTTTGGGGTTGTCTGGAAGAGGAACTCAGTGAGGATCCCTTGCCTATTCTTATGCAGCTGGGTGGAAGAATTATCCAGGGCTATGCAACATAGACCAGACGAAAGCCCGAAATATGAAATGTCTGAAAACAGTTTGCTTTCTATAAAACTGAAAATGAAAACAGCAAAATGAACCTGTTCGCTTAGTCAAGAATACTCTTTGTTATCACAAGAGAATGACTCTTTGTGACCCCATGGACTATACAGTCCAAGGAATTCTACAGGCCAGAACACTGGAGTGGGTAGCCTTTCCCTTCTCCAGGAGATCTTCCCAACCCAGGGATCGAACCCAGGTCTCCCACATTGCAGGCAGATTCTTTACCAGCTGAGCCACAAGGGAAGCCCAAAGGGGTCTTACTCTCAAATTATTCCTGAAGAAATATTAAAATATATACAGAACCATCTATACTCTTTCAGTCTCTCACTCTGCTGTTAAAACCAATGTATAGGACTTTCAAAACTGTAGTATATCAGCTCCAAGTCTAGCAACTTTTGTTGAGTTTATTTGCTCAGTTGTTTTCTTGCCTCTTCATGTACAGCTCCCATTTACTCCTGTTTTTATCTGTTTGATTCACTTGGGGGCTGACAGTGATTGGTCCCATGGATGGTAATATTTCCCAGAATGGGCAAATCAGTCTCTTTCTATCTTCTGTCTGGTCAGAAACTATAGGATGTAAGTAAACAGTCAGGAAGCATTCTACATATTGACCAGAACAAGAAATCCAGGAAAATAAAGCTAATTCCCACCCCTCAAAATAGAGGTGAGAAGTAGAGAGAATGTCTTTTTTTTTTTTTTTTTGAGAGAATGTCTTGAGAATATTACCATATACAGAAGAGTCCTTCAGTATTGATTTATTCCTGAGGCTAGTTCAACACGCATTCTTCCAAAGTCTTGATTGTTTTCTAAGTTCCGAACATTAGACAAATATCCTTCCAATAAAATTTCCCCTTTCACTTAAGCTAGTTCAAGGTGGGTTTCTGTCACTTATATGTGATAGAATCTTGACTAATACATCAAGACTTTCAATTGTTCTATTTTTTCTAACATAAAAGTGGCTGAATTTCCCTGGTAGTCCAGTGGTTAAGAATCCACCTGCCAATGTAGAGGACATGGGTTTGATCCCTGGTCCGGGAAAATGGGAAAATTCCACCTGCTTCAGGGCTGCTAAGCCCATGCACCATAAGTACTGAAGCTGGCATGCCCTAAAGTCCGTGAAGCCCCTGCAATGAAAAACCCATGCACTGCAACCAGAGGAAGCCTGTGTGCAGTAACTGACCCAGTGCAGTACCCCCCCAAATTGCTCTATGAGTCCTCATTGGCTTCAACCTTTAGATTCTGTACTGAGAATGCTAGTTGATGGTGCTGGCCCAGGTAGAGCACCCCTATTGTCTAGACCAAGTTAGCCTGAGTGACCCAAAACAAAACTGGCCAAAAGGGGAGGACTTTGCCTATTCCACCCAAACTCATGCCTTGGCTTAGACCTCATGGCAGAGACTGCTAGTTGCCCACTCCACTTTTCATCCCCTGTTTCTTCCTTGTGGTGAAAACTGTGGATTTTAGATGGAAACATGATTGCCTGGGGAAGAAAAAAGCTCTACTTTCTAATCTTCCCAGAAGCTAGGTATGGCATGTGATTGAAGTGAATGATATGTAAGCAGAAGGTTTTTTTTTTTTTTGGCTTTTGTTTTTACAGTTTCTCAAATACCTTCTTTACTGATCAGCTGGTATGTATTCTTTGCCCCCTTTCTTCTTCAAGCCTCCCTCTTTTAAACTGGCTTTTCCCTCTTACCAGTTCCCAGGGAACTTGACTGGTTCCTTTGCACCATGAGGTGGAAGGCATGAGCTGAAGTTGATGAAACCTGGGTCTATGATATCATGAAGCTCCGTATCACCCCTGGCAAACATATCTTAAGGCATTTTTTTTTAAACATGAGTTAGAAATAAACTTATTTTCTGTGTAAGTCAATATTATTTTGTTATATGCAGCCAAGCTAATCCTAAATGATGAGTCAGTCCAGCTGGAGAAAATTCTAATTAAGATCAGACACAAAAATATCCAAAAATTAAAGAAGAGACTTGAGTGACTAGACTGGAGAAAACACCTAGGATTGTGGCACAAGCTCAGTGCTCTGAGGCTTGAATTAGACTCAGTTCAGTTCAGTTCAGTTCAGTCGCTCAGTCGTGCCCAACTCTTTGCGACCCCCTGAATCACAGCACGCCAGGCCTCCCTGTCCATCACCAACTCCTGGAGTTCACTCAGACTCACGTCCATCGAGTCCGTGTTGCCATCCAGCCATCTCATCCTCGGTCGTCCCCTTCTCCTCCTGCCCCAATCCCTCCCAGCATCAATGAGTTAACTCTTCGCATGAGGTGGCCAAAGTACTGGAGTTTCAGCTTTAGCATCATTCCTTCCAAAGAAATCCCAGGGCTGATCTCCTTCAGAATGGACTGGTTGGATCTCCTTGCAGTCCAAGGGACTCGCAAGAGTCTTCTCCAACACCACAGTTCAAAAGCATCAATTCTTCGGCACTCAGCCTTCTTCACAGTCCAACTCTCACATCCATACATGACCACAGGAAAAACCATAGCCTTGACTAGACGGACCTTAGTTGGCAAAGTAATGTCTATGCTTTTGAATATACTATCTAGGTTGGTCATAACTTTTCTTCCAAGGAGTAAGCGTCTGTTAATTTTATGGTTGCAATCACCATCTGCAGTGATTTTGGAGCCCAAAAAAACAAAGTCTGACACTGTTTCCACTGTTTCCCCATCTATTTCCCATGAAGTGATGGGACCGGATGCCATGATCTTCGTTTTCTGAATGTTGAGCTTTAAGCCAACTTTTTCACTCTCCTCTTTCACTTTCATCAAGAGGCTTTTTAGTTCCTCTTCACTTTCTGCCATAAGGGTGGTGTCATCTGCATATCTGAGGTTATTGATATTTCTCCCGGCAATCTTGATTCCAGCTTGTGCTTCTTCCAGTCCAGCGTTTCTCATGATGTACTCTGCATATAAGTTAAGTAAGCAGGGTGACAATATACAGCCTTGACGTACTCCTTTTCCTATTTGGAACCAGTCTGTTGTTCCATGTCCAGTTCTAACTGTTGCTTCCTGACCTGCATTCAGATTTCTCAAGAGGCAGGTCAGGTGGTCTGGTATTCCCATCTCTTTCAGAACCACAGTTTATTGTGATCCACACAGTCTACAGTTATTCTGCATTGTGAGCAGAATTTAAGGTAGGCTTATGAGAGACATTGAGTCCTCCCAAAGGCAATGTATTTATATTTATATGTGGTAAAAAGTCCCAAATTCACATTTCATGAATAAGTTGAATCAATCTCAACAAACATTAATCTCTTCATAATGTTCAGTGTTATTTTCAGAAATGCCATCTGAGTAATATCACCATTCTACTAAAAGCCCTTTAATGACTGAAATCTCTTAACATAATTAGCAAAGATTGTATCTATTTTTGGGGGGGTTTTGTTTGTTTTATTCTCTCAGGACTAACTAGAAGCTCAGTGAAGGCTGAGCTATGCCTATGTTATCATGTCACCAATGCCTACCATATGTCACCAATGCCTAGCATTGTGCCTAGTATATAGTAAATAGTCAACAAATATTTGCTAAATGAATGACAGATGAATGAAGAAAGCAAAAATTCATGAATATGAGAAATCCTTTAGGTAACATTATTCTATCATTATGCAGAGTGAACCAGTTAAGATCTGGTGTGCCAAAAGATTAAACCAAGTTGCATTTTTATAAAATTTTGCTCTAATTGTTTATATGTGTGGAGTGGGTGTAATGATATGCTGCATAGATAGGCAGGATTCTAGACTAATACCCAAGGATTCATGACCTTGTATGGCCCCCACCCTTTGACTGTGGGTAAAACTGTGAATATGGTGGGGTATCACTCTTATGATTAGGTTACTAACTAGTTGACCAACCAATCTCAAGATGGAGATTATCTTTGTGAAATGAAAATATCTCCTGCCATATCAATAAATAAGAATTATCACAGCCATCAGTGATTTCTGGCCTCCAAATGTAAATGAGGGCTGCCCAAACTGTGATCCAGCAGATGCTGCCACCCCACGGTGATTGCTGAGGAGCTGGGGGATTGCAAGAAGCAGCCACCTGCCACTCCTCAAGGTGAAAAAAGAAACAGGATTTGGCCCCAGAGAGCTGAGGTGCATGGGGCTTTGCAGGTGGTGCTAGTGGTAAAGAATCTGCCTGCCAATGAGGGAGACGTAAGACAAGTGGGTTCCTTTCCTGGGTCCAGAAGATCCTCTTGAGGAAGAAATGGCAACCCTTTTAGTATTCTTGCCTGGAAAACCTGTGGACAGAGGAGCCTGGCAGGCTACAATCCATAAGGTCCCACAGAGTCAGACACGACTGAAGCAACTTAGCACAGCACAGCACACAGCTGAGATACATATGGAAGGAAGGAATTCAGTGAACCCAGAGGCTTGCAACTTCTCATACGTAGAATGCTAAATTGTTTAACTTGATATCTGAGTTTTCTTACCTCACAATAATTTTTGATGTTCAGATTCTGCTCCCTTTGTTGCAAACTTGTATATAGACTGATTCCACCTCCTGCCTCCTTGGAGCAGTTTTCTCAGGGCTACTGAGATGCTTGCCATTTCCTTCTCCAGGAGATCTTCCCAACCCAGGGATCAAACCCAGGTCTCCCGCGTTGTAGGCAGACGCTTTACCATCTGAGCCACCAGGGAAGTCACTTACTGAGATGCTATCGCCTTGCTTCAGGGTCCTTAACATTCCCACCAAATAAAATAACTCTCTACTTTCAGGTTGTGACTATATTTTTAGCTGACATTCTCAGTGACCTTGACCTAATCGAGTGAGCTCTTAAAAGATGTAAGAAATATCAGAAGATATACTAGAAGGTATTATGGACTCATTATGGGAGAAACATGACAAGGAACTTTGAATGGCTTTTGATCACCAGTCAATGGCTAGAAAGAAAATGGGTACCTCAGTCCTACAACTGCAAGGAACTGAGTTCTCCCATAAATGACTAAATTTGGAAGAGAAGCCTGAGCTCCAGAGGAGAATAGCATCAAGACCAGCACCTTGATTGCAGTATTATGAGAGCCTGAGCAGTGGATCCAGTTAAGCTATGCCCAGACAATTCATCCTGGGGAATTTGAAATAATACATTTGTGTTGTTTTAAGCCTTTAGGTATATGACAATATTGTATATAGTAATAGAGAACTATGACGAACACTTTTACATATATTACTTCATTCTCAGGGAGAGGAACAGATTTATGTTTTTACTTTAGTGTTTACAGATAATGAAACTGACTTCAGAGAGGTTAAACAACTGGTCAGTGTTTGCCAACCTAGTAAGTGTAGGGAAGGATGGGGAGAGTTTAATAGAAAGATCATATTAGAGGTGGAAATCCCCCCTCATGTGTGCATGTATGCAAATGATGGAGTAGACTGAGAACTGAGGCTGCAAACCCCTCCATAAAGTGGTGTAATTGCTTCTGTGCAGATGACAGTGTTGACTGAATATCTTTATTCTAATCATAGCATAGTAAACTAAGCCAAATCTTTTCAACTTTTATTGGGAAGACTGATGCTGAAACTCTAATATTTTGGTTACCTGATGCGAAGAGCCAACTCATTGAAAAAGACCCTGATGCTGGGGAAGATTGAGGGTGGGAGGAGAAGGGGATGACAGAGGATGAGATGGTTGGATGGCATCACTGATTCAATGGATATGAGTTTGAGCAAACTCCAAGAGATAATGAAGGACAGAGAAGCCTGGTGTGCTGCAGTCCTTGGGGTCGCAAACTATTACAGCTCTGTCAGTGCTTTTTAGGTTACTTATTTGTACTCCTGGCTTCTTACTCCTATTTTCATTTTTCTATTTTTTACTCAGTATGTTTGTTTTGAAATCTGCCTTAAATTCTATATGGCATGAAGTATAATAGGAAGAAGGAGGAAAGGAAGAAAGAAGGTAAGAAGGAAGGGAAAGAGAAAGAGAAGAGGTAGAAAGAGGAAGTGGAAGAAAGTAAAGATGAAAGGGAGGAGAAAAATAAGAAAAACAGGAAGAAAAGAAAGGCAAAAACTACAGAATGATGCCTTACAACTCATATGACTCAGATTAAATGACTTGCCTGAATTCAGTTTACAAGCTATAATGTGTAGTTCCCAAGTCTTCTGGCTTTAAAATTTATGCTTTCTTTTTTTTTCCAGGCTGACATAAATATTTGATTATCCTTACCCTGGGATTTTCTATTTTTAAAAGAGTGTGTGTACTTTGCTTGAGCAAATAAGGCAAATGCCTATTTCACCTACCCTCAGTGAGAAGAATTACCAGTGCCTCTCTGTTACCAGTTAGGTTTTGTAGTAGATTTGGGTCTTTTGTATCACTAATAGAAACAGGCTGATGAAAATAAGACGTGATGAATTTGGATGAGTTTCATCCACACATGCTTCAAAATCACATTTTAACTTAAGGGTAAAACCGATGTCTTGAAAATTTAACAGATCAAAGAGAAACCAAGAAAAAAATGCCATTTTAGAAAGGAGAAAAGAATAGCAAAGCAAATAGAAGGTAACAGAAGAGAGGAAGAGAGGATGAAGAGGAAAAATGTTATAAAACAGAGCTAAAGAAAAATCAGTTTTTCATAATAAATCTTAAAATCCACTCTGGCATTTCTATTATATTCTTTCCAAGCCTTAAATGGTTCCTGTTTGTGACTCACTTATTATGGATGTAGTTTGGATTGTAGTGTGCTTTAGACCATATGGGATATCAGAGTATCTAGAACACGCTGATCCATGCAACTTGTCATTATCTCACTGTACAATTTGAGATGAGATTGCTTTGTTAGGATTATTTTTTTGTTCAGGGAACAAGGTATGTTTTCAAAGCTTTTGTATACAGTAACAATTACTGTTCATTGAGGAGAAAGGTTAAACTTGAAAAGAAAGAATAAATGCAAAGACCCTACCTGCAGGATTCCCTGTCACAGTTAGCAACCACCCCATCTTTCCACATCAGTCAGTCAGTCAGTTCAGGTGCTCAGTCGTGTCCGACTCTCTGCGACCCCATGAATCGCAGCACGCCAGGCCTCCCTGTCCATCACCAACTCCCGGAGTTCACTCAGACTCACGTCCATCGAGTCCGTGATGCCATCCAGCCATCTCATCCTCGATCGTCCCCTTCTCCTCCTGCCTCCAATCCCTCCCAGCATCAGAGCCTTTTCCAATGAGTCAACTCTTCTCATGAGGTGGCCAAAGTACTGGAGTTTCAGCCTCAGCATCATTCCTTCCAAAGAAATTCCAGGGCTGATCTCCTCCAGAATGGACTGGTTGGATCTCCTTGCAGTCCAAGGGACTCTCAAGAGTCGACACCACAGTTCAAAAGTATCAATTCTTCGGCGCTCAGCCTTCTTCACAGTCCAACTCTCACATCCATACATGACCACTGGAAAAACCATAGCCTTGACTAGACGGACCTTAGTCGGCAAAGTAATGTGTCTGCTTTTGAATATGCTATCTAGGTTGGTCATAACTTTCCTTCCAAGGAGTAAGCGTCTTTAATTTCATGGCTGCAGTCACCATCTGCAGTGATTTTGGAGCCCCCCAAAATAAAGTCTGACACTGTTTCCACTGTTTCTTCATCTATTTCCCATGAAGTGATGGGACCAGATGCCATGATCTTCGTTTTCTGAATGTTGAGCTTTAAGCCAACTTTTTCACTCTCCTCTTTCACTTTCATCAAGAGGCTTTTTAGTTCCTCTTCACTTTCTGCCATAAGGGTGGTGTCATCTGCATATCTGAGGTTCTTGATATTTCTCCTGGCAATCTTGATTCCAGCTTGTGTTTCTTCCAGTCCAGCATTTCTCATGATGTACTCTGCATAGAAGTTAAATAAGCAGGGTGACAATAGACAGCCTTGATGCACTCCTTTTCCTATTTGGAACCAGTCTGTTGTTCCATGTCCAGTTCTAACTGTTGCTTCCTGACCTGCATACAGATTCCTCAAGGGGCAGGTCAGGTGATCTGGTATTCCCATCTCTTTCAGAATTTTCCAGTTTATTGTGATCCACATAGTCAAAGGCTTTGGCATAGTCAATAAAGAAGAAATAGATGTTTTTCTGGAACTCTCTTGCTTTTTCCATGATCCAGCAGATGTTGGCAATTTGATCTCTAGTTCCTCTGCCTTTTCTAAAACCAGCTTGAACATCAGGGAGTTCATGGTTCACGTATTGCTGAAGCCTGGCTTGGAGAATTTTGAGCATTACTTTACTATCATGTGAGATGAGTGCAATTGTGCTGTAGTTTGAGCATTCTTCGGCATTGCCTTTCTTTGGAATTGGAATGAAAACTGACCTTTTCCAGTCCTGTGTCCACTGCTGAGTTTTCCAAATTTGCTGGCATATTGAGTGCAGCACTTTCACAGCATCATCTTTCAGGATTTGAAATAGCTCAATAGGAATTCCAATACCTCCACTAGCTTTGTTCGTAGTGATGCTTCCTAAGGCCCACTTGACTTCACAATCCAGGATGTCTGGCTCTAGATGAGTGATCACACCATCGTGATTATCTGGGTCGTGAAGATCTTTTTTGTATAGTTCTTCTGTGTATTCTTGCCACCTCTTCTTAATATCTTCTGCTTCCCCAAAACATATTGGAGTCACTCGAACTGCTCTGTTTCTTTCACTTCTCACTTATAACCTATGACCAAATCTCCTAGCTCTCTTTTCAAAACTCTATCACCAGCTCCACAGCTATCATCCTGTTCTAAGACACCACTGTTTATCAGCTGCTTCCCTTGCTTTTTGTCCAAATCTATTCCCAACCTAGAAGTTAGAGTCATTCCATTGAAATATTGGTCAGATCAAGGCACTTCTCTGCTCAATCCCTTCAGTGGCTCCCCATTCATCCCAGAGTAAAATCTCAAACTCACTCAAGGATCACCTCCCTGAAATCTTCTCTGAAATCTCTTTAAAAATCACCAACTGCCATCATAACCCCTCTGGAATGAAGCTTCACAGGTACAGGTGTGCATGTCCACTTTATTCACTGATCTACCCAGAGTACCTAGAATAATGCCAAACACACAGTATGTATGTGCTAACCATTTATTGAAGAAATAAATGAATGCTTGTTGACTTGAACCTCTGAGGAATACAGCATAAATAGACACTGTTAGATGCTCAGTCGGATCTGACTCCTTGCGACCCCATGGACTGTAGTCCACCAGGCTTCTCTGTCCATAGGATTCTCCAGGCAAGAATACTGGAGTGGATTGTCATTTCCTGCCTTTTTGGCTAAGATCAAGTGTATTAATAGTTAACTAACCTGTTATTAACCTTGGTTGATTTAACTTTTTCTACTCATATTTGAATATTATTTTATTACCCAAGTAAAGAAGCTATCATAGGACCAACATGAGACAGAATATGGCCATTTGAAGAAATGCAATTAGTAAATTACTGTTGGATTGCAGCAGGTACTAAGAAAAGAATCTACAAGAAGTGAGGCTGGAGAAACAAACCAGATGATGAATTCTCTGACATGCTCTGATAAAAAGATTGGGTTTTATCCTTAAAATAGTATAGTATGGGCACTGCCCAGGTTAGATGATCTGAGGCTCATCAAGGAAAAAATATGTCCAGGAGAGACAGTAAAACAGAGCAAGCTTCACTGGGCCATGCGTGGACAGAGCTGCGTAACAGGGAAGTCTCTCTAGACTGTTCAGAGGCAAAGGGACCCATAAGTACTTTCATTGAAAGTAAGAAAGAATGAATAGCAACATCAACTACATCCTGGCTCTTGCCAAGGGCATTTGCCATCTGCCTCTGTGAAGACTGAATCTTGTGCTGACCTTTGACACGCCCTGAAGGGAGTTCCGGGTGGAGAGTGGGGCACTTTGTGCTCCAAAGAAACTGGTGGGACAGGTCTTTAGACAGTTGGATATTCTCAGGAACTGATTTCATGATCCCAATCCTTGCAACTCCTGTATCTAGAAAAGCACTTAATACCTTACTGGTGACATCAGCTCCTCATGACTAGCAGAAAATCTTTTGTAAGATAAGTGCTTGATTGCATTGAACTTCCTCTTCACCAAAAGTCATATATATTGACCTCCCCCCACTGTCTTCTTGGTGCACTTTCTCCAAGCTATCTGAGGTGCTGTCTCCCAGGCTGCAGTCCTCACTGTGCCTCAAATACAATTTACCTTGCACTCTCACATTGTGCATCTTTTTTTTAGATGACAGCAATATTTATTTGAATGTGGCTCCAGCGACTTTTGGCAGACACAATGAGGAACATCTTGCAGAAAACCACATAGAAGGCCAAGTGTTTGATAGTGATCATGGAATAATAATAACAAAGTTATAGATTTAGGGAACATTAAGGAAAAAAATTGAGAGGATTCAATCATCAGATAAATGTGAAGGTTGAATGCAGTTTCTGACTTAAGAAAATCGGTGGGCAGCTTGCCAAAATAGGAAAAAAAGAAATGTGAGGAAATTTAAAGGAGGGAGCAAGAAAGTGAGTTCAATTTGGGACATAATAAATTTGAGGTGCTATAAGACATCCAAGTCAAGACATTTGGTTTGCTTGCTTGTTTGTTTGTTTTTCTTGAAGTATTCATTAGCTACATGGATCTGGAGGGAATCAGGGTTGGAGATTTAGATGTTGGAGTATCAGTGTTAAATGGTGGTTAAAATCCTGCAAATAAATGAGATTTTCTCTAAAGGAGTTTCAAGTACAAATTGGCACTTGCCAAGAGCATTGCCAACTGCTGAACAACAAAGGCATTTGCCATCTGCCTCTACTGAGATTCCTGGTGGACTTCTCTGGTGGCTCAGATGCTAAAGCATCTGCCTACAATGTGGGAGAACTGGGTTCAATCCCTGGGTTGGGAAGATCCCCTGGAGCAGGAAATGGCAACCCACTCCAGTACTCTTGCCTGGAGAATCCCATGGAGGGAGGAGCCTGGTAGGCTAAAGTCCACGGGGTCACAAAAAGTCGGACATGACTGAGCGGCTTCACTTTCACTTTCCAGTATTCCTGCCTGGAAAATCCCGTGGACGGAAGAGACTGGTAGGCTACAGTCCATGGGGTCGCAAAGAGTCGGACACAACAGAGTGACTTTCTTTCTTTTCTTTTCTACTGAGATGGAACCCAGAGCTGCTATAGCTGTTGATCTTCAACAACCCCTGAGGGAGTTCAGGGTGGAGTGATGCACTCTGTGCTCCAGGGAGTCTAGAGGGACAAGTCTTTAGTTAGTTGGATGTTTTTAGGAACAGATTTTATGATCTCAATCCTTGTATCTCCTCATATCTAGAGAAGCAGTAAATCCCTTTATGATGACATCAGCTCCTCATGACTAGCAAAAAACCTTTTGTAAAATGAGTGCTTATTGGTGTTGAATTCCTCCTTCACCAGAACCTTATATGTTGGCCTACTCCTACTGAGGCTTTGGAGCAATCTCTCAGAGCTATCTGAGGTATTGCCTGCTGGGCTGCAATCCTCATTTTGCCGCAAATAAAACTTAACTGACAACTCTCAAGTTGTGCATTTTTTTTAGTCAACAGGAGATAAAGGAGGAAAATCAAAAGTCAGTGATGTCGTAACAATCATATGAGGAAAGAATTTGGAGGAGAAAGATGATAAATAGCACCAAGAGTAGTATAGAAGTTCTGTAAATTAAGGATTGAAACGTCTTTTGTTTTTAGCAAGATATTTGTAAGACTTCATTTAGTGAAAATGAATAAGCATCTATATAGTGATTTAGACAGTCAGGAAGTGGGAAAGTGGTGGTAAATATATATCACTCTTTGGAGAAACTTGGCTCTCAGAGGAAAAGTGAAAGTCAGTCAGTCATGTCCAACTCTTTGCGACCCTGTGGACAATACAGTCTGTGGAATTCTCCAGGCCAGAATACTGGAGTGACTGGGTAGCCTTTCTTTTCTCCAGGGGATCTTCCCAACCCAGGGATTGAACCCAGGTCTCCTGCATTGCAGGCAAATTCTTTACCAGTTGAGGCACAAAAAGTAAAGCAATCACTGCTGCTGCTGCTGCTGCTGCTGCTGCTGCTAAGTCGCTTCAGTAGTGATCACTAGAAGCAGATAAAGAGATAGGACATGTTGGAAGAAAAAGAGAAGTCAAAAGTACAGAAGAAAGGAAGAACACTTGATTTAAGTAAGGTTCCCAAAGAAATGGAAAGATGTGATTCAAAGAGCAGATGGAAGGATTTGAAAGGCAGAAGGGCAACCAGTTAGCTAAAATATAAAGAAAAAGGTAAGGGTTGTGTTAACTATATTTACATATATTTACATTTGGTTGTGTTGTGGGGAGACACCGGGAGTGGAGAATGGTCTTATGTGGTGGTCTCTATTTTTCTCTCTAAAGAGGGTTCATTGACTTAGACTGATGGGAAAGATCAGAGTGGTGAAGGTTTGAAAATACTGTTGTGGGGAATGAGAGAGGAGGTGGACTAGAGGGAGAGCTTTTACTGTCTGGTGTTAATAGCTAGACTGATGTGAGAAACCATGAATTTGTAATGGCATCAATCCATGTGGTTGTTGCATTTGTTTTTAGCGGTGCTCAGCAGCCAGAGACAAGAAAAGAGTGACTGGTTGATCCTGGGCTAGAGTTTTGCTAATTAGGTGCAGAAGTAGGATAAGGGGCAAAGGCAAGATAGTTTTGGCAAGAGAGCTTTTAAGTAATAAATTATGAAGTTTAGATATGTTGCTGCTGCTGAGTCGCTTCAGTCGTGTCCCACTCTGTGCGACCCCATAGACGGCAGCCCACCAGGCTCCGCCGTCCCTGGGATTCTCCAGGCAAGAACACTGGAGTGGGTTGCCATTTCCTTCTCCAATGCATGCAAGGGAAAAGTGAAAGGGAAGTCGCTCAGTGGTGTCCGACCCTCAGCGACCCAATGGACTGCAGCCTTGCAGGCTCTTCCGTCCATGGGATTTTCCAGGCAAGAGTACTGGAGTGGGGTGCCATAGATAGTTAAAATAGGAAAAAGGAGTCCAGAATGACGGTGGCTAGAAGACAAAGAAGGGAAAAGCCAGTGAAAATAGAACAAAGGTCGGAAGACAGGAGTGAGGACCTCAGGTAAAACAAACAGCCCTGCTGGCTAGCCCAATTTACATAGGGCAGTATCAGGGAGGGGAGAAAAAACATTTAAAAAGAGGAGCCAAAACTGAGCCAGGGGCCTAAAAACATATAAAAAGAGGAGCCAAAACTGAGCCAGGGGCCTCTCTTTTCTCTGTCTTTTGGGTCGGCCCACCCTCACTCCTCAAGGGTGTACTATCCTTTGTTTTTCCTAATAAAACTGAGCTGTAACATCGGAAATTACAAACTCCCCCGACAGATAGATTGAAGTTGGTAATGATTATTTAATGCCTACACTCAGCAAGGAGTAACGTTACGTGTTTTACATAATTTATTGCTAATCTTCCCATCAAATACGTGATATAGGTATTACTACTCTCATTTACAAATGAGGAAAATAAAGCTCAGCTGAATAATTTAATGAAGCCAGGAGAAGGATTAAAGATTAAGATAACTTGATGGACCAAGGATTAGAGTTCTTATTGAGATCTAAGAATACTTTTTGTGGACCAACAAGCTGAGGGAGGAGAAACTATAGATCACCATCGAGTGTAAAGAATTCTAGGTGGTATATGGTCCAGGATGTCCATACAGAGCCATATTGACAGTGGGTTTGGAGTGTTAGGTATACTGTCTACACAGAATTGGCAGCCATCAAAATGCAGTAGAAATGGGGGCAAAAATCTAACCTTATGATTGATAAACTCAAGCCTTTGGTAAGCATGTGGAGAGTAAGTTGGAATCAGAAAATGGCAATTGCTTGTGTGAAGCATGATTATGCTCAAGGTCCTGAGTTTTAAGGAGAAGTTATGTTGCAGGGAGGAAGCCAGTTCTGACTCCATGATGGAAACTGATTCTTTGACTTACTTTTCCTTGCCTTTGTATCAGTTCAGTTTAGTTCAGTCACTCAGTCATGTCTGTTTCTTTGGGACCCCATGGACTGCAGTATACTAGGCTTCCCTGTCTTTCACCTACTCCCGGAGCTTGCTTAAACTCATGTCCACCGAGTTGGTGATGCTATCACTGACTTTTGTACAGTCATACTTACTATGATTATGCTTTTGTATAATCATACATAATAGCCTGCCTCAGAGGACCCAGGCCATCTGCTTGACTGTAAAGTGCCTTTGTTCAGCTCACAGAGGCATAATTTGTCCCTACCCACCTGTGAATAGAAGAGATTAATACACCCTTTTCAAAGGCTGGCCATTCCCTTGGAGATGTTTTGCAAGACTGAAGACCTTTTAGTACTTTACTTCCCCACTACCTCTCCCTCTCTTTTCTGCCTTTTGAATTTAGTTCCTCGTTGCTTTTCCTCTGACTCTATAAAAGAATCTGGCATCCAGACCCCCTATAAGATGGTTATTTTGAGGTGCTAGCCTGCCCCCCTCTCGGTCAGCTGCTTTCCGAATAAAGTCCTTTTCCTTGCCCTTACACGTTGTCTCTCAGATTCATTGGCCTGTCATGCAGTGAGCAGGGTGAGCTTGGACTGGTAACAGTTAAAGCTTAAAAACAGGAACAGAAGGGACTTCCTAGGCAGTCCAGTGGTTAAGACTTTGCCTCCCAATGGAGAGGGTACAGGTTTGATCCCTTCTGAGAAAATCCCACCTGTGTTCTGGGGTTCACTGGCTTCCTGTTTCCCCACTGAGGTTAGGGGTGAACTTGAGCAGGCAGTGGCTTGAGAGCACAAGTGATCTGTCACTTTTCAAGATTCCTAACTAACTGATAGTGGGACTTAACCACAGGTTTCTGAAGACATCCTAGCCCAGGTATGCAGACACTAAGGTTAGCTAATTCCCAGGACCTGCCCTTTAGGTAAAAATAGCAGCAGCCCGGAGGGTGGCTGGTCCATAGCACCGTCCTTTATTAGCTCCCTTCTGTACCATATCAGACTCTTAATCCCTTTGAAGCTTGTGGTCAACTAAAATCTCTATGGGTTGACTTTTTTCCATGCCAGTGGCTATTAATTCCCTTGCTCCTTTGTAGTTTGCTTTACTTTAATGTAGGTCTAGGCTTTCTTTTCTTCTCGATTTTATCTTTTTGGTCCCAGCCTGTCATTCCAGTTTGACTGTTTTACAATGTTTATTTGCTTATCCAAATCATCATTTATATCTCTCAGCATTTTCTCTCTCTTTTAGATTTAGAGAAACATGCTTTCTTTAGCTTCATCCAAGCTATTGAGATGAAATAACAGAGAAGGATGAAGGACATAGACTTCAGTGCTCTATCATAGAACCTGCAGGTTGACACAAAATTTTATCAATATTTCTTCCATGAAGCTGCTCAGCTAGATAGAGATCTATCTCACTGTAGCCACTTCTGTAAATGTATGGGCTTCCCAGGTGGCACAGTGGTAGAGAATTCACCTACCAATGCCAGAGACCCAAGATACCCAGATTCGATCCCTGGGTTGGGAAGATCCTCCGAAGTAGAAAATGGCTACCCATCCCAGTATTCTTGCTCGGAAAATTCCATGGACAGAGGGGCCTGGAGGGCCACAGTCCAGGGGGTCACAGAAAGTTGGATGTGACTGCTCACAGCACGCAGCACAGCTATAAATTTATTCGTGAAAATATCCAGAGAAATTCTGTTGAAATTCAAGATACAGTGTATGACATTTCCTCAATTTATTACTTTAAAGACTCTAAAAGACAAAGCAAGCAGCAAACAAACAAAAAGCAAAAAACCTCCTAAATCATGAAACAACACAGGAAAGGGAAAGAGGGTTTTGCAAGGCAGAGCCTGAGGTCTGAGAGCTGTGGTGACTCCATGGTGTACAGTCTCCCCTGGGTGTGATGGCTGGTCTTCTTGCTTTTGTGTCAGTAGCTTAATATTAGTTTCAGAACTCATTTAGATATAAATGCATGACTTCAGTGTAGTCTTCAGATTCTACATTTGTTCCTCGTGGCAGAAAATGTTTTGAAAATAACATGTTTAAAAATGAGTGGTTTTGAAGATGTGATAAAACATAATTGATGTTGTTTTTCAAAAGAATATACAACATTTAAGAAAAATTTTTAAATCAGACTTGAAGGCAAGTTTTTCTCTTTTTTTATTTAGGAGGAACTGTGAAGATATGTGATTTTTACTGGCTGAGTTTCTATCTGGCAGAAAACTAAAATTCTATATTTATCATTGGATCTATACAATAAACATTACATTTTGTTCTGTTATTAGACATCAAATAAGTTAATGGAGACAATTTAGCCTGACTTTTTGCTGAATATACTGAACACAAGATGCTTCCTGTCAGCAAATAAACACATTAATAAAACATCTAATTTTTAATTGAATAGATGAAACTGTGCCAATATGTGAAAGAGTTACAAACTGCAACAAAATAAAACTGGTTTCATTAAACAGGACTGTATACATTGTACTGCTGCTGACTATATCTGAAAATAAGAAAACAGTTATGAAACCAAAAATTTATGCTTCATAGAAAGTATACCTACTAAATATTTCCTTGTAAAGATTCCCTCCTAAGTACTGATAAGTTGACTTGAACAGTTTTTTTTTTTCTTGCCAACCACTTGTATTCATGATTCAAACACTGACTTATGATTAAAGAGGAGGTAAGTCAACCTTAAAGTGATGTTAATAACATACTTTATATTTTTATATTTTACTATTAAACTTCATATTTTGCAGTCTTTAATATCTTTAAAAGGACTCACATCTAGTTTTGATTTTACTTGTAATTCATTTATAAAGTAACATACAAAAAAGTAGAAGTTAATATAGTATATGCAAGTTTGGGGCAAAATGTTGAGTAAGCAATATTGCCTAAAAGTTGAGAAGCTTGACCTAAGTGTTAAGGAGGGCAGTGATACAGATTGATTTTTGGATAGCAAAATCAGTTAAGATGAAATAGCATTATCAAATGGATTCTTTTAAGGGAAAAGAGACAAAGGAAAAGACCAAAAAAAAAAATTCTTGCTTAGAATTATGAAGTGATATGGGGATTTGAAAGAGCTGGAAGACGTGTTGGGAGAATAATGTTAAGTTGGAAATGCTGTTTACATTCCCATTTGTCCACTGTGTTTATTACAATATTTAAAGTTGCACTTTTACTTTTATTACAGGTTCGTTAATAATTCTACTTTCTGTCTGTTAAGTCGGGAAATGCCTTTTTCTCCTTTGCTTTAGCAGGTGAACATGCTCTGCTGCTGCTGCTGCTGAGTCGCTTCAGTCGTGTCCGACTCTGTGCGACCCCATAGACGGCAGCCCACCAGGCTCCCCCGTCCCTGGGATTCTCCAGGCAAGAACACTGGAGGGGGTTGCCATTTCCTTCTCCAATGCGTGAAAGTGAAAAGTGAAAGTGAAGATGCTCAGTTGTATCTGACTCTTAGCGACCCCATGGACTGTAGCCTTCCAGGCTCCTCCATCCATGGGATTTTCCAGGCAAGAGTACTGGAGTGGGTTGCCATTGCCTTCTCCAGAACATGCTCTAGTCTAATTTCTTTCTTGGAAAGCAGATCCAAGGAAAGGATAACTTGACTTTGTGTGGGTCCTGGTCTGAGTTCCCTCTCTCATCTACTAGAGGAGAGCTTTTCCATTGCTTTGCCTCTGTCCCTTTTCCATCTGCCGTTCCCTACCTCCCATTCTGTTCTCAACACACTGAGATCTGGGGCTTCCCTGGTGGTCCTGTGGTTAAGGCTTCTGGCTTCTACTATAGGGGCATGGGTTCTATCCTTGGTGGAGGAGCTAAGCTCCCCCATACCATGCCCTGTGGCAAAAAAAATTAAAATTAAAATTGAAAAAAAACACTGAGGTTTGAATTCTATTTGTATAATTTTGAGGAAACAAGTTCTGGCAAATCATGACAACACAGGGTCCTTAGATTAATTGATTTTGTTGTTTTTGATATCATCACACCTTCTTTTGATTCCTGCCTGTAACTTTTCTGTGTTGTCACTTTCTTTGTTTTTTTTTTTTTTTTTTTTTTTTTTACGTCTCAGTCTGACTTTCTTTTCCTCTGTGCATGCGTGCTAAGTCTCTTCAGTCTTGTCCAACTCTTTGTGACCTTATGGACCACAGCCTGCCAGGCTTCTCTGTCCATGGGATTCTCCAGGCAAGAACACTGAAGTGGGTTGCCATTTCCTCCTCTAGGGGATCTCTTAAATATCACTCAGTCGTGTCTGACTCTTTGTGACCCCATGGACTATATGACCCATGGAGTTCTCCGGGCCAGAATACTGGACTGGGTAGTCTTTCCCTTCTCCAGGGGATCTTCCCAACCTAGGGACCGAACCCAGGTCTCCTGCATTACAGGCGGATTCTTTACCAGCTGAGCCACAAGGGAAGCCCTAAATATTGCTAAGTGTGTTCAATCTTTTTCCTTTTCTTTTAGTGTATTCTGCTCAGATCCACTCACCTATGCCTTCTGGTTTATTTATTATCTAATTCGATGTTTCATTTTACACACTCTAAAAGGGACTGACTTGTATTTCAGAATCCCTTGAGTTCATCCCCATTGAATGCTTCACACATTTCAACATCAACAAGGCAAGCAGGCAATCCACTTGTAAGTTCTCTGTGTAGTGATACCACTAACCTCAGACACACCAAGAGACACATGGATTCACCTCACTTGCCAGCTTCCTCTTGTGGCTCCTACTTTCAAACGATGTCTCATATCTGTTCTCTCTTCTCCTTCACCTTCTCTGTGCATTAATTCAGGCTCTGTGTATTTTTGAGTTCACTATATGCAGGTCAGGAAGCAACAGTTAGAACTGGACATGGAACAACAGACTGGTTCCGAATAGGAAAAGGAGTACGTCAAGGATGTATACTGTCACCCTGCTTATTTAACTTATATGCAGAGCACATCATGAGAAATGCTGGGCTGGAAGAAGCACAAGCTGGAATCAAGATTGCCGGGAGAAATATCAAGAACCTCAGATATGCAGATGACACCACACTTAAGGCAGAAAGTAAAGAGGAACTAAAAAGCCTCTTGATGAAAGAGGAGAGTGAAAAGTTGGCTTAAAGCTCAACATTCAGAAAACAAAGATCATGGCATCTGGTCCCATCACTTCATGGCAAATTAGATGGGGAAACAGTGGAAACAGTGTCAGACTTTATTTTTTTGGGCTCCAAAATCATTGCAGATGGTGACTGCAGCCATGAAATTAAAAACGCTTACTCCTTGGAAGAAAAGTTATGACCAACCTAGATAGCATGTTGAAAAGCAGACACATTACTTACCCAACAAAGGTCCGTCTAGTCAAGGCCATGGTTTTTCCAGTGGTCATGTATGGATGTGAGAGTTGGACTGTGAAGAAAGCTGAGTGCCAAAGAATTGATGCTTTTGAACTGTGGTGTTGGAGACGACTCTTGAGAGTCCCGTGGACTGCAAGGAGATTCAGCCAGTCCATTCTGAAGGAGATCAATCCTGGTTCTTTGGAAGGAATGATGCTAAAGCTGAAACTCCAGTACTTTGGCCACCTCATGCTTAAGAGTTGACTCATTGGAAAAGACTCTGATGCTGGGAGGGATTGGGGGCAGGAAGAGAAGGGGACGACCGAGGATGAGATGGCTGGATGGCATCACAGACTCGATGGACGTGAGTCTGAGTGAACTCCAGGAGATGGTGATGAACAGGGAGGCCTGGCGTACTGTGATTCATGGGGTCGCAAAGAGTCGGACATGACTGAGCAACTGAACTGAACTGAACTGAGTCATCTTGGCTTTTTCTTCTGCATCACATTTGGATTTTGTGCTTCATGATGCTGCCAAATGGGGGTCTACTGACTGGGAGAGAAACAAGAATCAGGAGTCACTGAGCAAGTCAGTCAAGGGAACTGGAGGAAGAGAGATGGGAAAATGGCCGACACGGTGGCGCACCGCCCCACCCCTGCAGCCATGTTTGTACGTCATCTTCCTTTCTGTTGAGCTACGGGATATTTGTTTTTGCTTAAATATGCTTGACTTTGTGACATTCAAAATCTTGTAGAAGGGAAAGCAAATGCTCTTTTTGGAACTTGCAATATGAATGTATCTTTATTTTGTTTGCTGTATTTTTGTTTGTTGAAAGAGAGGGAATGGTTAATCTTCAAAACTGAGTAAGAGTCTCTTAAATGTATTACAACTTGTAGCCTCGGTAAATTTGACCTACTGCCCACATTTAACAGTTTCTGATAGAAGAGACTGTAATGTAAAATATCCTTCATGCAGCCTGGCTAAAACTGGCATTTTGGTTAATCAGAAAAAGAAAGAAAGAAAAAAAAGCAATGAAATGTCTGATGACTTATTTCCCAGTGTTCTCCAGTGATTCCATGTAACTATCCATCTTGGCTTTTTCTTCTGAAGTACATTTGGATTGTTTCATGATACAGCCAAATGGTATCTTTTTTAAAATAGTAAAACTGAGTTCCCCATTTTGCTGTTATAGTTTCAGCCACATGTGAAGAATGGAATAAATATGTGTCATCAGGAGCAGACTGTTAGCAGATGAGATGATGCCTCAAACCGTATCTCAGCAACATCCTTTGCCAAACTCTACTCCCTAAGGAAAGAGAAGCAAATGTACTTTTGAAAAACACTTACATGAGATTAAACATCCTTACATATTTGAGAAATATTTATCATCCTATTGGTAATGAACAGGCTTGTTTCATTATTTAAAAGAAAAATCAAGATTTGTGAACTAGGAAGAAAAAATAATTGAGGGTATATAAGCTTGGAATAAGTGAACTGATTATTATTTACTATAAAATAGGCATGATGATTTTTTTTGAGATATAAAAATTTACTTACAAATTACATATTTCTAGTGCTTTTCTTTCTTTGGCATTGGATGTACCACGCTTACTATGTCACCTACAAAAATTTTATGAGAGCATTACACAAAATAAGCGAGGTGACTCTGGGGCAAGTGTGCACACAGGAGTCCTTAAATTCACTAGAGAGACTCAAGCATTCTTTGTAATGATTTTGCATAGGAAGAGTGTCTGACCAGTTGCTGTCTCTATAAATATTAACCGAATTGAATCACTACCCACAAGTTGGATGCAGATGAGAAGCAGATGGAACATAGTCTTTTTGCTTGTCATTGCAAGGAGAAATAATTTAGTGTAATAACACTTTAGGATGAAAATGTTGAATTTCCCTAGTATAGTACATTGCAGATTTTAGTTTCCTAAGGCAAAAGGGGATACTTTTCTTGTCTAACAATACCAATAATAATTAGAGCTAAATACCATTTTCATAGCTAAATGAAGTGGCTTAATAAGTGAACACTGTTTCAAATAGTAGAAAACAAGAGAGTTAAAATGTCACTAAGCTTAGCTCAAAGACACAATTACAGACAGTATTCCCTTATCTGAGATTTTAAAGTAAAATCAGTACATCTTTGGTTTGTGTTTGGTTAATAATGGAAAACATTTCCTAAATTTTAAAAATGAAGTCCATACTTTAGTAATAGAACTAAGGAAAGTTAGTACTCTCTCTCACCCCATTCCCGCCAAAGCTTTTCCTCCAGATGTTATTTGGTATTTATTTTGCAGTGTTTATTATGACAGTTCAAGCCGTTTATGTTTTAAAGATACATTGGTCAGTTTATTTATAGAGAGACAGCTTCTTGAAGTCAAGACAATCGACGCGGGTGTGGGTTAAAGCTACCCAGTGCTAGAAAGAATGGAGAGGGCTGGTTTCCTCCAGTATGTTCTCTGTCATTTCTTTCTTTATGGGGGTTCTGGAGTTTTCTTTTCTTTTTCTTCTTATTTTTTTTTTTTTCAGTCCCATAGGTTTTACGTGATATACCCTGGGAGGAAAAGCTGATTTCCTGGAGCTGTTATCCTGCACAGGAAATGAAAGAAACACAAGGCAGAAGGGGTGACTGGGCCTTCATACATTTGCTTACAATCTGGCTACAGTCCAGGGTGAAACTGGAAGAGCTGGAGATTTTCCCAAGGCACCCAGGTTGGAGTGCAGTTCGTCTGTTTGGATAGCATCGCTGGTGCTTCTCGAACCAGGCTCAGGACTAGGGGTGGGCAGTAGGTGGTTATGAGTGTGCAGTAGGGCTGGATCAAGGTTATGGAGGTTTCCTGTGCTGAACTATGCTGTAATCCTTTCCCTTTATGTGTTGCAAAATAAAACGATATTAAATTGCAAAACCGGGATGAGAACGTTCAACAAAGTTCTCATTTTTCTCATTGTGATTACTTCACTGACACTTTGGCAATATTGAATGACATTAAAATTTTTTTGTAATGTAAAACAGCAATTTTTTTTCCCCAAAGATTGCTTTTCCTTACCTTTGCTTTCCTGAGTTCCTTAGACTTTCCGTTGGGAAGTCTAGAAAGGAAATACATCTACTGACTGAGTTTGTGGGAGTGCAAGCTGAGGGCAGTAGCAAGTGGAAGCTGGGGGCGTGGTACCCAATGAAGTCCGGGGAAGTGCTGAGGACCGTTATGGCTTAGGGCTGGTGTGGTTTGTAGTAAGACTGAAGCTTTGTCTTGCAAATTAGAATGTACAGGGAATTTCACTTTTAATTATTTTCCTCTCCTTTAGCAGTATGTGTCTTTCCAAGCTTTAAGAAACAACTTAGCAATGAATTTGTTATCTCAATTCACTTTTAACTTAATATGTGAGTGTTGTACAGCGTTTCAAGTTACACAGGGAAAAGCAAGACAATATGCTACTTTTCTTTGAGGGTCTAAAATAATCTTATACAGGGTTACCTCTCCACTTGAAATGATACTCAAAGGTATATTTTATTTTTTTCAACCCTTTGAAGCACTGCTTAAATAGTACTTAGTTATGTTAGTTCAGTAGTGATTTTTATAGATAAAAAATTTTCCTTCAGGACTTAAATCACTCTGATTCTTTGTAAAGTTAGACTTCTGTATTTTCAAATTTTCTTGTTTTCTGGTATCAAAACTTATAAAGTTATATAATTACAAAGGCAATAATGTTTTCTTATCATTTTTACAAGCTGGAAAACATTAATATTTACAACAGATGCCAGGGATGGTAGAGCAATTATTGCAAAATAATATAAAGCTTTAACTTCTTCATATCTGGAGATGATAAATTTTAAGAGAATATATCTTATACACATGGAAATACTAAATCTAATTGGGCAGCCCTATTGGTCCCTCAAAGCACTGTTGCTGTTAGCTTTATAATAAGGATGGCAGAATCTATCTTTTGATTATTTATTCATTTAAATGATGACTCCTAAGTGGATGGTGCTACGGTCTGAACGTGTCCCCTTCCAAATTCATGTCTTGAAACCCTAATGCTTGTTGTAATGGTATTAGGAGATAGGGTTATTACGTCATGTGGATGCAGCCCTCATGACTGGAATTAGTGCCCTTGTAAAAGAGGCTCCAGAGAGATCCTTAGCCTGTTCTACCACAAGAGGTCCCAGCAAGAAGGTGCCATCTATCAACCAGAAAGTGGGTGCTCAAAGGTGAGGTGAAAGTCATTAAGTCATGTCCGACTCTTTGCAACCCCCTGGACTATGCATAGAGTCCCTGGAATTCTCCAGGCCAGAATACTGGAATGGGTAGCCATTCCCTTCTCCAAGTGATCCTCCCAGTCCAGGGGTTGAACACAGGTCTTCTGCATTGCTGCAGGTTCTTTACTAGCTGAGCCGCCAGGGAAGCCCAAGAATACTGGAGTGGGTAGCCTATACCTTCTCCAGTGGATCTTTCTGACCCAGGAATCGAATTGGGGTTTTCTGCACTGTAGGCAGATTCTTTACCAGCTGAGCTACCAGGAAAGCCTTAAGTGGGCTCTAACTAGATACCAAATCTTCTGGTGCCTTCATCTTGAGTTTCTAAACTCCAGAACTGTTATTTATAAGCTACCAGACTTAGTTATTTTGTTATGGCAGTCCAAATGGACTAAGACAGATAGGAAATACATCTACTGATTAGTTTTGTAGAACTATTCCACAGGTGACTATATCAAACCTGAAACAACTGATGCTTTTCTACAGTCATTTCTCTTTAAACTTATTATTCTTTGTTAATTTAATTGCTTAAAAATTATCTAATTGGCTGGTTGTTTTGAGGGGTGGAAAGGGTTGAGGCAATAAAATTGATATTGGCCCTGAATTTCATATCGCTTCAGCCTGGAACAATGGCTATGACCAAACAATTTATTTTGATGATGTGGAAAGGATAATTTTCATAATAAATTTGAAAAACCTGGAGACATGGAATAGCACATTCTAACGATCTCTTCCTTTCTATAAATAGTAGCATTTTGGATTTGGTTGTATCATATGGATTCCAATTAAGCTGTATTCTCTTGACCCTTTCTTTCACATGTTGCATATTAAGCTATGCTTTAAATATTCCACAGTCAACAAGTGGAAATATGGGTTTACCACAATAATTCATTTCCCCCCTCCCACCCTAAAAATATCAACATTTAAAGGAGACTAGGGTGGCAATCAAGAAAGTTAGGATTTATTTGCATGAAAATGATTCACTTTTCTAAACTGACTCTGCTTGTCTATGTCTTGTTTGGAATCATAAATTATTCTCACTGCTGGTTTGGATAAAACTATAATCTATTTTCCTGTAGTGTATGGTGTGTTCTTGTTATGAGTCATAACCATTTTTTTCTATGGGAAAAAGATGAGTAGGGGCAAACTTAGTAATAAATAGGATCTGTTTCTAAACAGTTATCACATAAAGACAGTCCCTAGGATGTTACATACCAAGTGTTTTTATTTTTGTTTTTTCTAGTTTTTATTTTTATTTTTGTACTGTGTCTTTTTGACTCATGGCATGCAAGATCTTCCCCAACTGGGGATCCAATCCAAGCCCCTTGCAGTGGAAGCACGAAGTCATAACCCCACAGGGCTGCCAGGGAATTCTTAGTTTCCTTTTGTTTTGATTTTATTAAACTACTGCTTTAAGAAGTGTAAAATAATGTCTTTCCTTAGTTTTACATTGAGCAGAGGAACTTATTAAACTATTTCTTCTCCAACTTATTCCAAGATTAATTGTTAAATCATTAGGTCATTTTTTTTCCCCTTCTCAAACTAGCCAACCAAAAAAAACAAACAATCAAGTGAAGTATAGGACAAAAGCAAGGGGAGAGAGGCCACAGTCCAGGATGACTGACATTGCCATCAGGAAGAGCCCAGTGCCCCATGCCCTAAGGCTAGGAATGTGGCTTTCTTTTTTTTTTTTTTTTGATAACATTCTTGGGCTGATAGCTCAGCTGGTAAAGAATCTACCTGCAATGCAAGAAACCCCGGGTTGACTCCTGGGTCAGGAAGATTTGCTGGGGAAGGGATAGGCTACCCACTCCAGTATTCTGGCCTGGAGAATTCCATGGACTATATAGTTCATGGGGTCGCAAAGAGTCAGACACGACTGAGCAACTTTCACTTTCACTTGGGGAGAAGCAGTGAGGTAGTACATAGCTGTCCGTGAGTAAAGCTAAGGGCCCCCATTCTTTTGGAATCATAAGTTTTCTTCTATTTTCTTTTTTTCAAACCTTGAGACTGTCATGGCCAGATGGTTGAGTGAGCTGTTAAAGAACTTTCTGCCTCTTGAGAGGTTGGAACTCGGCAAGAGTGTGGATGATCCAGGGACAGGGAGCACACAGGGTAGCATAAGTGCATTCAAAAACGTCTCCAGTATAAAATTAAGATTTAGTGGGAACTTATGTTACTGTGTTTAGGCACCACAAATTTGACAAAATGAAGTGGTGTCCCCTTCCCCATTTTTGATGTAGCTCCAATGACAGCAGCTATAAGGAAAACAGAGTGAAAGTGAAAGTTGCTCAGTAGTGTCTGACTCTCTGTGACTCCATGGACTGCAGCCCATCAGGCTCCTCTTTTCATTGGGTATTTCTGGGGAAGGATACTGGGGTGGTTTGCCATTTCCTTCTTCAGGGGATCTTCCCCACCAGGGATCCAACTGGGTCTCCTAAACGGCAGGCATTTTTTACTGACTGTGCTACCAGGGAAGCCCCAACAGAAAAATAAGCCAGAAGGAAGACTGCGTGCTGCATTCTCAAATATGGGGTCTGTCAACTCAGGAATGAGAGCTTTTATTAATCCTTTCTTGGGAAGGACATGGATAATTTCCTCTAAAAATAGTCTTGAGTGTCTCAACAGTGTGAGGAATGGAGAAAGGCAATCTGTTGCTTTAGCTAGTGACTGGCTAGCAACAATAGTAGCTTGCATATTTACTGTGCTTTGTAATTTCAAAGCACTTATTTTATTATAAAAGTAGGCGTCTCTGCAAAAATTTTAATGGGTTGTTAAGTGGGTTGAAAAACTCTATCTCTTGCTTAAAATCTACTTGTGATATGGAAATTTGATAGGGATAGCTAAAATAGTAACTGATGTTAATGGTACAAAAACCTTTCCAATAAGAATTTGCTAATTTTCTATTTTTAAAAGTAAAACTTAGTCTTTAATAGATTATTCAATATTTTTGATTGTCTCAATATCATTTTGAACAATATTTTTCATTGCACAGACTGTAGATATAGAAGTATAAGGTATTTTTTAAACTATTTATGGCCATGAAATTCAGTCTTCTGCAATTATCATGTTGCCAGTTTTCCAGCTAATAAAATATTCTTACTGGTTGAGATTCTTTTACAAGTGTATTTTCACGACTATGGGGAATTCTCTGGTGGTTCAGTGTCTAAGACTCTGTGCTCTCAGTGCAGGGGACCTGGGTTTGATCCCTGGGCAGGTGACCAGATCCTACATGCGGCAGACTTGGTGCAGCCAAATAAATAAATAATGACTATGAATAAAGCTATGGTTACTCTTTTTGCCTCCATCTTTTCTTCCCTCTATTCATTTCTTCTTTCTTTTCTTCATTTCTTAAAACCTACTTATATGATGGATATGCTGCTCTTTGAATTACTGGAGAGACAGGATGGGCAAGAAAAGACGTGTGACAACTGAAATAGTGATACTGAATGTCTGAAGTAGCTAGGGGAAAGTGAGGAATTATCTGAAGGGAGTTGTTCTGGCATTTCCAATAGTGAGAAAGATCTGCTGATGCTTCTTCCCCTGTCATTTTAACTCTTGACAAGGACTCAAGGAAAAGATAATAGAATTGGCCAGTATCCTGCTTACACTGAAAGAGAACAGAATTGAGAGTCATTACACAGTAATAAAGAACGGCTATAGCAATCCAGGACTTTCCCAAGGAGCCATACTTGCCATTCCTTTTGTATATGAATGCTGGTCTTTTTCTGAGGGCAAATAATTCTCATTTTTCCATTTCCCTCTGAGCACACTTGAATCCTCCCATCAAATCTCCAACTAGCCAGCCCATAGACTCTTTGGAGCCCCCGTCCCACCCCCGCCCCCAACACACACTTATACAAATAGTCACGTTGGAGTTCAGATTCAGAGTTGAGTCTTATCCTGGGCTAAGGCTTCTGTGATTTGACTTTTCTGCTTCTTCTTTATGAGCTACTAGTTCAGATCACAACAAAATACTCCTATAATACATTTATGGACTTCTTTGGAACTAAGAATAAACATGATTTTTTTTTTGTCACACTGTACAGCACGTGCAACTTCCCTGATTAGGGATCGAACACGTGCCCTTAGCAGTGGAAGCATGGAGTCTTAACCACTGTATCACCAGGGAATTCCAAAGAGTTATGAGGTAGGGGAAGGAGCAAGGGCAGAGCTGAAGTGACTTCCAGGCTTATTGATTACTGCTTCTGTGACTTTGGGTGCTTCTCTGTGCTCTAGTTTCCTCATTTTAACAACAAATATATCAATAACCTGCTCACTGGGCTTTGGAGATAATTACATAATATAATTCAGTCAAAGGATAACTGGTTAGCATGAAGGAGGTACAGACAATTTTGGGGTTTTGTTTCTTTTTTCTAATAAATCCAGAAGTAAGACTATAATAAAAATGATCACACATCTACTAAGTCAGTGGCTTCGAAACAACCTGGAGGGGTTGGTCACTAGGTTGGTAACAACCTAGTTGGGGAGGGAGGTGAGAGGGATGTTTAAGTGGGAGGGGCCATGGGGAAACCTATGGCTGATTCATGTTGATGTTTGGTGAAAACCAACACAATACTGTTAAGCAAGTATGCTTCAGTTAAAAATAAATAGGTTAAAAAAGCAGGTGAAATGTTATTGTTTGCAACAGGAAAAGTCTCAATTGATCCAACCACCATCTTTAGGTAATCTTACTCTTTAGTGGAGGATGAATTTATATTGGCTTCCAGACTAACTCTGTGTTACAAGAAGTAACATATCAGCTTAAGAAAGAGGCCTTGTCTCCCACTAATTTGCCCAGAAATAGTTGCATCTGGACTGAGATAGAGTCCAGTCAGTTCCTCAGTGTCTTTATGCTCATTTATTTTAAAAAATGCATAATTTTAAGAATACGTGATTTCTTAATTTTAACAAGATCCAAGACAACACCTGTGTTTACATTTTGGTTACTAATATTTATTTCATTTCCATTGAATCCTACAGATATACTTATTCCTTGAAATTAATGTAATAATTTCAAGGAATAAGTAATTCCTTGATGTAATAATTTCAAGGAATTACTTATTCCTGGAAGTTAATGTAACAATTTCCTTTAATGTAATAATTTCAAGGACTAAGCACACTTATATGGATAATATCACATATTAATCAGGACAAAAATGGACTTATATGTGTGGCTTGTGGGATTAGTTATTTTTCTTGATATTTATTATGTACAGAATAATTATTATACTGAGTGGTGAAACTTCTAATTCTCATCTAAAAGCCTGTACATTTCCACTTTTTGGAAAAGCAAAGTTGGGGAACCCAGAAGGACACTGTCACTAATGAGGGGCTATTAGGGACATCACCTTGAACTAACACAAAGGACAAGGCTTCCCTGCAAATGGTCATCTCCAGACCACCTCTTTCATGCTACACATAAGAAATGAGGACGCAGAGCAGTTAAGTAGTTTGCCAGTTGTTAAGTAGTGCCAGCTATCTATGACTGGATAGAAAAAAGACCTCCTTTCTCTTATAAAGTAGAATTTGGAGACCAGAACAGGTGTGTGGATCAAACACAGATTTACATTGCTGCATTCCCTTGATTTTCTTTGTATCTAGACTTTACCAGCCATCTGTCACCATTAACAGTTTACCAGATCTTAGAGACAGAATCAGAGCAGAAAGTTAATGCCTTCAGTGACTAATACAGGAATTTCATCAGAAGTCAAGCAGGAGATTTTCCCAAAGTTGAGTAGGCTGCTAGTTTGAAGATGATAATGATTTCACGTGCTTTAAGATCTAATTACATGTGGATTAAGAACTGCAGTTAAAGTTGATGTTTTCTTTGTCTTCATTTATATTTCACCCAATGAAAGTGAAAGTGAAAGTGAAAGTGAGGTCGCTCAGTCGTGTCCGACTCTTTGCCACCCTGTGGACTGTAGCCCACCAGGCTCCGCTGTCCGTGAGGCTCCTCCGTCCATGGGATTCTCCAGGCAAGAATACTGGAGTGGGTTGCCATTTCCTTCTCCAGGGGATCTTCCCAACCCAGGGATCGAACCCAGGTCTCCTGCATTGCAGGCAGATGCTTTAACCTCTGAGCCACCAGGGAAGCCCATTTCACCCAATATGTGACTATAATGCTGGTTTTCATTTCTTTTTCCTTTGTAATAATTCTACTTGTAATTAGGGGCTGCATCAGAGATTTAGATTATCTGCCATTGTCTGGAGGACCACAGAGTAAAAGTCTGGAGTCAAAACACCTGGGAAGACATGATAATCATTTGCCACCGTTGTTGTGTCCTGGTTTATTTCACCTTTTTTCAGCCTTGCATATGCAGGTGTAGACCTTCTCAGTCATTGCTTGTCGAAAGGATGAAGACAATGATAAACACAGAAAGTACACAAAAATTATTTGGCCACATAGGCTTGACTAGGTAAGACTGAGGACAAAGATGGTGATAGAAACCACCTCTGAGGTCTAGAAGATGGGACTATACTTCCACCTAACACAACTCTGTAAGGAAAATGTTTGTTTCTCCTTGGTGACATAAATTTTGTAGTTGAAGATTGGATCGTTTTTATACATAACACATTTCACGTGGACAAGAAAAGAAAATACAGAATAAGAAGCAGGAACACATCACTCAGAAATTTTATATCTTGGAAGAGGAAAAGAGAATTAAGGCAGACAGTCCACATGAAGAGTACAGTTTGTGGAGAAAGAATGACCAGAAACTGGCAGCTAGAAACCAGACTCATTGCCAGCTCTTCAGAAAGCAGTGCCCTTTAGAGGGCTAGGAAGACTGGTGAACAGGTAGCTGTGTGTCCTTCCATTGCAACAGGAAGGTTATGGTGGGTCATGAGAGTCTGTGGCACCTGTCCCCTCTTGCCCCAGGCTGGCTGTGGCCTCTCTGAAATACTGGTGAAGCCTCCAGATAGGGTGACTTCAGTTCCCCAAAGAGATCCAGAGACTGAAAACCATGCAGAAGAAAAGGCCAAATGTTCAAGATGCTGGAGGAACCGACATACAAGAAAAGATACAAATTTCGAAGCAACAAAGGGGGAGTAATGAAATCATTTAGGGAGGCCCCTGTAGCTATAACTAGAATTTTTTTTAATCACAATAAGAAAAATGGGATAAATATCTTCTAATACTTTATAAGTAAATTTCCATCAGCTCAGATAAGGCTGGACTCCAAAAGCAAACACTGAGAAATGTAATATGTTCTGAATTCCATAGGATACACAATCCTCTTTCTTATTTCAGGAATCTCTAAGAGTAACAACTTTTTAATAAAACAAACAATAAAATGAACAAAACTTTAAAAACTATCAACAAATATATTTATTGTGGTGGCTTTCCCCCCTATTAGATACACTTTGTTAGAAAGTAGTATCCCTTTTAGTTCCATGTGGACAATTAAGCAGGTAATAAGATTGTTTTTCCCCCTCCCAGTTGAGAGAGAAAGAAAACACATGACTTTGCAAACATGTTATATTTTCCTTGCTCTAGTTTTTGTTTTCTATGAAATCAGAATTTTCTTCTAATAAGTATGATTTTGTTTTTGGAAGTAAGTTACAGGTACATGTTTACAGACATATAACCCAAGGGGTAGCAGAGGCTGAACCACACAGTGCGGACATAGACTGGAGACCTGTTCCAGGTAATCACAACCCTTCACAGTTTTGTAAAGCACAAAAATCATCTCCAGCTCTATGGTTTATTCCACATTTTGCCTTCCTCCAAGCCCATACAGTATATCAGTTCTGAAAATATGTGCACTCTCATGCTTCTTGCAGAAGGACAAATGAGGGCAAGAGAACCAAGCTTAAAACAATTGTTTCCGTGGTGATAATTCCTATGATTCCAAATGCCAGGCCCTAATATCTGAGCACTCCCTAGATTTCCTGGACAAAACAACACTGTCCTTTGAAAGGTGTTTCTCTCCTCTGATCTCTGGTTTCTTTTGAAGGGACACAGCATCTTTCAGTTTGCAGAACTGTCATTTGCTTCTTTAAGCAATAGCTTGAAAACATGACTTTACAGGGAGATGGTGCTTCTCCAGCTGTTATCATTAGGTTGTTACAGCTTCTAGCCTATTGATGATTATGTACAAAATTCCTTGTCTCTTAAAAATGCACAGAAGCACGTAAGATAACCATTCAAAAGCATCCCTTCTTTGGACTTTTGGCTCTTTGTTGTTAACTATGCTTGTATGAAGAATATAGCGACTATCTGGAATGTTGTTTAGACTGAGCAGTAACTGACAAGTTGTCCGTTTGTGGTCCTAACGGCTAGAGCACCTGTCCTGGGCATCTGGTGGAGATAGCAGCATTACGAGTTTACGACAATCTCACGGGACCCTCTAGTGTACAGTGCTGACGGATACCGATTTCTGTTGTTTATCTTGGACCTTTCGTTTCTTCTGCTGCTGTTTGTTTTCTCGTTGCTCTGGAGTTTCCCTGCTGGGCTCCAGACCTTTGTTATCAGGTATTGCATCTTTACTTTCTTCTTTATTAGGTTTTTTTCTTTTTCTCTCCCTTCCTTTTCTTCCTGAAATGAAAGGAGACACCTTTTAAAAAGCATTCAGTCATGTTCAATTTCATTTTTCAAAGTTTTTAAAGACAAGTTGAATTTCTCTTAGGTTGCATACCATGCCCATAAATACGAAAGTATCCCCAATTTAAATCATTCATTCAATTAGTTTTATGAAGGCTGTTGTACTATACTTTAAGCAATGCAAACATGAAACACATGCACATATGATGAAGTAATTAATACTTGATAGTTCTGAATTCCAGAAGGTTCCATTGCTGTCAGTTTGGTATCAGTATAATTTTATGTGATAGCTATTGGTGGATAATTAATATAAATTTTCAAATAGATTTCTGGTGGCTCAGATGGGAAAGAATCTGCATGCAATGCAGAAGACCCAGGTTCGATCCCTAGGTCAGGAAGATTCCCTATTGAAGGGAATAGCAACCCAATCCAGTATTCTTGCCTGGAGAATTCCATGGATAGAAGAGCATGGCGGGCTACACTCTATGGGGTTGTAAAGATTCAGACAAGATTGAGAAATTAATACTTTCTTTCAAGAAACTTACTAATGGGTATATGTTATCTGACTCCTATAAAAGGTTCTATTTTGTTTTCAAGATTTTCCAAGTAGCAGTTACCTATTTGCATCCTGTCCCAAAGAAAGGCAGTGTCAAAGAAAGTTAAAGCTACTGCACAGTTGCACTCATCTCACACGCTAGCAAAGTAATGTTCAAAATTCTCCAAGCCATGCTTCAACAGTACGTGAACCATGAACTTCCAGATGTTCAAGGTGGATTTAGAAAGGGCAGAGATCAAATTGCCAGCATCTGCTGGATCGTGGAAAAAGCAAGAAAGTTCCAGGAAAAACATCTACTTTTGCTTTATTGACTACGCCAAAGCCGTTGACTGTGTGGATTACAACAAACTGTGGAAAATTCTTCAAGAGATGGGAATACCAGACCACCTGACCTGCCCCCTGAGAAATCTGTATCCAAGTCAAGAAGCAACAGTTAAAACCAGACATGGAACAACAGACTGGTTCCAAATTGGGAAAGGAGTGCGTCAAAGCTGTATATTGTCACCCCGTTTATTTAACTCATATGCAGAGTACATCATGAGAAATGCTGGGCTGGATGAAGCACAAGCTGGAGTCAAGATTGCCGGGAGAAATATCAATAACCTCAGATATGCAGATGACATCATCCTTATGGCAGAAAGTGAAGAACTAAAGAGCCTCTTGGTGAAAGTGAAAGAGGAGAGTGAAAAAGATGGCTTAAAACTCAACATTTAAAAAACTAAGATGATGACATCTAGTCCCATCACTTCATGGCAGACAGATGGGGAAACAATGGAAACAGAGAGAGACTTTATTTTTTTGGGCTCCAAAATCACTGCAGATGCTGAGTGCAGCCACAAAATTAAAAGATGCTTGCTCTTTGGAAGAAAAGTTATGACCAACCTAGACAGCATATTCAAAAGCAGAGACATTTCTTGCCAACAAAGGTCCATCTAGTCAAAGCTATGGTTTTTCCAGTAGTCATGTATGGATGTGAGAGTTGGACTACAAAGAAATGTTTGACTATGACTTATTAATAACCCTATGGTATTAGCCACGAGGGCAGGAACTTTATCTCTCTCAACCAAATGAGTAGATGTTTATTGAAATATACTGGATTCCATGAGAATCTTGACTTTGAACAGGGTTTGAAGCACAGATTTACTCAGATGCACAGTGTGAAACATTTTAAAAAATGGAATCAATACAACTTTAAAGGTTTTGATGTAGGAAGCATAGTGAAAGAAAGACTGGGGCCAGGATGAAGAAATGAATTTCATTCTATTGGCCTTGCGTAACTGTTGGCAGTTTTAGGAGAGAGTAATTTGATCAATGGGCTTCCCAGGTGGTGCTAGTGGTAAAGAACCCACCTGCCAATGCAGGAGACATAAGAGAAGCAGGTTTGATCCCTGGGTCAGAAAGATCCCCTGAGGATGGCATGGCAACCCACTCCAGTATCCTTGCCTGGAGAATCCCATGGACAGAGAAGCCTGTCAGGCTATGGTCCACAGGGTCACAAAGAGTCAGACATGACTGAAATGACTTAGCATGCAATTTGATCAAAGTGCATGAGTCTGGCACCAAATTACTGAAATGACTTAGCACACAATTTGATCAAAGTGCATGAGTCTGGCACCAAATTAAATGAATTGTTTTTAAATTTCAAATTAGTATATTAGCTATATTTTATTATTATGTTAACATTTTACACATACAACCTACATTGTAAAGTAATTTTGAGGGCATGGTTTAGCAGTCTCCATTAACACACATATCCCAGCAAAAAATTACTGATTCAAATGATACAGTAAGTGAAAACTAAGAACCAAGTATACCCGGGTGTGGAAGAAATTATCGGGTGTATCCCTATATACTGAGTCATGTAGAATCTGAAATTAGTTTCAGTTTACAAAAAGTCATTTTGAACAAAAGTATTTTCGAGAAATTATTTGTATGGGAGAACCAAAATATTTTCACATCCTGAAATAGGCTGCAAATATTGAATTCAGTGGTTTGGCTTTCCTTTTCTTGAGCTCTGGTTATGGAATTCTAGGAACCAACATTATTAATACTGTATATGTATGCTCAGCCAACACAGTCTCCTTCGATTTTATGCCACAACTAGCTTTGTCTGAGACTATATTTATAAAGTCTTCCAGTTACATTGTGAAAACTTGCCTTGTTGGGCTCAACATAAAAATCTCCAAATTTTGGACTTTAAAAGGAGAGTAAACAAAAATAAGAATTCAGACCACGTAAATCAAATATCAGGCAAATTATTTGGGATATGTAGAGAACAAAAAATATTAGAGTTGACTATTACGTCTAGGGCTGACTAGTCGTATACAGATTCATGAATTCCACCATTCTTTTCACTTAAGAGACTATTGCTGGATTGATAAGATTTCCATAGAAGAAATTCAGGGTGTTTTCTTTTTTTTCATGTTGGCTTTACACATTTTCAGTGCTGATATGAACTTAGTAACTAAGAGAAAACTGAAAAGCTAATTTATTGTCTTGCATGTGTACTATAATTTTCATAAATCTGTACAAACTGAAAGAGAGAGATGCTGGTTTTTGTGGTATGTGGTTGATTTTCCAAAGAACATGGCTGAAAAGGTTAGATTACATAATATTTCCATTTGAAGAGCATTTTGGAAGTGTTCATCTCTAAAAATATCATCAGTGAAAATCATTCCAAAGTTCCATAGAAACTACTGACCCTAAACAAAATGTTATTTTTATGGAAATCATCCAAAAGTTCAGTGTTTGACATTGTTCTCTTGATGATGGTCCAACATTTTACAGCTGTGATCCCAACCATAAAAAATATATAGTTTCTTTCTTGGTCATGGATTGATTTATATGTTTGTTAGCTACATGTGACAACATATTCAACTTACAGTGCATTTCTGCTTATTAGCAAACTGATATGATTATTTCTTAATACAGGCAGAAACATTCTTGGAAGTAGCTTGAAACCAGTATTAGAGTTTTATTATCCAAGGAATAACTATTTAGTCTGGGTGGTGAGTGAAAGGGGAGGCCCTACTAAAGTACAGGAAACTAGCATGTTGTACGTTGTTGTTGCCTAACAGAGGGCTATTGCACAATAGAAAAATGCGATTATTATTTTTTACAGGCCATGTGTTAGTGGTTGGAAATGCTACTATCCTTTTGCATAAGTAATATGTTTTCCTCTTGTCCAAGAAATAAAAATGCAGAAGACTGTCTCTAGTCCATTAAAAATCACATGCAATTAGGGAAACCCTGTCAGGGTTTCATGAAAGGGGATTTTTTTTTCTATTCTGCTGACTTTTCATTGATGTGGGCAGGTGTTATTTTATACATTTTTTGGTGATTTTGCAAACTATGCATTCCAGTTATCACAGTCTTACATACACATTTGTGCTTTGTCATTCACTGATTTTGTGTGTGCATGCACACACGTGCACGAGAATTGGCTTGTAGAATGCTCCAGTGATTAAAAGAATGTTCATCATGCTTCCATGTCCCAGCTATGAGGGCAGTGTTTGGATAGAAACCATCAAAAAGAAATTAGTCCTAGCATAGAAGTGTAACGTTTAAGAACATTAAACACTACATTAGTCTGAAAAACATGGTGTTCAAATTCTAGATCTGCCACCAGCTAGTTGTGTGACTTTTGACAAGTTGACATCTCTTGGGATTAATTGTCTGATATTTAAAATGGGGATAATCATTACCACTTGCTGAACTTTTTAAGGGTGCTTGTAAAGCACTTAGCATAGTACATGGTACATATTAATCATGGGAGAAATGAAGGCTAATGTTTTTAACTCATCACACAAACAGGAATTAAGCCTCTCTCCCTGCCAAGGACTGTGTTAAAACCTGGAGATACAAGTGAGATATGGAGACAGATACAATAAATAAAGCCGCACACTAATGCAAAAATAGTAGCATGCACAAGATCTGTTGGTTGCAGAGCAAGGAAAGCATTGAACTCTGCCAATGGAGATTGAAAAAGACTCCCCGGACGGGGTGATGTTTAAGCTGAGCTTTAAAGAATTAATGAGAGTCTGCCAGGCTGATGAGGGAAAAAGGGCACAGCAGGCAGTGAACAATATGTCAATGGCATGAAGGCATGCAAGGACACGGTGAATCTGGGGAACTGAAGTAGACTTTCTTGGTTTGATCAGAGGCTATATATAGTATATTACCCAGAGAATCTGGAACGACAGACAGGACTCGATTGCCATTTTGGGAGTTTGTTCTGAGGACCAGTGGTACTGAAAACTGGAGAAGGGCAAGTGTCAGAATCTGAGAGCAAAGCAGAATTTGGGTGTTTCTGTGACTAGTTTAGAAAAGGCTATTTTCTATTTCAGAAACTTCTAAAAGTAATAAGAACCCATAAAGTGAGTATGGTGATGACTGGTATCATCACCATACCATTTGAGCCTTGACTTTGAAGAGTAGCTAAAATTTAGCCTAGATCTCTGTGAAGACTATATAGCCACATATTATTCAATATTTGTTGCAAATCATAATTGAGTAGGCCAGGGACATTTTTGAGATTCTGAAGTTATTTTCTATAAATACAATACTGGAATGGGTTTCCATGCCCTCCTCCAGGAGATCCGCCCAACCCAGGGATCGAACCTCAGGTCTCCTGCGTTGCAGGTGGATTCTTTACCATCTGAGACACCAGGGAAGCCCATGAATACAATAGCGTATTGTCACTTATGTAAAGATCTCCTAGGGCCTTCTGCAAACCGGGTTTCCAAGCACAGATGACTTTGAAAAATAGATTCCTAGTGCCACTCCTGGAGATTATGAGTCAGTAGTTTTATGATGTGCCCAGGAATTAACAGCATGTTTATTCCCAGTTGATTCTTCTGTGCAGCTACATTTAAGAACCATAACTAGAGATCGATAGAAGTCCAATGTTCTCAAACATGTGCTTCCAAAAAGTTTATTTCATATCACAGCATTGATCATTTAATTTCTTATACTTTCCCATGGATATCTGGTATGTTTTTTTGACTTACTGTAGCTATTAATTTTTAAGTCAAGTTTTCTAATTAGGTACATTTGGAACAGGCACCTATATACAAGATAAAAATTAGTTGCAGGTTGTCTTTTTAAAATATGTTCAAAAAGAAGTATGAACTGAAAAGTAAATATATTAAAAAAGAACAAAAGAAGTGATCTTGAATAATATTTCCTAAATTGTGTATTACATATTTTAAGTTCCAAGTAAAAATAAAAACCACAGAAAATGCTGTTATCTTTTTAACTGTAATAGGGTTATGAATAAAAGAATCGTTCTCATCAGAATCACAAATAGAATTTGTTTATTGAGAATTACTCAAATTAGGAATATCAGTTCACAATTTTCAGGGTGTTTAGAAATATCTGTGTATAGATCTTCATAAAAGCTGCTTCTTGGTGAATTTCTTGCAAGGTACCACTAAGGGGAGCTATTGAGCTTTAAGTAGCTCAACTTCCAAGACTAAGTTTTCTCAGAAAGCTAAAAATGTATCCCACACTCTATGAACTGAGGACTAAATATCACAGAATCTACAATCAAGCCAGTTAAATGAGTATCTCATCAAAAGTACGAAATTCATTGTTAGGTAGTTCTCTTTATTGGGTATGGAAGGAAATTCATTTGAGAAGCCAAGACTTTATACTTTCAAAAGAGCACAAATGATGTGAAAAAGGAGTTAATCTGATGATTTTGGGACCTAGAGTTGGACCTGAATTTTATGTTTAGAGGATGAAAATTCCAATTTTTTACTTTTTTGTGAAGACATCACTGAAGAAATTTCGCAAAGGAGGGGAAATTGCTACAGTATGACTTCTTCAGCAAATATGATCTATTGTGTAAATACATATTTAAAGATCTTTGAATTGTGGGCTATATAAACACAGGACAGCTTGACCTAGTGGTGCAGAACAGAGCTGAAAGTCAGCAAGGCTAAATTCTTTCTCAGCTATATTTTTACCAAGTAGAATTGACTTGAGAAATGCATTAAAACCTTTTGGGTTTTTGTTGTTTAACAGAACAGAAATACTTATTTCCTTTCTATTATTTTAACCTAGGAGTTTATTTCAAATACAGTGTAAATATGGTATAATGGATACTTAAAATAGGCAGACGATGTCTCCAACTGGAAATTTAAGCTACCCGTTTTATCTACTCTGTAGAGTTGATCCTTGAACAACACAGGTTTGAACTGCACAAATCAACTTATACATGGATATTTTTCAACAGTAATACAACAGTACTACAGCTTCTGGTTGGTTAAATCCCCAGATGCAGGGGAACCACAGATATGGAGGGTGACTATAAATTATACTTGGATTAACCCTCTGGAGTTGTATAACGGTCAACCATTGTTTAATACATGAATTAGTTCAATTGTATTTCCATTTAACTTCCAAGATGCTTCTGAGTAATTATTTACAGAAAAATAATTTGATGTATCATTACATACTCTGCTAAATGCTGTAATTTGGGAAATTATCTTGAGCCCATTTTTGCAAAGATATTAAGACTGAAACAACATTTTGGCTGCCAAATGAAAAGGGTTAATATAAGAGGTGTTCATCCATTGTTAATGGAAGAAAATGAAGAGAAACTAAAGAGCCTCTTGATGACAGTGAAAGAAGAGAGTGAAAAAAATGGCTTGGAACTCAACATTCAAAAAACTAAGATGATGGCATCCATCATTTTGTGGCAAATAGAAGGGAAAAAGTGGAAGCAGTGACATATTTTTTTCTTGGGCTCCAAAATCACTGCAGACAGTGACTGCAGTCATGAAATTGAAAGACATTTGCTCCTTGGAAGGGAATCTAAGACGAACCTAGATAGCATCTTAAAAAGCAGAGACATCACTTTGCCAACAAAGGTCTGTCTGCCAAAGCTATGGTTTTTGCAGTAGTCATGTAGAGATGTGAGAGTTGGACCATAAAGCTGAGTGCCAAAGAACTGAAGCTTTTGAACTGTGGTGCTAAAGAAGATTTGAGAGTCCCTTGGACTGCAAGGAGATCAAACCAGTCAATCCTAAAGGAAATCAGTCCTGAATATTCACTGGAAGGACTGATGATGAAGCTGAAGTTCCAATCCTTTGGCCACCTGATGTGAAGAGCTGACTCACTGGAAAAGACCCTGATGCTGGGAAAGATTGAAGGCAAAAGGAGAAGAGGGGGGCAGAGGATGAGAGAGATAGCATCAGTAACTCAATGGACATGAATTTGAGCAAACTCTGAGAGATAGAGGAGGGCAGAAGAGCCTGGCGTGCTGCAGTTCATGGGTTCAGAAAGAGTCAGACACGACTTCATGACTAAACAACAACAACAAATCTATTTATGCCCCATTCTTTTGGGGATTCTGAAACAAGATTGTCCTGACTATAAGGTACTGAGTGTAAATTTTCAGAGGTTAAAGAAGATAAACCCAAGCTTCCTACCATGGCACCCAGGGCACTTATCCTCTGTGACCTGGCCCCTGCTTATGTAGTCATCAACTTTGAAGTCCTCATCCTGCTTTTGCTAGTCACCCCTGCACATCACTCACCATAACCCACAATGCTTACAAATCCTATTGATGCATTTCCCTAGAATGCATTCTCTAGTAAAGTGCTTATATGTCACACCTTCAGAAAAATCTTCCCCATTTTTGTAATCTTTTTCTCTGCTGGATTAACTATGTCTCTCCTCTCTTTGCTCCTTAAACTCCCAATTAGTAATCCTGTTGTAATAATCAAGATGAAGATGACTTAGGCTGTCTATTTTTAGAAATACAATCTGCCACTCTTTCTACTTTTGGCCTATTTATTCGCCATGAAGTGATGGGACCGGATGCCATGATCTTAGTTTTTTGAATGTTGAGGTTTAAGCCACCTGTTTCACTCTCCTTTTTCACCTTCATCAAGGGGCTCTTTAGTTCCTCTTCACTTTCTGCCATTAGAGTGGTATCATCTACATGTCTGAAGTTGTTGATATTTCTCCTGGCAATCTTGGTTCCAGCTTGTGATTCATCCAGTTGGCATTTCACATGATACACTCTGCATATAAGTTAAATAAGCAGAGTGACAATATACAGCCTTGATGTACTCCTTTCCCAATTTTGAACCAGTCTGTTGCTCCATGTCTGGTTTTAACTGTTGCTTCTTGACCTGCATATAGGTTTCACAGGAGGCAGGTAAGGTGGTTTGGTATTCCCATCTCTTGAATTTTCCACTGTTTGTTGTGATCAACACAGTCAAAGACTTTAGCGTAGTCAATGAAACGGAAGTAGATGTTTTTCTGCAAGTCCCTTGTTTTTTCTAAAAGACCCTGATCCTGGGAAAGACTGAGGGTAGGAGGAGAAGAGGGCAACAGAGGATGAGATGGTTGGATGGCATCAGTGACTCAATGGGCATGAAAACTGTCAAACTCTGGGAGATAGTGAAGGACAGAGAAGCCTGGCATTCTGCAGTCCACAGTGTCTCAAAGAGTTGAATACCACTTAGCGACTAAACAAAAACAATAACAACTTTTAGAATTAGTAAGAGTAATGATAGATGACTAAAATTTAATGAACATGTCCAAGTGCCAGCCATAGTTCTAAGAGTAAGTACTGTGTCTGTAAGTTCTGTTATCACTTCCATGGAGAGATGAGGAAAAACACCTTTTCAGATGAAGAAAAAGATGAGGAAAACCACTGTACTTCTCTGCCTTCACATTCTATTTTGACAGAGCACAGTGTGACATGGCATCCTTGTATTCTTGTTTTATTTACACTGAAACTGATGAGGACAAAAAAACAAAAAAAGAAAATACAGTGTCCAGGTGTGAACTAACCCAAGAAAACATAGAGGTTTTGTAAAGATGAGAACATACTTCCTTTACCTCTTGAAATTCCAGTTTCCTGAGCACCAAGTTGCTCTTTAGAACCTAAGAGTACTTTGCAGTAGATGTTTTGTGTCAGCACCATTCATTTACACTGTGCGTTACAGGCTTCTGTTTTATTGCTACAAGTCAATTTTCATTATTTCCACCCCTCTCACAATCATATAGAGGTGACGTATTGTATACATGTGATTTGGAAATCATTTATATATTTCATCATTCATATGTAACTTAGAAACTTCATTTGACCTTTAAAACTACTACTGTTACACTTTTAACATTCTAATAGAATTTATCAGAGATTTTTATATTTAGCTAACATTTAATATCAAATAAAGAGGAAGAAAAACTGTATGAATTCAAATTTCAAAATCCCACTGAGGTTTGAAGGCAGTTCTTTTACCAATAACTTCATTTTATGGCAGATATCATAAATAGTAATATTAACAACTTTTTAGAATCTATATTTTCATAATATCTTAGCATGATGAACTTGCTTTTGCCAAAGCAAATATGTTTCTTACTGACTGTTGTCAATAGGTCTTTATGGATTTTTTTCTCTCTTTCAGTTGTTTAAGTAGTTTCATTACTCATTGAAGATATAGGATCTGAAATTTTGAATTCTGGCTCCATGTCCCAACTGAACTTTTCATACGCCTTTCTCCCAAGGTAACTCCAGTCTACCACAGTGCTTCTGTTGCCCAGAATACTACCCTGTAGACTTTTTGCACTCAAAAGGGGCATTAACTTAGAGTCCAAAAGGGACTGTTAAAGATATTGAATAATGCATACTACGATGCCCTCTTGTAAGTCATCAGTATTAAAAACAGTTAAATAGTACAAGGAGAAAAAAGAACCCTCAAATGTGTTATTATTTGCAATATGCACAATTTACCCATTATAAAAGTAAAGTGTATCCTGTAATTTATTTTACAATATTTAAAAAATATAACAGGGCATTACAATTTATATTATATAGCTATTTTAAATTTAATATTCTTTTATGTGGGCTGATTTCTTTTGAATCAACTACTCTTGTTTGAAAGTTCATTTGAAATTAGTAATTTCTTTTTTTTTTTTTTTTGAAATTAGTAATTTCATTGTATTTTTTTTTTTTACTGCAAAATTTCTTAACTTGACTTTGAAATTCTACCCAGCACATTAGGTTAGATTACAAAATTCTTAAAAACTAAATCATGTACAATTTATGTATCAGAAGTTTCTTGATCTAAGCATGTTTGCATAGTGTGTTTAGAACTAGATCTTGGGTCTTACACAATTTTATCTATTGGATAAGCACGTAAACATTGTGATTTTCATTTGCTGTCAAAGAATGTGTTGATAAATTTCAGCTTTAAATCAATTAAATTTGGTTCATTACTTCTACCATGAAATTCACGATTAGTTTGTAAAATTACTATTATGGCTCTCCTTAGAAAAAATTTGACTCTGGATATGAGTTTTGGATTGTTTAACATACTGTTTGTGAATTTATGAGCATATGTGTATATTGCTTATCTTCAGAAATTTAGATAGTGATGTGGCTAGTACCGCTATTTCAAAAACTGTTGAAGCTTGCCTTGTAGCATTATCAAGCATCCTCTCTGAAATTTTCAGTTGAGATCCTTCTTCTCAAAGTATTAATGACTATCTCAGGGATGAAGTGATGTGTTTCTCTTGGTTGCAGTGCTCATTCTCTACCTTGCTTCCTCCCTCAGGGCCCACCCTCAACTCATGGTGGCTGCTAGATAGCCTACCACCTCATATAGCAAGGTAGAGAATATATGTGAGTCTATGGAATGTTTTCATCAATTTTTCTTCATATCATCCTTAAAAAAAATCGATTGCAGCTATTTAAATATGAAAAAAACACCCAGTAGAATAGCCTCTTAGAAAACTCCTACCTTTTGCATATTGCCAAACTTAAAGTATGTAAGATAGTATTACAGATAGGATTTCTTGCAAAATTATTTTAGAGCAGAACACACAATTATCATCCAGACTATATTTTGAGTGATTCCTTTAAGAAGTATGAACAATTAGTTCTTTAATACTTCATTATACTTAATTAAATTTTTTTTCCCTTTTGTGATAAATTAGTTTTCTTAATTTGTGTCAATTAAAATTTTAAATGTAACAATTTTAATAAGTTACTAGTCAACAATAAGTTGAAAATAAGCGTAGAGTGCTTAGAAAATCTGAGCCTTAAAAATGTTTTTTTCCTAGTGAATTTTCATTTTCTTGCTTTAAATCTTTCTGAGTTGACAATCATGTTATCTCAGTCCCCATAAAACATGTTAAAGTAACAATTAAAAATGCTTCAATATGTTGACTTACCCAATTCATTTACCTTAGAAGATCAGCAACCTCAGTTATATCAACATTTGATTCTGAAAATTAACACTTGATATTTTAAACTGTTTTACGTCCTTGCATATTCCTCTCGAGAGAGAACAGCGATACTGCATTTTTGCATAGAGCTTAGGATAACACTGGTATTTGAATTTTCTTTTTTTTCTTCAGCTAGGTGTGTAGGCTCACAGTTCAGTTTTTCATACTTGAAATACAGGTTCTGAAATCTTTTTATGGTAAATATCCACCAAATGCTTTTTTTTTTTTTTTTAAAGAATCTCTAAGCCAAGAGCACTGTCTTCATCTTTGATGAAATATAACTTTCCAATTAACAGAAAAGTCCTCCATTTCAAAAGGCTGAACAGAATGCTACTTGAAAATTCATTCCAGCTGGTTAAATTAAAGAACTGAAATAAATCCAAAGAAAGAATATTCTCTTGGCATTTATCATTTGATTCTCATTTGGATAAATTTCCATTTGCTCCAAGAACTTGTCTCGTCTCAGCATTTTGTTCTTCTGAGACAAAAAAAGAAGTGTTGATAGGCATGTTTGACTGTGCTGTACTTCCTCCCTTACCAGGATTGTCTACACGGTTGTATTGACAGTTGGAGATGGCCTCATACTTGGTGACACATTTGCAGTGATTGATTATACAAGATGTTGATATTATTCTAGTCTCTTTCATCATTTTATGTACCAGCTGACTGTGCTGTCTAATTCTCATTCTACCACATCCTACTCTTTCCTTCCTTTGAAGCTTTTTACTGCTCTATGGGGGAAAAAATGTAACTCTAATCTGGAATTACATCACAGGGGGAAAAACAACTACCAAGTGTCTCATTTAGCATGTGCTACTCCACATTTTTAGTAAAGATGTCACACTCTTTTATAGTCATAATTTACTGTTTTCAGAAATTTATTACTTACATAAAGCTAATTTTTTAATACACATTCAGTACATCCTCAAATATTTTCACTTTTCTTTTTTGTTATAGACTTGATGCTAAACTCTTAACTTCTTAACTAGCTTGGAAAACATAGAAAATCCCATGTAGCCTTTACTATACTAAAATGTGTAAGAAATAAATTTTCTTCATTCATGCAAATAAGATCATAAGGGGCATATGATCTTTAGCACCTTTAGTAGATAACGCAAGCTGTTTTAGTTATTTTTCTCTCACTGTTGGTGCAAAGATCTGTTTTTGATTAGAAATACTTTTCACATTCATTTTCATAACCAACAAGATAGCACCTTGTAATTATTTCGTCAACAGTGGTTACATATACTTGAATGGAATACAAACAATTTAATTTCTTTAAGCTTTTAGCAGTTGAGTGTTCACTCGTCTAGAAATATCAGTCCAATAATTAAGCAAGATTTGAGACCTGGGTTTGATCACTGCATTGGGAAGATCCCCTGGAGAAAGAAATGGCAACCCACTCCATTATTCTTGCCTAGAGAATCTCATGGACAGGGGAGCCTGATGGGCTACAGTCCGGGGGTTGCAAAAAGTTGGACATGACTGGAAGACTAACACTCACTCACTCACAGTAATATTTTACCATATCTCACTTTACAGTTTTTCGTTGTGCTTCCTTTTTCACTGTACTGACGCATGGTAGGATGGGAAAAGAGTCAGGAGGGTAGACACATGTGCAACAAATGTGTGTGTATGTTTTTGTAAATATATAAATATATATGCACATATTTATTTATAGGTCCTTTCCCACCACAGATGGAAAAGTTCTATTTTTCTGGTGGATTTAAAAATACCAATTCAAGACAGAAAGCCTGTTTTCCAATTTAATTTTCAGTAAGTCTAAAAGGGGATTTAGCCAATTAAAAGAGTCCTTCAGAAACTCAAACCTTTAAAATTAAGAGACTCTGCTAGATTATACATGACTTTTTTCTTATCAAACATTTTCCATATGTTAAATTAAACTTAAAGTAACTTGCACCTTTTCTTTTTTTCTTTGCAAACTTTCAAAATGTTTTAGGAAAAATAGAATATGGTACCCTAATATGCATCTGATTAATGCAGGAAAATTTAAAGAATTATATTCATTCTTCGAATGCTCTTTTACACGTGGACTTTTTCTCCTAACATTGACTTTCTCTCCTAACGTTGACGTTATCATAAGAAGCCCAATTTCCTTCTTCTTTCTTCATGACTAACTAGTTCATTTCCTTCCATTGTTTTGATCAGGTTTCTAGGTGTACATTATATGTATTATATAAATATATATTATCTAATGAATTCTGACCTATATATTTCTAGGCCCCTTTGTAATACAACATGATGATATTGAATTACATTTCTATTTTTTGTAAAAGTAGTTATATTTTGTGTGTATATATATATAATTATATTTCTATTTTTTGTAGTAGTAATAACTGAAAATATGATGGACTTATCTTTGTAGAAACTCAACCTTAATTCTGCTTCCCTATAAAAATATTTGAAAAGGAAATACAAGTCACAGAATGGGTTATTTCGGGTGGGGTGGGTAATGTTGAGGTTTCCGGTAGTGGGTTCCTGATTCATCTGCATAATTCTGTGCATAGAGAACCTGGAGGCATAGGGAGGCCTCCATGCCTGGGTACACAGGTAAGCGCTGCTGCCATTGCTCTGAAGAATGTGGTAGTTTGCCTTGGTCTTTGTCACAAGCCTCTTGTGCATGGTAGGGACTCAATACATATTTGTTGAAAAACTAAGTGAAAATATGAATGATGCTCTTTTTCTCTTGATTTAATGCCTGTCATTCTATTGAGGGAGAAATGGGAAAGGACAGGCATGCACAGAGATACTTTTGGTGTTATTCTCACACATGCAAGCATGCTGTGAGTGACTGAATGAAGTCACTCAGTCGTGTCTGACTCTTTGTGACCCCGTGGACTGTAAGCCGGCCAGGCTCCTCCGTCCATGGGATTTTCCAGGCAAGAGTACTGGAGTGGGTTGCCATTTCCTTCTCCAAAGCATGCTGTGATTACCCAATATTTTGAACAACTTGTCTTAATGAATGACATTTTGGAGTCCTCTGCCAGTTAGGGGCTTCCCTGGTAGCTTAGTCAGGAAAGAATCCGCTTGTAGTACAGGAGACTTGGGTTTGATCCCTGGGTCGGGAAGATCCCCTGGAGAAGCAAATGGCAAATCATTCTAGAATCCTTGCCTGGAAAATTCCATGGACAGAGGAGCCTGGCAGGCTGCGGTTCATGAGGTCCCAAAGAGTCAGGCATGACTGAGTGACTAACGCTGTCACTTTTCTGCCAGTTAGCCATTTCCATTTCAGTATTGGTTTCAAGTGAGTACAACCCACTCCAGAGAGCTACATCATGGTTGCAGGGAACTAATTTTGATTTGTCATGCTCTAAAAGATCATCTTTGGGACCAAACCGATGATTAATAACTGCAGTATCCACAAGGCTGCTTCAGAAGAGACCTTAGAAGTCCAGGATGCACAGAGAGATTACAGAGGATCCGACTGTCTTCTACTGTGAGGAGGAACTTAAATTCCAGAACAGTTTTAGGGATTTGAAGGCTCTAAGGTTTCACTGAAACTCGGAATGTGGACCAACTCTCAGCCCCAAACTTGGAAACAGGGCCTAACAAAAATGTTTTCTGAGGCTGGAGAATAAGAGGTGGTTAGGGAGAGAGACAGAGAGGGGAAACAGAGGAGCAAGCGAAGGGAACTGACTGACTGTGAAAAGTTGAAAGATGGCAAAATAAGTTTTTTCTTCAAATTATCTTCTATAGCAGGCATAAATGATGTGTTATTTGGTGGAGTTGGGAATGTAGTCTTCTTCTAAAATAATGATAAATGACCCTGGCTTATCTTGGCCCAGTCTTGGGCCCAATCTTTTGAACTGGTACTACACAGTCTCAGAAGCTTGATTTCCTCTTGAGTTTTGAATGGCTGTGGCTCTTGTTGTAATCCACCGAATTCTGCATTCAGTGGAATTCCACGATCATAAAGGGCCCAGGGTGTAGCAAAGGCAGCAAATGGCACGTGTAATGCAATTAACCAGAGAAAGTCCTGGAAAGACTTAAGCCAAATGAGCTGAAAATGAAAGAAACCATGACAGTTTTTGAAGGAATGAATGCCCTCTTACTCAATCTCCATGAAAATGAACATTTATTGTTTAATTGAGTGTTTAAGAATCAAATAAGAAGGTCTTGGAAATAAAAAGGCTGAATGAAATAGCAAAAAATGTTTTAAAGGAATAAACAGTTTTTAATATCTCATGTTTTGTTTTTTTATTTTCTGAGAAAAATACAGAATCTTCTTGTATCCCCAAAGACCACTTGAAAGTATAAAGGGAAATATGTGACTAATGATTGATATAAAACTCTGTCTTATCTCCAGAGGATTTTTAGGAAAAAGGAAAGTGGTCAGGTGGTGATTGAAAATGCTAGGAATATGGACTTCCCTGGTGGTCCAGTGATGAGTTTGCCTGCTGATGCAGGGGACACAGGTTCAATCCTTGCTCTGGGAAGTTTCCATATGCTGTGGGGCAACTAAGCCCATGCATCACAACTGCTGATGCCTGAGTGCCTAAACCCTGTCGCAACAAGAGAAGCCACTTCAATGAGAAATCTGAGCCCTGCAACTAGAGTAGCCCCTGCTCACCGCAGCTAGAGAAAGCCTGCATACAGCAAAGAAGACCCAGCGCAGCCAAAATATTATTATTAACAATAAATATTAATAATGATATTAATAAGTATTAATGATGTTAATAAAATTAAAACTAATTTTTAAAATGCTGAAGAGTCAAAATATTTAAGGAAGGCAGGAGTAAGACCGGCAGATTTGTCTCTGCTGGGCTAGAGCCTGGAGGGACAGGAAGGAGAATCCTTCCTTTTCCATCACATCCTTTCGCTGTTGTTTCATCACTAAGATGGGTCCGACTCTTTTGTGACCCCATGGACTGTAGCCCACCAGGCTCCTTAGTCCATGGGATTCTCCAGGCAAGAATACTGAGTCAGTTGCCATTTCTTTCTCCAGGGGATCTTCCCAGTCCAGGGACTGAATCCACGTCTTCTGCACTGGCAGGGAGATTCTTTACTGCTGAGCCACCAGGGAAGCCTTGGGCGTCCTTAAACAAGTACATTTTTGGATCCTGCAAACTTCATTGGCCCTTTTAGCTCCAGAAGCCTTGAGGAGTGAAGCACAAAAGGCTGTCTTGTGGGCAGCCTTCCCTGAGTATGAACAGGTCTGGGTGTGGGTGATGATTCTGTCCTAATAGAAAACAATACAGTGATTTCTAAAAATCAGCAAATATTTCAGAGCCCACCAAATGCTCTAATAGATGATTTTCCCTATTGCTTACACACGCAACAACTCCTTGTGTTCTTTAGGTATCTTAATATATTTAACATTTTTGATTCACACCTGGATTAATCACATATTTTATGGTACTAGTTGTTAATGTTTTGAAAATCACTCCTTGCCTATAGACATCCTTCAAGATACATTTCAAAGGCTGCTTTGTCCATGAAGTCTTCCCCTAGTTATTCTCCAGAAGGTGAGTAGGGATGCAGTAAAGTCTAACTTGTGTGACCTTGGACTTTGAAGTTAGGCAGATCCTAGTCTGATTCCCTGCCAAACCATTTAGTCATTGTCTATGCTTGGGGGATGTTACTTAAACTCTCAAGACCTCATTTAAAAATATGTATGAGCTTAAAAATATGTGTGGTATTAAATTAAATGTCAAACATGTGAAATGGGTATCAGAAAATGTGCATTTTATATTTGGCTCTGTTCCTCAGCAGCTATGTGACCTTAAGTGAAGCACTGTCTGCAATTTAGTTGCCTCATTTATAAACGTGAACAGATAATTCCTCTTCTTCTCATTAGTTGGGATAGATGTGAGGAGCAAGTACTTAGAAAATTGAAAAAATTATAATTATATATGTTATTTATAGTTATAAAGTTATAAGTCTTAAAATATGATGATGATGGTGGTGGTACTCTCTATGAAAATATAAAACAGTGGAGTAAACCAAGTCACCTTTGAAAATAGAAAAGCTCTAATATGACTAAAATAAAAACTTCAGGGGCACTTAATTTTTTAAGACTTTTGGTGGACATCCTTAACCCACTCAAGTCCATGTTGTTTTTCAGTCGTTCAGTTGTGTGTGACTCTTTGCGACCCCACTCACGGCAGTACATCAGGCTTCCCTGTCTTTCACTATCTCCTGGAGTTTGCTCAAATTTATGTCCATTGAGTCGGTGATGCCATCCAACCATCTCATTCTCTGTCACCCCCTTCTCCTGCCCTCAATCTTTCCGAGCATCAGTGTCTTTTCCAATGAGTCAGCTCTTTGCATCAGATAGCCACAGTACTGGAGTTTCAGCTTCAGCATCAGTCCTTCCAATGAATATTCAGGACTGATTTCCTTTAGGATTGACTGGTTGGATCTCCTTGCTGTCCAGGGAACTCTCAAGACTCTTATCCATCATCACAGTTCAAAAGCATCAATTCTTTGGCACTCATCTTTACAGTCCAATTCTCACATCTGTACATAACTACTGGAAAAACCATAGCTTTGACTATATTGACCTTGTCAGCGAAGTGATGTCTCTGCTTTTTAATATGCTGTCTAGGACTATGACTCAAGTCCATGTGCTTTAGTAAAATTAAAAAAAAAATCTTACTTCTTATATGTCTCTCAAACTTGTTACAGTCTTTTCATTCTCATTTAGTTCAAGCCTCTTACCATCTCTAGAGTATAATTTTGTACAACTAAGGACATTGCAAAATTGCTTCCAGATGTTTCCTACCTTGCTGTCAGGTTACCTTCTTATAGCACAGAGGGCTGCTCTGCCCTTCCTGTTGGTCTCTTGTTTTTTTAATCTCCCTGGTTCCTGTACTTCCAAAGTTGGGAGTATATGGTTTAGAAGGTCCTTCAGAATCTGACTCCAGTCTGTTTTATAGAGTGTCATTTTTCCCCCCAGTTCGCCTTTGATTTAGCTAAAACCACGTGTCATGATTATCTGATCACATCATATTCTTTCTTGCTTTTGTACCTTAGATGCTGGTCCTTAATAGAAAGCTTCTTTAGCTAGAAAAATTCTACTTGTTCTTCAAGAGCCAATTATACTTTATCTCCTCTGTTTCCAGAACACCCAACCCATCTGTCTATTTTACCAGTATTTGTTTACAACCAACTCTCACATGAAATTGTAAACTCTCAAGTAAGTCTCATACAGATTTATGTATCCTCCTCGTCATTTTCGCTTCTTGACCTAGGATGGTTTCTGGAATACAGTAGTTACTCAACTCATAAAGTCAAAGGAAAGGATGAATAGACAGAGTGTTCAGTGACAGAATCCTGCAGAGCTGGGCAAGCAGTAATACCACAAAACTTAATCAACAGAAGAGTTTGACAATTCTAGTCATGAAAACAGATTTTCTTATAGGACATCAAGTTTATTTTTTAGACTTACTTTGCTTTTGTCACAATGATATTGCTTTGTCAGTTTCTTTACCTTCTTTTTAGTAAAGGAATCTTTATTTTTGGTGATGGTGTGATCCTGTAAATAAAACTGCTCTATATGAGGAATGGCGTCATCACGTCACTCCAGCTGGAAGCAAGGCTTACTCATGGTACTGTTACATCCAGCTTTCAATTTTCTAGGCTTCAGTTTGTCCTCTGATTAATATGCACAACACATGCCTGATGAGTTAGAGATGATGGATTTAGTCATATTTTCTATAGTCTGTTTAAGAGAAGGATTAACTTCTTTTTTAAGTCAGTGAGGATAGTCAGAGGGGACACATAGAGTAATGAAAGATCTGGACAGACAGCTGAATCTGTCAACAGTTCCTTATGGAGGAAATCATCACAGTGAGTCTTCACTTCATAAAAAGGAGCAATGCCAGTTAATGTTTGGTCCTTGGCTTGGTAATCATTTATCCAGGGCCCCTTCAGAGAGCATTATGTAAATTGGGGGGAGGCTTCAAATTTATAAGTAGCATGGCTTGTTTTGCTGCAACAGCTCAGTGGAAAGCAGAATAAGAGCCTCCCAAAGCTGTCCATGTCCTAATGCTGGAGCCTATGAATATGCTGCTTTACAAGGTAGATGGAATTAAGGTTGCTATTCAGGTGACTTTGAGATGAATACAATATCTGGGATTATCTGGGTAAGCATAGTCTAATTTCACGAGTCCTTGTGTATGCATGTTCAGTTGCTTCAGTCATGTCTGACTCTTCATGACCCCGAGGATTGCAGCCTGCCAGTCTTTGCTGTCCATGGGATTCTCCAGGCAAGAATACTAGAGTGGGTTACCATGCCCTTCCCTCCAGGGGATCTTCCCAACCCAGGGATTGAACCTGGATCTCCTGCTTTGCAGGTGGATTCTTTACTGCTGAGCCACTGGGGAAGGCCTCACGAGTCCTTAAAAGAACTTAAAAGGAAGAGGCAGAAGAGAGAGTCAGAGATATGGTATGGTTAAAGACTCAACCTGCCATTTGTGGCTTTGTAGATGGAGGAAGAGGCCATGAGTCAAGAAATGTGAGCAATCTATACAAGCTGGGAAAGACAAGAAAATGAATTCTCCCTTAGCACTTCTAGAAAGAGATACTGCCCCTTGGACACCCTGATTTTAAACTGATTAGGTATGTATTGGTCTACTGACATAAGAGAATTGTAAGATGATAACTTTGTGTTGTTTAAGACACTAAATTTTGGCAGTGATAGAAAACTAATATGAGCCCAGACTTTGTAATGGTTTTCTTATATTTCAGCTCATAAATATAAGCCAAAATGGTTTTGAAAGCCATTGTTTTGCTATTTAAATGCTCTAGGAAACTTGAATGGATCATTTTGGTTCTGAATAACATCTTGCTTGTCTACACAGACTTTTAGAACATAAGCACCATACGTTTCATTCTGGCAACTTTCTTCTTGGACATTTGGAGAAACTGAATTTACTGATGATCAAGTGAAAAATAGTAGATCGAAAGCAGCCAAATGTCAGAAATACTAATTTCTTAAAAAGTTCATAGCCTCTAATATTTATCCAGTTCTTGTGAGAACCAAAAATTTGCTTCTCCTGAAAACGATCTGATTAATTTTAAGACAAAGTTGTAAAACAAGATGGGTCCTTTCCATCTTATTTTTACATGTATGGTGAATACATTTTCTGCATCAATTTGTGAACAAGGATTCCTATTAAGCAGAAATTCATCTGGAGTATATCATCTGCAAGACCAGCTTTAAGAGAAATGAAAGAATGTAAAAACAGGGAGATTCTTTAAGAATGAAATTATGCCTTCCTACAAGCACCCACACCAGTGTGGTTATAGAGCTTCAGGGAATTTATTCCAACGTTTTCTGAACTCACAGTGTTCATTGCTTTACTTCTTCCTATCAGAACCTCCTGAGGTCAGAAAGTTTTGCCCTTTTCAGAGACTTTTTTCAGCCAGTGAAGGCTTCTGAGCTAACCAGAAATCAAAATGGGATGCTGCATTATGTCAGAACTGCATGTTTAGTCTGCTTTCTTAGAAATAATCAAGAAAAGTTAGATGTGAAAAGTCACAGATGTTCCTTTCCCAGAAATATTTTCATACTTTTGAAGCATACTATGAAAAAATCTAGAACAATATCTATTTTGCATATCTACATATTTTATTGATTTATATAAGTTAACTAAAGACAAATATCTTTTGGAAATGTCTAAGATTATATAATAATATGATTATATCATATATAATATGTGATGCAAGGCATCATGTTGATGTTGACCCTTAACCCAGCATGTCTTTCTTTGAAAATTCATAGGAAATAGATATTCTGTTTATTCTGACTTATGTGAAGTGTTAGTCACTTAGTCCTGTCCGACTCTTTGTGACCCCATGGACTCTAGCCCACCAGGCTCTTCTGTCCATGAAATTTTCTAGGCAAGAATACTGGAGTGGGTAGTCATTCTCTTCTCCAAGGGATCGTCCTGATCCAGGGATTGAACCTGGGTCTCCTGTATTGTAGACAGATTCTTTACCATTTGAGCCACCAGGGAAGCCTATTCTGACTTACAGTTGAGCATATTTATAGCATGGAGAATATTTTTAATTTATTAGACTTCCAATCATTTTAGGAAAATCTTTGAAGAGGTACCTAAAAACTAAGTTGCCCAAAATTTAATCATGTTACTTGTCTTTCATTTTTATTATTATGTGAGAAAACAGGGCTCAAATTTAAGCTGCCTTAAGACATATATTCTGTTTTGAGTTTAGTAACTAAGCATGTGTATATATCTTAGAGAATCTCAAGGAGTTTTTGTCACATTTAAAGTTGTTGTTCAACCCAAATTCTACAAAATGTCACCACTTGTTGACTTAATGTATAATCTACTGTTTAAAAATACATACAGTGAAATAAAATTAGTTAACATTTCAATACTTGAATTAAAGATAACTATAGACTCTTTTACAGAATGTAAAGTCCTAGAGAAACAGGTAAATACCTATTAATATTCTATGAATGCCAGATTCATTAAACACGTCATTCTATTTCAGAAATGAGTCAAAGGACTGTAACCCACAGTATGAGACTAATACTAGTGAAATAAAACTTATTATTCTATTCAATCATTGAAAAAAACTCAGCAAAACCCCAAGAAACAAAAACAAAACTTTAAGACCACTATTTGGCTGTCTCTCACTCCTTTCCCTGGACAGCCATTAAATAATTGACTTTTGAGGAAAAACAAACACATTTGTAAAAAGTTTGGCTTCCTGTGAGTCCTTTCTCCCATTGTCTTTCATCTCTCTTACTCAAGCTATTAGAAAAAAAGAGAAAGTAGATGCAAAACTTCTTAATTTACATTTTAAAAACTTCTTTTCAGTTCCTGCTTAACCATTTCAGTTGTTCACCCAACTCTGATTATTCATCTTTATAGTTCCTGACTTACTAGTCACACCTTATCAGAAATTCTAGTAGAATATAGAGTTTAATTCTTACGATCAGAACTTATTACTGGCATGGAATATTTGGTGCCAACCATAAACTAATTTCAGATTATGTTTGTATCCACGTCCTCTTTTTGACAGAGCACTATCTTCTGCTTGGAGCAAATATACAGGTCCTGCCTGCTGGATGGCCAGCTGGGTTTAAGAAGGAGGCAGGACCTCATGGTTGATAGATACCAGATGAATGTGCCTCTTCTGTACAGCTGAGATATGGAATTGTTGGTGAGCATTTGGTACAATCTAGTAGCTTGAAAGGCTGGGAATTCACATTCGTGAATAATTCACATTCGTGATAATTTAAGCAGATTTTAGTCTCACTGGCTTATTCCCAAGAATTGGGTAACATGTTATAGCTTTTGATGATTTGTTGGTTATTTGTTATTCTTCTAAATTCCCAAAGAATGAGCAAAATATCCAGTGGGAACACTGACGTGAGCAGCACACTCAGCAGTCACTTTGTGAGCCATCAGCCGTGGCACATCACGTTAAAAACCCCCAAAACAGGCCAGTTTTTGGGTCAGAACTCTCTCCAGTTAGAGGAAGGCTCTACCATTAAGAAAAGAACAAGTTCAAAAGAAGTCTTGGTTTTAAATTTAAGGTTTGAGAATCTTAGTAGGGTGGAGGGGGGTGGAAACAGGTAGTGTTTATTAGAAGTAAAAATTTGCTGCCACGGAGAATCATAGGGATTATCAAGAGTATTGTAATTCAGCAACAAGGAATTCATATCTTGTAACGAGTGTCACCTGAGTTAAATGAAGATAAACTGGAACACTTTTTTGCGTGCTGCATTCCATGGGGTCGCAAAGAGTCAGACACTACTGAGCTACAGAACTGAACTGAAACTTTGACGTTTATTTGACATTAAATAAATATATAAACCCTAGAGTAGAATATTTCTTATTTTATAACATATCTTGAGGTTTTTCACTGTCCAAACCCTGGATTATTATAAATTCATCCTAAATTACTTTCTGATGATTCCTAAGATAAAGTGCTTTCCACCGCCCCCCCCACCCAGATATTAAAACACATTATGTTCTTTTAAAGGCTTATTCCCTCCATGTGTTTGGCCATATTAAGAGTAGTTATGAAAAATGGCTGACCTAAAATAAAGCAAGTGAGATTCCAGGACTCAAAGAAGCTGATAGTTAGGAGTGAGCATTTAGGTCTATTCACACACACAAAAAGGAAATAACAAATTCCCTGACATTGGAGCGTCAATTTCTTTCGTTACAGGCTTGCACTTCAGCTTCTTTTTCTGCTAAGTCATTGCTTTAACTCCCACTCTGAGATTAATTGCATGACCCTTGGAGATGCACGGTCTTCTACTTAATCTTAGCCAATGCAATCTGGACAACCTCAGGGTTGGTGAGGCTCCTCTTGGGTGGTTTTTCATTTGTTTTAGGAACATTAAAGTATCTCATAAATCTATATTTATTATATTGGTGAGTAATCTATTATAATTAAATATGAAATGCTGAAGACAATGTTAAGGTAACATTGGGGTCACAAACACTCTTTTTATGGTGGTTTCATGGCTGCAAAAATACTCTGGAATTTGCTTTTGTCTTTATGTCTGCATCTGTTTAACATTACGAAGCATCCAACAGCATATCATTTTCAAATGGGCACTTTGTGTTTTAAAATAATAGTGATCTTTTTGATTATAAATACACACTGCTTAAAACAAAAAATTTAAGATGAATCTTGGAGGGAATACGGCTAATAATACCCTCATTCAAAATGAAGTGTCTTCACTCACCAGTATTGGAAAATTTGGTAAGCCAGTCTTAATAATACCATACTTATGAATATTCAGGATTTAATACTAGATCTGTTCCTATTAGTTTTCAGATTGAGACCAGTATGGAGATAAAATAAATTAAGTAATAAAAAAAAGATTCAGCTTAAGTATGTGAATTTGGAATCTACGTTCAGAACGAACTATGATAAATATGCTGAAATTGACCTTTGCAATATCATCAGGGAGAAAGAGGATTTGTTATGCAAATTAATACTGAAACAAATGGTTGGTTTAGAAGTGTTTAAATTATCAAAAAATATAAACTTCTCCAGCCTTTTATATCATTTATCAAAAAAAAAAAAATCATCTTACCAGGAAGTATTATTTGATAACTGAAGCAGCTCTCCTAACCAATTTTCCACTTGACTACAATAGGTCAATCGTATGCATTTGAGGAAAGTGTCACAACTGCATATCATTCAAACACGTTCTATAACTCACACCAGGAAAGCTATTTCTTTGGATTTTCTGAGTTTTAAATATTTAGCAGATGCAACCCCTGCCCCACCCTCCACTAACCTCAACAAAACTAAATATTTTGGGACTTTGTCTTCAGTAAAAGGACTCAATTTTCTAAGTCAGACAGATGAACAAACCAAAACAAATGGGCATACCCAAAGATAAGAGACACTGTCAATTATAAGGATAAACCATGAATCAACAAATAGCTCATACTAGGAAAATAAATGCTAGAGGAAAAATGAATTATAGAACATAATGAGAGTGAGGCCATTTCAATAAGCTGGGAAAATCACTACTTTTCGTATTTAAATGTGCTACAAAATCTATTCACTAAAGAGTTTTAAAATTGAATAAAGTTTCATGCAGTTGTACCTAAAGTCAGGGATACAAAGGAGTTAAGCATAATGATTCCCCAGCTAGTTTAACGCGTTAAGATAAAGTTGCCCTGAGTAAGTTTCTTTGTAAATCTAAACACTATTTCTATCAGACATTCTTCCAAATTGGTCTAGGAAAATTTTACTGAGTACTTCAAATGGAACTTTATTGTATGGCTGATAATAAATACAAATAGATCATACAATGGACTTTGTTAAAAACAAAAAGTAGTTGGTGACTACATTTCATTTCCAGTTCTCTTGACTCCACATGTATTATTTTAATTACTTTTTAGCATATGCGTACTTAACTTTTGAGGAGACTGAAGTAAGACTAGTTACATTCTAATGGTGCCAGAGAATATGGTGGCGTGTGTGTGTGTGTTTGTGTGTGTGTGTGTGCGTGCTAAGTTGCGTCCAACTCTTTGTGACCCCATGGACTGTAGCCTGCCAGACTCCTCGGTCCATGGGATTCTCCAGGCAAGAATACTGGAGTGGGTTGCCATTTCCTTCTCCAGGGCATCTTCCCCACCCAGGGATCAAACCTGCATCTCCTGCACTGATGGGCAGGTTCTTCACCTGGGAAGCCCTATGGTGGGGGTGAGGTCAAGCTGTAAAGCCATGGTCTTCATGTTCCCACAGGACAGCAGCAACAAAATAAAATCCAGCAAAGAAGCAGTTTCATAATGTATCTATTACCCTGCTTTTTTAACATCCCATGTTTCCTTTGCTCTCTTCACACCTCTTGTTGTTTTCCCAATGGGAGCATATCCACCATTCAAAGACGAGATCAAATGAAGTGTTTGTAAAAACACACAGGCAAGGCCAAAATGGCAAGGACCAATTTGTTCTTATTTCCATGAGGCCATCCTTGAATTCGAAGATGTCTAATTATGTTTCGTGTGCTCTAGAAGGCTTAATAGATCACTAGTAGGTTTTACCACATCTTAATTCTGAAAATCTGTGTATAATTGAAAGGAAACATATCCATGTGTTTCTGACTAACTTGCCATTAAGCTTATTTTGTGAGCTCAATTTCATGTCTAAAAAATATTTAAAAGCCTCTTTAAATTGTTAAGCTTTTGCCAAGAGCAAGGTATCACAAATATGCACACCATTAGAAGTGGGCTGGTCTTTGACAGCCCAAACTAAAGTCTGTAAATAGATACCTAATAAAACTACTAGAGGAAATATATGCTCCCATCTTTTTGCAAACAGCTTCCTGCCCTCTCTTTCCCTACCTGGAGGAACATGCTATATATATAATTATAATGTTAGAAATAAACTCTTCTTCTGTAACAGTCAGTTTCAAAGTTAAGCTACTATATTCTAGGAGGAATTTTACACCATAGCCCTACCCTCAATCTCACGTGCCTTCAGCAGATGTCTAGAGCAATTGAGAGCAGCATGTGATTTTTCCATACAGTCGTGAGTTCCCAAAGAACAAACCAAAAGTCATGCTGCATCTGCTTTATCCTTACACGCACACTGTGTTCTCTCTTGGAACTCTATCCTCTTACAGCTCGCTTCAGGCTTGGAAGCCTCCTGGGTTGGGAACTTTGCTCCACGTCTGGCGTAGTCACTGATTCACATGACGCTTAGGAGACGTATATATTTTGTAACCTGAGCTGCAAATCTGAACCTCTGAAATACATTTTTGCTTTTGTGAATTTCATTTTGTCTTGTTATTTTATAGTAGTTGGATGAGGTATTATTTTTCATAACCTTTTAAAAACCCAAATGAGGATCTTTATTAGGTTCCATATTTAAACATAACCCTGTGGAAACTGCATCTAACGCATTTAGAGCCTGAAGGTAACAGACTATTGACAGACAGTGTCTTTGTTTAGACAGTGTGACGCTGCAAACATAACCATTTACTCCATTTGAATACGATGTTAGCAATTGGTGAAAACCATTTGGCTTCAAAACAGCAGTGTGATTTGAGGCAAAAGGCCAATTTGCTCATTAAGTTCAAGTTTGTTCTTTGAACAACAGAATGATTATAAAACAGGAAAGATTTAGCAGATTTCGTGGTAGAAATAGAAGGTTCTCAATTTTACCAGCAATAAAATGACAATAAGAAATAATAGCTAATGCCAACCACATGTGGGGTGTGTATAATTTTAAAAGGTCAGAAAAATATAAATAAATGGTCATCTTGAACATGTGGCAAAAATGTTGAAAGACATAGCATAGAAAGAAGATTGGATTAACAGACAAAATATCCACATTCTAGTCCTGAATCATCTATTTACTAGCTAACACTCTTAAGGTTGTTATAAACTTTTCTCAGCCTCAGTTACTTGAAATTGCACTGATCTTGGAGTCAGGTCTGAGTTTGAGTTCTATGTCTATAGCTTAATACGTGTGATTTATCGTCACCTACTCACATGCATCTGGTGCCATCACTTCATGGGAAATAGATGGGGAAACAGTGGAAACAGTGTCAGACTTTATTTTTTGGGGCTCCAAAATCACTGCGGATGGTGACTGCAGCCATGAATTAAGACGCTTACTCCTCGGAAGAAAAGTTATGACCAACCTAGACAGCATATTCAAAAGCAGACATTAGTTTGCCAACAAAGGTCCGTCTAGTCAAGGCTATGGTTTTTCCAGTGGTCATGTATGGATGTGAGAGTTGGACTGTGAGGAAAGCTGACCGCTGAAGAATTGATGCTTTTGAACTGTGGTGTTGGAGAAGACTCTTGAGAGTCCCTTGGACTGCAAGGAGATCCAACCAGTCCATTCTGAAGGAGATCAGCCCTGGGATTTCTTTGGAGGGAATGATGCTAAAGCTGAAACTCCAGTACTTTGGCCACCTCATGAGAAGAGCTGACTCATTGGAAAAGACTCTGATGCTGGGAGGGATTGGGGGCAGGAGGAGAAGGGGACGACAGAGGATGAGATGGCTGGGTGGCATCACCAGCTCGGTGGACATGAGTCTGAGTGAACTCCGGGAAATGGTGATGGACAGGGAGGCCTGGTGTGCTGCGATTCATGGGGTCGCAAAGAGTTGGACACGACTGAGCGACTGAACTGAACTGAACTGACTCACATGCACCCAGGTGGCTCAGTGGGTAAAGAATCTGCCTGCAATGAAGGAGGTTCAGGAGACTCAGTTTCAGTCCCTGGGTTGGGAAGACCCCCTGGGGAAGGAAATGCAACCCACTCCAGGATTCTTGCCTGAAAAATCCCACGGACAGAGGAGCCTGGTGGGCTACAGTCCAAAGGGTCAAGAAGAGTCAGACATGACTGAGTGACTAAGCACTCAAATGCAAAGTCTCAATTTCCTCATTTTTTAAAATGGACTTGATAACAGAAATGCAGAGGTACCTGAAATAGTTAATAGAACTACATGAGATAATTATGCAAAACTGCCAAGATTTAGACAAATCATATTGTTAAATCACAACCCCATCAGAAAGAATATATGTCAATGGATATGGTTATTGGGTTTGAGTAAAGGATATACAGCAAGGATATACAACCTAACCAAATTATTTTCTAGCTTTCTGGCCTGGAGAATCCATGGACAGAGGAGCCTAATGGGTCATAGTCCTTAGGGTCTCAAAGAGTTGGACACGACTGGAGTGACTTAGCATGCATGCAGGCAAGGATACAACCCAAGCAAATTATTTTCTTTGGCTTTTTGAAAAAAGTAATTTGTGCCCCACTATAATTACTGGAAAATCCCATGGATGGAGGAGCCTGGTAGGCTGCAGTCCATGGGGTCGCTAAGAGTTGGACACGACTGAGTGACTTCATTTTCACTTTTCACTTTCATGCACTGGAGAAGGACATGGCAACCCATTCCAGTGTTCTTGCCTGGAGAATCCCAGGGATGGGGGAGCCTGGTGGGCTGCCGTCTATGGGGTTGCACAGAGTCAGACAAGAATGAAGCAACTTAGCAGCAGCAGCATAATTACCCTGGAAAACCATTATTACTTCTTCAATAACTAGAAGTCTCATCTCCATTTTAATCATTTTATCAAGTTCCCAGGAATAATGAAACTAGGAAACAGAACTACTCCACCTTACCCCTTAGTGTCCAGCAGTGAGAAAATTCTCTTCCAGTTGTTGTGCAATTTAGTGAGGCTCCATGGAATATTAAGATTTAGACCAACTCAGAATTTGAATTTTTTAAATAAAAAATCAACTATAAAGGTAAGTATGTTAAACAACCTGGTTTTAGACTGTAATACCAATAATTAAGGGTTTATTAATGATTCATAAGTCCTTTTGAGAGAAATGTAGGTTTGTGAAAAGGCCTTTTAGTTTAAAGGAACAGAGTTTCATGGCAAATCCAATATCTAATATCATGAATTAAAGACAGTTTTATGTTTCCTATGGAACTTTGGGTTTTTGCAGTTAGAAGATTCTGGATCATGTGTTGGTAGTTTTATTCTTTTCAATATTCCAAATACATACATTCAAGTCCTTTGGGTCTTAAACTAACTTATTTTTTTTAATTTAGTATTGCACACACATTTTTAGTTAAGCAATAAACATCTGTCATCTGCCATTTATTAATATTAATTATAAATGGTCAGTGGCTCATGGGATCCAAGTACAGCAGCTGAGATTTTTCTACATCTGACCTCCTTAGAGTTTATATAAAAAGTGTTCAGAGTAGTTCTCCTAAGCTCCTAGCCAATTTAAAGCTGGTTTGTAACCTAGTGTTTTCAATTCTGCATCTAGCAATTAAAAAAAGAAGAAATAAATAACAAATAACCTGAAAAAAAGCATTGTACTAGGGGATTAGGTGGAACAAATAACAAGAATATGCCCTGGGACATATAACAAGGGACAAATAACTGGTCATAGCAAACACCCTCTTCCAACAACACAAGAGAAGACTCTACACATGGAAATCACCAGATGGTCAATACCAAAATCAGACTGATTATATTCTTTGCAGCCGAAGATGGAGAAGCTCTATACATTCAGTAAAAACAAGACCAGGAGCTGACTGTGGCTCAGATCATGAACTCCTTATTGCCAAATTCAAACTTGAAGAAAGTAGGGAAAACAACTAGACCATTCAGGTGTGACCTAAATCAAATCCCTTCTGATTATTCAGGGGAACTGGCAAATAGATTCAAAAGATTAGATCTGATAGACAGAGTGCCTGAAGAACTATGGACAGAGGTTTGTGACATTGTACGGGAGGCAGGGGTAATGGCCATCCCCAAGAAAAAGAAATGCAAAAAGGCAAAACGGTTGTCTGAGGAGGCCTTACAAATAGCTGTGAAAAGAACAGAAGCGAAAAGCAAAGGAGCAAAGGAAAGATATACCCATTTGAATGCAGGGTTCCAAAGAATAGCTAGGAGAGATAAGAAAGCCTTCCTCACTGATCAATGTAAAGAAATAGAGGAAAACAACAGAATGGGAAAGACTAGAGATTTCTTCAAGAAAATTAGAGATACAAGGGAACATTTCATGCAAGATGGGCTCAATAAAGGACAGAAATGGTATGGACCTAACAGAAGCAGAAGATAGTCTTCATGACCCAGATAACCACAATGGTGTGATCACTCACCTAGAGCCAGACATCCTGAAATGTGAAGTCAAGTGGGCCTTAGGAAGCATCATTACAAACAAAGTTAGTGAAGGTGATGGAATTCCACTTGAGCTATTTCAAATCCTAAAAGATGATGCTGTGAAAGTGCTGCACTCAATATGCCAGGAAATCTGGAAAACTCAGCAGTGGCCACAGGACTGGAAAAGGGCAGTTTTCATTCCAATCCCAAAGAAAGGCAATGCCAAAGAGTGTTCAAACTACCCCTCAATTGCACTCATTTCACATGCCAGCAAAGTAATGCTCAAAATTCTCCAAGCCAAACTTCAACAGTACATGAACTGTGAGCTTCCAGATGTTCAAGCTGGATTTAGAAAAAGCATAGGAACCAGAGATCAGATTGCTAACATCTGCTGGATCTACTTTGGCTTTATTGACTATGCAAAATCCTTTGACTGTGTGGATCACGATAAAACTGGACAATTCTTCAAGAGATGGGAATATCAGACCAGCTGACCTGCCTCCTGAGAAATCTGTATGCAGGTCAGGAAGCAACAGTTAGAACTGGACATGGAACAACAGACTGGTTCCAAATCGGGAAAGGAGTACGTCAAGGCTGTATATTGTCACTCTGCTTATTTATCTTACATGCAGAGTACATCATGCGAAATGCCAGGCTGGATGAAGGACAAGCTGGAATCAAGATTGCTGGGAGAAATATCAATAACCTCAGATATGCAGATGACACCACCCTTATGGCAGAAAGGGAAGAGGAACTAAAGAGCTTCTTGATGAAAGTGAAAGAGGAGAGTGAAAAAGTTTTTTTAAAACTACATTCAGAAAACTAAGATCATGGCATCTGGTCCCATCACTTCATGGCAAATAGATGGGGAAACAGTTGAAACAGTTTCAGACTTTGTTTTTTTGGGCTCCAAAATCACTGCAGATGGTGGTTGCAGCCATGAAATTAAAAGACACTTGCTCCTTAGAAGAAAAGCTATGACCAACCTAGACAGCCTATTAAAAACCAGAGACGTTACTTTGTCAACAAAGGTCTGTCTAGTCAAAGCTATGATTTTTCCAGTAGTCATGTATGGATCTGAGAGTTGGACTATGAAGAAAGCTGAGCGCTGAAGAATTGATGCTTTTGCACTGTGGTGTTGGAGAAGACTCTTAAGAGTCCCTTGACTGCAAGGAGATCCAACCAGTCCATCCTAAAGGAAATCAGTCCTGAATATTCATTGGAAGGACTGAGGCTGAAGTTGAAGCTCCAATACTTTGGCCACCTGATGGGAAGAACTGACTCATTTGAAAAGACCCTAATGCTGGGAAAGATTGAAGGTGGGAGGAGAAGGGTTGACAGAGGATGAGATGGTTGGATGGCATCACTGACTTGATGGACATGTGTTTGAGTAAACTCCAGGAGTTGATGATGGACAGGGAAGCCTGATGTGCTGCAGTCCATGGGGTCGGAAAGAGTTGGACACAACTGAGCGACTGCATTGATCACCTCTTTAACCTCTGGTAGAAAATGAGTGCACCAGTTCATTAACACTATAGAGATTTTTGTTGTAGTACTAAGAGCAAAAAAGAGGAAAACGTTTTGCTATCTCTGTGTACTATTACGGTATATTGGTAGTATGCCATTCTGGTATCTATACATGCCATATCATGTATACACTTACTGACATTAAAAATAATCCTTTTGTGAAAATTAACCAAAGACAATAAAGAAACAGCAAATCCAGAGTTGAACTGAGATGTTTTGGTTGTCAAACTAGTTCAGCACCCTTTCACTTAAGTAGGTTGACACTGCATGTATTAAACTACTTTGACAACTGTGAACACAAGAAGAAATGATGATTCTATGAACAGATAATCCTTTGAAAATGGAGGAAACCTGCATGAATGGAAGGAAAGGGTGATAAGGCAGGACACAAAGCAAGAGGAGGGACACTAAGGGCATGAAAGAGGGGAGGAAGACAAAGGTCCCAGGGAGAGGAATTAAACAGAAAAACTCCCTTTTCCTACACGTTTCAAAGAAAAATTAGAAAAACTGGACAAGTGTGCATCCACCACCAGTTTGTCCAAGAAATACTTTAGTCAACTGCATCTTAACTATTGAAACAAACCAATCTGAAACAAAACAAAATTCCTTTATGAGCTTAGTGTTGGTTGGAAACCAGAGGAGCATAATATCAGAGATTAACAGTTTGTACTTATTACTTTGAGGAATATTTCACTGTTTCATATGTCTACAGTCCATAAAAAATAATTAGCTATCTAATTAGCATTCTCCTATAAATTAGGATAATAGTTTTTGTTCACATGTTGTAATTAATTAGAAATGACTCATTTTCAGATTTATCAACTACTCATATTTTCCAAGTGTGAATTCAGTATACTGATATTTCCTTGCCTAAAATGTGATATTATTTAAAAGAAAAAAATCAGTGAGATATTTCCTGGTGGTCCAGTCGTTAAGTATCTGCCTGCTAAAGCAGGGGACACGGGTTCAATCCCTGGTCTGGGAAGATTCCACTTGTTGCTGGGCAACTAAGTCTGTACACCACAATTACTGAGCCTGAACTTTAGAGCCCATGAACTGAAGCTATTGAAACCCGTGCACCGAGAGCCTGTGAGCTTTAACAAGAGAAGCCACTGCAGTGAGAAGCCCACGCATCACAGCTAGAGAGTAACCCCTAGTCTCTGCAACTAGAGAAAGCCCGCCTGTAGCAGTGAAGACCCAGGGTAGCCAAAAATAAATAAAAAAATAATTAATTTTTTAAAGTCAGTGAAAAATGAGTGCCACCATGTTTCCAGCCATTAGTTTTCACATAAGACAAGAGTAAAAGGGATATCTCATTTTAAAACATACATTTTGCATTGAGATAGAAAACATAATTGGACTCTGTTCACAAACCATTTCCTAAATTTGATCTCTTGCAAAAATTACAAAAGTTGGCTTTTCCAGCAGAGACAACAAATAAACAAAACAAGCTTTTACAAAACATATTGTTCAATTATGGCAGCTTGGGCTCACAAAGGATAGAGTTATGACCGGGTGGTGTATACACAGTATAAACACAAGAGTTCAGTAATTAAGTTTGAGTTAATCTTAAAGTTCCAGTGGCCTGGTGCATAATCAAGTAAAAGGTCATTACCCATACTGGTACATTTCACACAGAACACTCAGCTGCTAGAAATGGAAATGGACATGTCTTTACTTTAGCCTGCACAAATCAATTCCAGAAACCATTCATATGAATAGTGGAGTCTTTTTCTATTCATTTGAGAGCCCATTTACTCACAAAGAAAGGTTTATAGCAAACCAGAAAAATCAGGAAAAAAAATCAATTAAAGTATTAGCATTATGCTGGGCATGCTCGTCTAGTCTAAAACAGATGAAGTAAAGCTTTGGTTACACTTTTTTACTTAAACATTTTTTTTTCCCCCATAAGTAATACTGGATAGGATTACTCTATAGAAGAGTACAAGCTTTTTAATTTGGGGCTTCCCTGGTTGCTCAGATGGTTAAGAATCTGTTTGCAGTGTAAGACATCTGGGTTCGAGCCCTGGGTCAGGAAGATCCCTTGGAGAAGGGAATGGCTACTGACTCCAGTATTCTTGCCTGGAGAATTCCATGGGCAGAGGAGCCTGGAGGGCTATAGTTGCAAAGAGTCAGACACGGCTGAGTGACTAATACTTTTTTTTACCCTATAGAAGAGTAAAAAGCTTCTTAATTTTGAGCTTTTTTTTTGGCAGAGTATCATGTGCATCTGTTGTTTCTTCAGCCTAGCACTCTTATTTCTACATAGAACTGCCACTCAAAATGGCCCATGTGTCCCTTGGCTTCAACAGCGGGCATGTGCCTGAGGCAGACCAATCACAGCACTCCATTTCCTCTGCTACAGTGATGGGTTCAAGGGTAGACACGTGAGTCAAGCAGGGTCAATTTGCATCTTCCATGTGATTGGATAAATGGACGCTGAAAGAGAGAGCTTACTGTCCTTTTGGACTGAGAGCAACCTGGATGTAGACTTAGGGCTTCCCCAGCCAAGCTTTCCCTGTGAGTAGAGACAGACTCCCTGTAGCAGGGGAGACCAATGCCAATAAACAAACACAAACAGAGGCAGGATGAATTGCAATGGCAAGAAGGAGGGAAGAAGATGTATCCAATGATATTGTCTGAGCACTTAGAGCAAGCTGTGTTTTCAGTCAATAGGTTCCTTTTTGCTTAAGTTAATTTGAAATCTGTCATTTTAAAATATCCTAGTGAGTACACAGAGGGTAACAGTGAGCTTGGTGAAAAAGGACTATCAATGAAGGGTAAATACTCTGACATAAACTGTTTTACTCTTAGTAATGACAACATTTGCAAATAATCTTTTAAAGAAACTTAAAAACAGTAAGAAAAGTGATAGAAAACATTTCCGATTTAGGACACGAAGAATGAGGTGCTTTAAGCAGAAGGAAAAACGAATCAAACAGAAAATAAAATGGAAAGTGAAGTACATGTGAAGGAGAGCAGACACTTAGTAGAATAATGGGTTTTGAAGAATTTATACTCATTTTGCACATGTTACTGATAATAGCCCACTGGTGCCAGCCACTGCACTAGAATTTTATGCTTGGGTTTGTCCATTAGTACAAAAGTACACCATAATCTATTTGGGGTCTGCTTTGACAGCGATGTACGAGAGAATGAAACTGTTCAAGTGATCTTTTGTGATGCTAAAAATGATAGGGTTTTAATGTAAACAAGTTTGAGAATGTTTCTGTTTCAGTGAGGTCAGGGAATTTCATTGTAATATAGTTGTACTGGCTTGGTGTTGTAACCTTGGTTGTATTGGCCTCTTGGGAGGCGGGTGGATGGAGGTAACTAGGCTTTTCTGTCAGGCTGTTAACAATCTACAGTTAGTCTGTAACGCTTCTATGAAGTTACCGGAGGAGATTAAAAAAGAGAACAAGATAATAATCTATGGAAATAATAATTCTTTTGTGCCTTCAAATGTGAGGTGATTTCTTTGCCAAAGAGGTTTCAGCAACACCAGCAGTTTCAAGGAGTGACTGTTTGGGAGGTGGGAAGGAGGACAGGAGCATGAAAGGAGGAAGTGTCTTTTTTGCTGGAGAAATGTTTACTTTGTAATTAGCAAAGGACAAGAAGGCCCTTTTGGAAGCTATACTTGGGGGTCCAGAATTTCAATTTATGCTGATGCTCTCTGAGGCTCTCTCTAGGGAACCCTCCTCATTGGCAGGGATCTCAGCTGGCTGGAACAGGCTGCACACGAAGCCAAGGTCTCAGGGTCATTTCTCCAAAGGGCCCTTTAACTCAGCTCTGTTCCACAACTACAAGCTGTACCTTTAACCCTACTCAGTCATCTCACAAACACACATTACCACATTGACACGGTGGTCACAGAGAAAAAGATTTGCCTGCAGACCAAAAAGAAAAGCAGGCAGAGATAGTTCGTTTTTGCCAGCATAAACAAATGTTTTTGTAAATGCAAACTAATGAAACTGCAGCTACTGACAGAACAAATCACGATGAAAACTGTCCACACAAGTGGATGATACAAGCGAGCTGATCACTGAGAGTCTTTGCTCTGTGGCCCCATATAAATCATGGCGGGCTTCCCCAGTGGTTCAGTGGGAAAGAACCCCCTACCTTCCTGTGGAGGAAACGTTAAGAGACATGGGTGCGATCCCTGGGTGGGAAGATCCCCTGGAGGAGGAAATGGCAACCGACTCCAGTATTCTTGCCTGGAGAATCCCATGGGCAGAGGAGCCTGGCGGGCTACAGCCCACGGGGTTGCAAAGAGTAAGACATGACTGAAGCGATTTAGCACACACGCATAAACACACTTAATAGAATAAGAGATTCATAATAGCCGGGACTTCCGTCTTTCCTGTCCACTGCTATTGGGTTGGCTAAAACAATTCTTTCAGGTTTTTCTGTAAGAGTGTGTGGAAAAACCTGAATGAACTTTTTGGCCAACCCCAAAAGTACTTAAAGTGCCTAGCATAAAGCTGGTGGTTTAATAGATATGTGTTGGGTGTATGAGGGTTTCTTGACTGGCCTTTTTAAAAATTATTATTAATATTCCTACTCTTTCCCTTTACAAACTGGAAAGTACAATAGAAATAATCTCCTATATACCATCCCCTGTATCAATTGTTGAGTGTGTTTTTACAAAGGAAGAGACATTACCTTAGACGGGAAGAGAATGCTGAATAAAAGAGCAGTCACACTCATCTAACTACAAACAAGAGAACAACCTCTGTGGTAGATGGACAAAAACGGTTACAGTTCTCTACTCATCCCTGTATATGCATACCAAATCACAAAGTAACTCTGGGGACTTCTCCCTGCAAGAGGGGATAACTATTTCTTTAACTCTTGAATCAGGATTGGCCTTGTAACTTGCATAGACTAACAAAACATGGTGGAAATATAACTGTGCCAGTTCTCAGCACATACTCAATAGGACTGCTTCTCTTCCTCTTAGAACATTATAGAATTCTTGGCCACCTTGAGGATGATAGAAATAGCAGTTTCCTCTGTGCTTAACCTGTCTACCACGTTAGGGAACCAGCCAGAATTGCACAGTGGATCCCAGCCCACACTGTCCATCCACATTTATTGTTTTAAGCCTATATGTTTGGGAGTTATTTCTTATGCAGCAAGAATGAACTGAAACGGTTTCATCCCAACACACAGGATGTAAACAGTGGCAAGATCATTGCCTGGTTGGGGCTGAAGAATGCTTTGTATACTATAACTACCACTTCATTTAACATCCTGACCAATGTGCACTATGTTACATATACCAATGGGTTGAAAGCATTAGATATTTATAAAAATCACAAAAAAGAAATCTCAGAAAATATAGGCATTTGCAAAAATAATTTGTTGTAAAGAGTTAGTATAAAAACCATTTTAGAATAGAGATGCTGCAGTGTATGTTCCAACACACTGATGAAGCCTAAAAATGATTCTTCTACCAGCAGAGATTGCACAGATACTAGTGATACTTAAGTATTTCACACATGTCCATTGTGAATTTTGACCACTATGAATAGCCCTCAAATCTTAGAGAACCTACAAAAATGGAATAGTACAAACTTGGTATTAATTTTAATGAGATAATAACTTGGCTAAATTATAAAAAATAGTACAGTACCTGGGATTGCAAAACATGAAATGAAAGGCATCTTACCTTCTGCAGAACTTTTGCATTAACAGAAGTTTAAGAATATACAATAGAATTGTATTCAACTTTTTCATTAACAGAGTTTAAGAATATACAATGGAATTGTGTTCAAAGCAAGAAACCTAATAACTGTCATTTCACTTTTTTTCAAAATCTGTCTAGGTGCTGGATGTGACCCTTCAGTTCCATTATTACAGAGGGGAGTAAACTGTACATATATAAAGGAGCTTAGCATGGTCTTCACCCCACAAACCTGGGCAACAGATAATGCCTGAAAAGATCCTGCCATTGTAATGTCAACATCAGAGGAATCAATGAGAGAAAGTGGGGCCTATCACAGAGGCAATAACACTCTTTTAACCATATGGATAATAAATTTGGACACATGGCTGTGGAATTGGCAAGTTGATTTGATGCTTCAAAGATTAGGTTGGAATTGGCAGGAAAGAAACAAAGAGGAGTAAAAGTTGTGTAATATAGTGAAGGAAAAAATACATAATCAAATAAATCAGTGCATAGGTCATGAGTGAACGTGACTGAAATGGACTGGAAGATGAGCCATGTTTTTATGGGGTCTTTAGAGATCAGAAACAGCAGCATACCTGTGTATTAATACTAAAAGCCCAAAATTTGTATTTGGTGATAACATATACAAACTGTAATCTTTTGGTCAGTAACAATGGTACTCTAAGTCTAGTTTGAGTATTTATAGAGTTTAGAGATAAAATTTTGAAGTATTAGGTTGAACTCTAGTGAAAGTGAAAGTCGCACAGTCATGTCCGACTCTTTGCGATCCCATGGACTGCAGCCTGTCTGGCTCCTCTGTCCATGGAATTCTCCAGGCAAGAGTACTGGAGTGGGTTGCCGTTTCCTTCTCCAGGGGATCTTCCCAACTGGGAATTGAACCCAGGTCTCCTGCATTGCAGGCAGATTCTTTACCAACTGAGCCACTAGGGAAGCCCATGAAATTGTTAATATTTGACTACTGACAAGCAAAGTAAGAGCTAGTCCCTGGTGGCTTAGATGATAAAGAATGCAGGAGACCTGGGTTTGATCCCTGGGTCTGGAAGATCCCCTGGAAAAGGGAAAGGCAACCCACTCCAGTATTCTTGCCTGGAGAAGCCCATGGACAGAGAAGCCTGGCAGGCTATAGTCCATGGGGTTGCAAAGAGTCAGACACGACTAACATACACACATTTATGTGAAAGAAAATGGCAGTTTCATATGGTTTAACCGACTAGACAGGAAAGTATTAAAAAACAGAGATGACTATAGTCACATAATTAGTCTTGGTGAAGAGAGAGTTATGGGGCTTTACTGGTTGTCCAGTGGTTGGGAATCCTTCTGCCAGTGCAGAGGACACGAGTTTGATCCCTGGGTTGGGAGGATGCCATATGCCATGGGGCACCTGAGCTCGTGCACCACAGCGACTGAGCTGGAGCTCTAGAGCCCACACGCTGCAACCACTGAAGCCTGTGCACCCAGGGCCTGCTCTCTGCAAGAAGGGAAGCCGCCGCAACAGGAAGCCAGTGCACTGCAGCTAGACGGTAGCCCCCGCTCGGCGCAACTAGAGAAAGCCATGTGTAGCAACAAAGACCCAGTGCAGCCAAAAAAAAAAGAGCTAAACAGTTACTAAACAAATGATAGGCCTCTCCACTGGGGACATTAAATGAAAAGCTGGGTTTAGCCTTTAAGAGAAAGGCCACACATTTATATTAAGGACCATATCTCAGAGTGAAAGGCATTATATATTTGCAATAGATTACTTTATTAGAGGCTTTAAACACAGCTAAATATTTCTGTATGGTACTGGAATATTTTAAATTCAAAGTGAAAGTCACTCAGTTGTGTTGGACTCTTTGGACCTGTAGCTCACCAGGCTCCTCTGTCCATGGATTTCTCCAGGCAAGAATACTGGAGTGAGTTGCCATTCTCTTTTCCAGAGGGTCTTCAAAATCCAGGGATTGAATCTGGCTCTTCTGCATTGCAGGCAGATTCTTTATTGTCTGAGCCACCAGGGAAATTGGGTGGCAAAAACTTCCCCTCTGTTCCACCAAATTGTTCTTGTTACCAAAGGTTTGCACCATGCACAGGTTTCCATTGGTGGCAATGAAACCTTGCCTTGGTTGAATGAAAACTTACATTTGTTCTTCACACAGTCTCAAAAAACCATTTAGGTTAAGGGGCTGACTAGACCCTAAAGAAGGATCACAAAGAGAAACTGTTGAGTTTACACCTGGGTTTCTCCTCTTTGGCACAGTTCAGTTCAGTTCAGTGGCTTAGTCGTGTCCAACTCTTTGTGACCCCATGAACCGCAGCACGCCTGGCCTCCCTGTCCATCATCAACTCCCGGAGTCCACCCAAACCCATGTCTATTGAGTCGGTGATGCCATCCAACCATCTTATCCTCTGTCATCCTCTTCTCCTCCTGCCCTCAATCTTTCCCAGCATTAGGGTCTTTTCAAATGAGTCAGCTCTTCACATCAGGTGGCCAAAGTACTGGAGTTTAAGCTTCAACATCAGTCCTTCCAGTGAACACCCAGGACTGGTCTCCTTTAGGACGGACTAAACTGGCAGATAATTTTTGATGTGGGGGCTGTCTTGTGCATTGTAAGATATTTAGCAGCCTTGCCTCACTAGATGCCTGTAACATCCTCCTCCTCTACCTGTGATAAGAAGATGTATACACTGGGGAGCAGACTCACAACTGGCTGTAAACCAGTCTTTAATGCCATCCTTATCTGAGCTCTCTATTTTGTGGAATTTTCTCTGACATGTCAAAGGGCCAGTGTACTGACTGTGTGCAGGGAAAGAGCAGAGGGCGCCCACCCTCCAATGCTTAAACAGGATGAGTGTCTGCAGGCCAGCTGGTCTTCCTCCATGAGGTGAAGGTGGTGAGAGGACATCACCGAAACTCTCTAAGCCAGTTGGCATCCTACAGTTTTGAGCTAATGAAGCCTTCTATTTGGATTTTGAGAACGGTTCCAAAAATTTTGGCTAAATGTCTTGTTTTGAATTTGAATGAATTTTTAATATGAATCCTTCCTGTAGAAAACTCAACTCTTCATCACTGGAGTGGTTGTTACAAATATTTTAAGAAGTAAACCAGAGGACAGAGGCGCAAACCTGGGAATAAAGTGGATTCACTTTTTATTTGCTTTCTTTTTAAAAAACTAAATATGCTGTAATTTTAAATATAGTGCTCATGATAAATATAATGCATGTGTATAATATTGGTATTTAAAAACATGATTAATAACAATTTGTAAGTTAACTTACAAAACTTTTCTTCTATGTAAAACCTAGTAGAATTTTACAACTGGGCTTAATTTGGGGAAGGCACATAAGGTGACCTACAGTACATTCAAATAATGCAATAATTCCCATGCTTGTTTCTTCCCTGGAAATGTCTGGATATTTTAATTTATTTATATTTTAATGGATTCCTTTTCTCCTTCTCTGCCAAGAAGGATGCTATTTCTTTCTTTATACCAAGAAAGTAGACCCTGTCCCCATTTTTTCCATGACTCTGTTCTCTCTCCTTTCTATCCCAAGATCAAGTACTACATGTAATTAATTAGGATCTTGTTCATGCAATTCACCAAAGGACAAAATTTCTTTCATTCTTTGTAAATTTGTTCAAAACCCAGTATCTATCAGAAATTCTCTTCAGTTAATTAAAGGAATCTACATATGAATGGGAAACATTTTGGTGATCTTCCCTTCTTTGCATTTATCTTCCACTGCAAACAAACAAAAAAATCATTCTTTTGCATCAAATGCAAACATATATATACTTCCCTGCTCTGTTTTACTTCCCCATATCTACGATGGTTACACCCAATATATCAAAAGAGTTAATAAGTATAATCTGGAAACCGTTAAAAGTGCATTTTCTCCTTGCTTATTTTTATTTCAAATATATTGTTTTAAGGCATATGTGATACTAGTATATGTTATGTTAGCCCTCATAATCTCTTAAAACACATGTTACTTATCTGTGACATTTCAGATATATATAATTCAATTGAGCTATACTTAACTAGAAACTACTGCAATAGTAATAACTTCTTATAAAAGATTATAATTGATGGAGAAGTTAAGAGTGATTAAAATGCTGCATGTCAGGTAAAAGGAAATAATCCTAAATGTGCAAGCAAGTAGTATATCAGACAAAAGTTTAGATTTGGGGCTACAGAAAAGACATTTATCGTCTTGGATTAATTTATGATAATTATTCTAAGCATGAGAAGAATATCAGTAAGAAAAATGTATATATGTGTAAGATTTTGCAACCAACTTTTCATATATATATGTGAAAATTTCATGTATATAAATATCCATCTTACAACCAGAGTAATCCATTCTGTTACTAAACTCTAGTTCTTCTTATTCAGCTTCTTCTTTGTGTACATTTTGAAAAGTCATTTCTGGATCTTATCATTCTTCCCTGGAGACCTTGCCTTTGGCAATTACAACACAGCAGAAAAAATCCTGAACACATGCTCCATACCTTTTCCAAATAAGAATTATCTACCTCTGTCTATTGTTAACCTCTTAGGCAGGGATGATAGATGTAAATTTAAATTCAAGATTTTCAGGCTAAATTTTGTTTTATAAAACCTTATCTTTTAGCTTACTCATATGGAAATGCTCAGCCATGAACCTAGAAGATGTTATTTTGTAAATCTACAAGCATTTAGGTGCAGCTCAAGCAACAACTATTCTACCAGTAGGATAAATCATATCTTCATTACTTTATTGTGTTTATATTTATCACTTTATTGTAGAGCTCTGAGATATACAATATAAATGAGAAGGCTCTGGGCAGTAGTATGATTTTGATGTGATTTTTGCTAGAGTGGCAAGTTCAGAAGTCATAATTACTTTTCTATTTGGTTTCTTCATATTCAAATAGATATTTATTTGACATTTGAGTTATTATTAAGAGAAGTTAAGAAAATCAATAGATTAGAGAAGTTAAAGAAAGAAGAGAAAAGTGGTTTCTTTCCTATGTTAAATTTCTAGATAGGCTACTTGAGAAAATACTTTTGACAGACATATAAAAAGATGAGTGAAAATTAAATAAAAATGGAACTGAATCCTGAATTTAATTATGCATGTAATCCACACTTCCTACTTGGTATTCTATTGATTATCAAATTTGGAAAAGAATAAAGCAACTAAAATTTTCTAGTTGTATAAAGTTCTCATTGTAAACATAAAATGTCATTGTATCCTACTTAGAAGGGAAGAAAAAGACCAGAAAGAAAATTTAAGTCAAGCTTATGTTACAGGTTATTATTTTAAACTTCTTATGGCTTTTATTTTACTTGCTGCTAGTCTAAAACCTAACATTTTTCAATGTAATGTTTAAGTCAGTGCTAGCAAAATATATTAGAAGACTACTTTCTCAAATAAAAGAAATAAAATATAATTAGTATCATAATTTATCTATTGGATGAGGTTTTCTTCACTTATATTTTAAAAGCAAAGTACACTAAATACTGATTAGTAATGTAGAATCTTTGTGGAAAGAATAATACGAACAAAGACCACCTGTGAATCATTAAATTTCAAGAAAATTTAGTAAACATAAGTAAATGTACGACTATGGGAGCTTACCAACAAGTAAGAGTGATGAAATATTTGATTTCCAAATCCAACTTTTAAAATCTAAGATGTTTTAAATTAATTGGTAACAAATGTCAGAAAGACCTTTTTCACTAGCCAACTTTCATTCCTAAAACCTAATTTTAATCAAAACCTCCTATAAATTTACAAAAGTTTGAAATTTTCTTTAAAATAATCCATGTATTCAAGAAGTTTGTCCCAGTAACTACTTGATTACTAATGGCAACGGCAGGCTGTACCCATCCTGACAATGCCCAACTTGGTCTTTTGGTCCAGTGAAGACCCTGCAAAGGACGGGTGACCCAAGTTCTTTCTTGTGTAAGCAAAGTTAAAGTCTCACAGCACTCTCTTCTGTGTTTCCATTGAGTTTTTTTCACACACCAAGTCTCCCTTCATATGTGATACTATGATTATCTGCTTAAACTTATCTCAAACCTCCACTGGACTCTGAGTGTAACTTCAGAATAGAGGTGGTACCCTATTTAGTTGAGATCCCAAGCGCTTAGCACTATGTGTGGCTATAAAGGAAAAATTCAATTAAATGATGAATGAATGAAATAAGCAAAGGAAGTTCAACTATAGAGTCAGCCAAGCTATAGCTTGGCTACATTAATATTTTCAATTAGTTAATTGAAAGGATCATTTATAGACTCAGCAGATTACTACCAATAGGTACATAGCATATTTGTAGGCAGTGGTGCTGGGGATAAGCAAGAAAGATAGAAAAATCATATTTTAAAAGGCAACAACTGCAAATCTTCTAGACAGATGTTTAATCACCAGAAATCATCATATTAAATGATAAATGAGTTTTCTTTGGCCCTAACAAGACTTCAGAACAAGCCCTTACACAGAGTTATTTAATATTGATTTGGTAGGCTCTATAATCTGATATACTGCAGATGGTGACAGCAGCCATGAAATTAAAAGATGCTTACTCCTTGGAAGGAAAGTTATGACCAACCTAGACAGCATATTCAAAAGCAGAGACATTACTTTGCCGACTAAGGTCTGTCTAGTCAAGGCCATGGTTTTTCCAGTAGTCATGTATGGATGTGAGAGTTGGACTGTGAAGAAAGCTGAGCACTGAAGAATTGATTCTTTTGAACTGTGGTGTTGGAGAAGACTCTTGAGAATCCCTTGGACTGCAAGGAGATCCAACCAGTCCATTCTGAAGGAGATCAACCTTGGGATTTCTTTGGAAGGAATGATGCTAAAGCTGAAACTCCAGTACTTTGGCCACCTCATGTGAAGAGTTGACTCATTGGAAAAGACTCTGACGCTGGGAGGATTGGGGGCAGGAGGAGAAGGGGACGACAGAGGATGATATGGCTGGATGGCATCACGGACTCGATGGACGTGAATCTGAGTGAACTCCGGGAGTTGGTGATGGACAGGGAGGCCTGGCGTGCTGCAATTCACGGGGTGGCAAAGAGTCGGACACGACTGAGCAACTGAACTGAACTGAATATGAAAAGATCTGGGGATAAATTGTCATTAATGCCTGTATTATGCTAATAAAATATATAACTTTTAAAAGATGTTTTGCTATAAAAGCTTAACACCGAATTGCACTACTTTGATTTGTAGGAAATGAAAAAAGGAGTAAGTGAATGGCTGGTGTTTACCATTCTCATGTGTGTACCAAATGCTGTTAGGTTTTGCATTTCTGAGGCTTCCCATGAGTTTGCCGGGTACTAGGAAAATGCGTGATAGGAAAGATAATGGCCCCAAAGGAAGATACAGACACTCATGCATTATAATGCAGCTCCTTCTCCAGGATTCATTCAGCACACTTGTGTGTAAAGTTCTGATATCAAGCTCCATTTTTAAGAATCACCACCTCAAGATTCTGTATTTTACAGCCAACATATTCTTTGGTACACATTTTAGACATGAGTGATCATACTGAATGTTTCCTAAGAAATAGTGAAATTTGCATCAAATCATGTAGATCTAACCGAGCACATGTTGTTAGTATGACTGTACCTCGTTCTCCCTTCGGACATTTCTTCCTTTGCACTGTACACTTCCTTGCCTCGCTGGTGGGGGGACACAGGTTACCCTTTGCTGACGGATGCTGTATTATTTCTCGGACCCGTGTTTCAGTTCCTCTTTTGAAGCCGCATGTTTTTCCTTTCTTTGTGCATGGACTCCAAGGGTTCCATTCACTGGCCTCACAGTGCACTGAAACAGAACACCAGAAACAGCCTCAGTTCACGCACACACAGTTTCACAATGGTTAAATCAACAAAAAGGCTTGCTTCCATCAGTACTTGCCCAAATTCTGAGCAGAAATCCTGCAGAACGAAACTGGGCAAGATGACTCAAGGGAAAAGGGAAAGGCAGGAGTAGAATGTTTTCCCCTTTTTAATCCTCATATTATCAGGTAAACTCACTCTTGCACTGGGTTTGCTTTTCACTGTAGATTTTAACTCAGGCATTAATGTAATTGCAGGTAGCCAACGCTTTATAATTTCTGGAGCACTGCTACACTTTATTTATTTGTTTGTGGCTATGCTGGGTTTTCACTAACGCTTGGGGGCTTTCTCTTTTATCTTGGCGAGCTGGAGCATGGGCTCTAAGGGCACACGGCCTTCAGTGTTGTGGCACAAGGACTCAGTAATTGCAGCTCCCGGCTCTAGGATTCAGGTTCAACACTTGTGACCCATGGGTTTAGTTGCTCCGTGGTACATGGGATCTTCCTGGATCAGGGATCAAACCTGCGTCTCCTGCACTGGCAGGAAGATTCTTTACCACTGAGCAACCAGGGAAGCCCTGCTACAACTACTGATCGATCCTGACCAGATGGTGACTGCAGCCAAGAAATTAAAAGATGCTTGCTCCTTGAAAGTAAGTCATGATCAACCTAGACAGCATATTAAAAAGCAGAGACATTACTTTGCCAACAAAGGTCTGTCTAGTCAAAGCTATGGTTTTTTCCAGTAGTCATGTATGGATGTGAGAGTTGGACTATAAACAAAGCTGAGCACCAAAGAATTGATGCTTTTGAACTGTGGTGTTGGAGAAAACTCTTGAGAGTCCCTTGGACTGCAAGGAGATCCAACCAGACAATCCTAAAGGAAATCAACCCTGAATATTCATTGGAAGGACTGATGCTTGAAGCTGAAACTCCAATACTTTGGCCACGTGATGAGAAGAACTGACTTCTTGGAAAAGATCCTGATGCTGGGCAAGATTGAAGGCAGGAGGAGAAGGGGATGGCAGAGGATTAGATGGCTGGATGGTATCACTGACTCGATGGACATGAGTTTGAGCAAGCTCCAGGAGTTGGTGATGGACTGGGAAGCCTGGTGTTCTGCAGTCTATAGGGTCACAGAGTCAGACACGACTGAGCAACTGAACTGAACTGACTGAATAGCTTGCTAGGTTAGTCATTCTTAAGAATTGATTCTCAAAGTTCATTGTGCAAAAGGATCACCTTCAGTGAGGGCTTGCTAAAACAGACAACGTTGGACCTGTCCCAACCCTGAGTTTCTGATTCAGTTGTCTTGGGTGGGGCCTAGGAATTTGCATTTTTTATGATACAGGTGATACAGATTTGCAGGTACTGAGAACACACTTTGAGAACTTCTGTACAAGACAGTGGTTAAGCAAAAGATGAATCCAGGTCTTTGGCCTACAACTCACTGCCTTTGCTACAGTGCTACAATACTGTAATAGTGCCAATTATTAATTAGTATAGATCAGGCATAGCAGTGTCTATTTTAAGTGAATTCCAGGTCAATTTCAGCTGATAAACTGCTTCTAGAATTCACTTGACTGGCTTGTTTCTAGGATGAATTGATATCCTTTTTCTAAAGCTTCTTTTGTAGAATTTTTTCCCTTTTTCTGTATGTATCAATCTTTTCAATCTTGGCTTTCCAAGGTCTTTCCTATAACATATTTTTGCACTTATAAAAGTATGTACCTGCAAGGTGATATTCTTATATTTATGTTCATAAAACTTCCTGACTTACAACAACTGAAATGACTTGCAACAGTAACCCTTTCAGATAATATAAGACTCTCTTTCTACAAAAACAAATTCCCAGTAACCTTTTTTGCTGGCTTCTGATTTAAAGAATCCTTATTTCAGAGAAGAATACTATTTTATGTACAATCTCAAGAAATATAACTTAAATGTTTCAGAAATTTAAAACCATTCATAATACATTTTTTTTCACATGCTTTTTTCAGTTACTTTCAGATATCTGAGTGCAACACAGAGTTGAGTGGAAATGGATGTGAATTTAAGTTTCTATGAACTTAAATGAACTTTACTGAGCCACTTTCAAAAGAGTCTTCATGCTCAGCTATACTGTTATAATATTGGCTAAAGAATAGAGCAACCAAATCATTTAATGACATCATAATCTCTTGCCAGTTAAGGTCATATCTCTGATCCCAATGTTACTCATTAAAACATAGGGAAGCTTTAGTAGACACCAATAAAAATACCTCCAAGAAAGTAAATGGAAAAAAAAAAATCCAGTTTGTGAGCTGTAACTTTGTCCAGTGTTCATTTAATGCCAGAACTATGAGTACGAAAAAAAAAAAAATTATATGATGTGGAAATGACCCAAACTTTAGTGCTTTTTTTATAAGAGCAAAGATGCTCTAGGAAAAAGCATATCTAGACTTCAGAGAAACAGATTTTAAAAATTACAACATAGGTAGCTTCAGTCAGATGATGAATGGTTCTAAAGGTGAAATTTTACTGACAGCCTCTTATTATTCCATTGAAGAAGGAGGAGGAAAAATATTCACCACTAACGAGTTCAGACAATAAAGGGCTCTAATACAATAAGACAGTTAAAAAATATTGAGAGAATAAGAAATGAGCTTTTAATGTCTGTGTGCAAAAAGTATTTTTGGAAAAAACGGCAACTTTGTTGAGCATGTAAAGACAACAAAAAGGGTGATTTAAGTAATATTCAGGTCATTGAATGAACAGTGTAGGTCTGGGGTACTATTTGGTTAAGAGGTAATTAAGGAAAAAAACAGGACTGCTCAACTCTGACTTTCTTCTATATTCTGCATTAAGAATAATCTTAACATTGGAAACATTTAACTGTTCACTAATGAAACAAGTGTCTCAAAAATGTAATTAGCTCCTTGTCCCCGGAAGTGGTCATGGTGTGGTTGAATCATCAGCCTGGAATGCTGTAAAAGGGATTCTTGAAATGGAGAAAAGTTCAATTGGATGTTTCACTAGTAATGGTCTTACAACATTATTCACTTCTCATTCTTGTTGTCTGACTCCATAGCTCCAGAGGGAATGTAGCAAGGCCATATCCTTCGCTGCTCACTATTTGGAGCTAGGTACTTTCCTTCTATGACTACTTGAACACCAGCTCTCTAAGAAGAGCAATGACAATGGCCGAATGACAGTGCAGAAAAGAGGCAAATATTTGGAGCACAAAGTGTAAGTAATAGGTCTACTGAAAGATTGGGTTCATTTGACGTTTTTGCTTAATTTGACCTGCCAGCCATGAGAAGTGGATATGTTATGATGTAAGTCTTTCACCCTAGCTCTGTATGAGGGTAGTGTTCTCTTGGTTTATGACATGCTTTCTCAATTTAAAATCTAGGTAAGACACAAATCATACGGTATAGATTTTAGCAAAGGGAGAGACACATCCTCAACCTCTGTCCTAGAGAGCTAGAGTCAAGGTACTAATTATAGCACCGACAGTAACTCACATTGTGTCCTTGGGATCACTGTTTCAGCTCACTGGGTTCTAGTTTTCAGATTTGTTAAAGGAACAGCCTTTAACAGCTCTTTGTGACCATCAAGCAGGTTACCATTTTTCATGAAATTCTGAGGTCAACTCATGGGCACGGCCAACATACTGCTTGTAGGCCAGATACCATGCAATGGGAGGCATCCCTTAGGGAGCAAGCAACAAAAGCCAGCTGAGGACTAAAGCAGTTGATTTGCCTATTCCTATGTCAGAGGTCAATTCCAGCAGTCCCCAACCTTTTTGGCACCAGGGATCTATTTCACAAAAGACAATTTTCCCATGGACCAGGGGTTAGGGAATGGTTTGGGGATGATTCAAGTGCATTACAATTTTTTTTTTTTTGCACTTTATTCCTATTATTACATCAGTGCCACCTCAGATCGTCAAGCATTAGATCCCAGAAATTGGGGACCCCTGATTTATACCGATCTATTCAAGGAGCCAGGTTCACCAAATGGCTTTTAGATTGCTAAGTGAAGTGAAGTGAAGTCACTCAGTCGTGTCCAACTCTTTGTGACCCCATGGACTGTAGCCTACCAGGCAGGCTCCTCCCTCCATGGGATTCTCCAGGCAAGAGTACTGGAGTGGGTTGCCATTAGATTGCTAACCCCTATTCTAAAATATATACATTTCTTAAATTTCATTGTGTTACCAATCTTTATGTAAATTACTTTGCATAAATTACCAGGAAGCTTTAACAGCTAATCCCACAGTCAGATGTTAAATGCTCTCTCTGATAGGAAAGCATTAACAGATTTAAGATGAATGGCCTTTGAAGGACTGATGCTACACCTTCTACAACTGATAAAGTCTAAACATTCACCCCTTTACCAGGCAGAGCAACACCACTAATTTTCCAAAACTCATTCTGAATTTCTGTCCTTGAATATTCCACAGAACTGTTTCCTATTTTCTCCACAGTTTGGAAGTTATTACCTCTAATCATCAGCCCTCAGGACCTACAGAGAGATGAATGTGAAGTGCATTCTCATGTACCTTTTACTCAATTTCTAAGTTATTTTTCTGTGTTTATTGACTAGAGGGAAAAAAATAGAGACCCAACCAAATTGAGCCATGAGCTGTTTCAGGAAAGTTGTTTCCCAGATGCTTCTGAAATTATCTTTAAAATATCATCTATTTGTTTCATTCTTATACAAACTTTGTTTAGAAATAAAAGTCTCCTATGGATCTGAAATGGTTAAAGCGCCACTTTAGAGTTATTACTCCAGTACTTTAGATTCTAATGGATCTGTCTGTGGGGACCCCAGGGGTGTCCTGGAGACTATCTTGTACTGAATCAAGGGGACATTTGTGTGCATATGCCAACATCACTACAGCATCAAAGGTTCTTGCAGCCCTTGCCCAGGGGATTTTGAGATTTAGTATGCTGTTTCCCCATTTGGTTGAGCATCTGCTCCCCAACTGTTCATCAAACTTGTAGCTGTAGTAGCTGCCCACCATTTAAAAGAGGGAAAATATAGCCTGACAGTGATCCGTTATTTAGACAAACAACTTGTCTGAGGAACCTCCCCTCCAGGAAACTCAGCCTGCAATTAATCAGACCCTGGGACTGTGTCCGTCTGTCAGTTTGAGTAAGCCCCAAATCCTCTTCTTGTCTCTGAATACCTGTGCAAGCAGAGAATTTCAGCAAAGTAGTGTGAGAGAAAAAAGTGTGATTTTTAAAAATGTGATTTATCATATCCAGTTCTTTAAATCTTTGATCCATTTACTGAGTATTAATGGGCTGGATCCAGAGAATATGTTTCCTCCTTTTGGAAAATAACTTTGGTCACTGGTTGACATTAGACCCAGGTGGAAACTCTTAACCTAAGGTAGAAATGTAGTTCAAGATTAAATTTGTAACACACACACACACACACACACACATATATGGAAGTATGTGTGTGTATACTTATAAATTGCTATAAGTAAAACTTCATTAAATAATGATACAAAATAAGTCTATATCACAATAGTTGAAAGAGTTGTCGACAGTTCCTAACAAATAATGGGGCACCCACAGGTGTTAAATTTACTGTAATACATGTTGAGTAAGGCCCGTTAGGATGTTATCTTTGTACAGGAGGGAGTGAGCCTCTAAGAGGAACCCCTTGGGTTCTTGTGAGGCAGGATTCTGAGCAGCACTTCCACGGAGACTGATGCTATAAGCTCTGATGTTTCTCAAATCTCCTAAGTCCTCACCAATACTGACGCACTCCATGGTGTGGTTATTGGCTTCCAACCCTTCTGGGCAATTGTCAAGGCACTTTCCAAGGTGTAAGTAAAATCCACTTTTACACTTTGTGCAGAAATTTTTGTTGAAACAGGTATCACAGTCAGCTTTGCATTCTGAAAACAAAAAAAGAAAAGAGAAATATACTTCCATTATTGTGAGTTAACTATTTTATTTGTGGGTCCAGTTCTGTATGCTTACAACACTGGCACCTGCAACTTGTGTGTTAAACACACAGCCTCAAAACTATTTTGCCAAACAGAATTCAGGATTCCTCCAGAATCACTTAGTTGACGTCCATCAGTCATTGATTTCAAAATTGTTGTTCTTATTGCCTTGTGAAAAATTTTTTTGACAAGAATGCTTATAAGACTGCATGTCTACTTCTACTAAATGATAGTAAAAAATGTTTTATTAGAACTTTCATGGAATGTACTATGATATTGCCTTCACGCTACTCTTGAGATTTCTTCGTTCGTTCACCAAATATTTGATTGCCCACTGTGTGCCAAGTACCATTCTAGCTACAGGTTGACAGCAGCAAATAAAAGAGAGGGAAAGTCTATTCTCCATGATGCTTATATTCTAAGAAGGGAGAGGAGATCAATAATGATAGCTGACCCTTACGTGGTGATTACCGTGGGTCATACACTGCTACAAGTATTTTACAATATTAAGTCATTTAAACCTTACAACAACCCAGTGAGGTAGCCCCTATTCTCTCTCATTTTACAGAGAAGGGAACTACGGCTCAAAAAGGTTGTGTCATTAACTCAAGACCATGGAACACAGTGGTCTTTGAAACTAGGCAGTCTGTTTCAGACTTCTTCCAGAGTGACAAGTGCTCTAGAAAAAAAAATTAAGACAAACATAAAAGGTAGGAAGAAGATACGAAAAATGACAGGTAAGGGGAAGAGGTTGATTATTTTGGATAAGATAGTCATGGAACGCCTCTCTCAGAAGATGACATCTGAGCAGCATCTTAAATGAAAGGAGAGAGCCAGCCAAGTGAAGGTGTGGGCAAAGAGCTTTCCAAACTACCAGACGGGGAGTGTAGAACAATGATTTCAAAAGCCTTGAGGTGAGAAAATCCTGCAAGCAGGCCGGTGAAGTTTGTGCAAAGTGATTGAGGGGCAGTCATAGGAGGGAATTTGGAGAGGCAAGCAGGGCCATATGCGGTGTATGCTGGAGAAGTGCCGTGTGCTAATTCATGTTTTGAAAGGTTCCTCAGTCTACAGTGTGGAGAGAAGACTTTCAGGGTCTATAAGAGAGGTGATCTGAGAGTGTTTCCAACATTTAATTCCAACTGATAAGTCAATATTTCAGTTGTTGTAATGGAATCCTTCTTGAAGCAAGAATAGCTGAATTACTTCTTTCAGTCATTAAATACTTGGATTCCATGATAGCAGTGGGAACCCAGATGGCATTGGTGCTTGCCATATTCTTACAGGTTCAATGAATAATCACCACATTCTCAGTTTTGTTTTTTACAATGAAAAAAACAACAACAACAAAGAACACCTCTCAAAACTGGAATATTTTTTAGAGTAGTGAAAATTTTCCTGCCCTGAGGGCTAAGTTCAAGTATGGTTTAGTCTAATTGTCAGGTAAAGACTATTATTTACTTAACATTGAATATTACAAAAATGCTAGAGGCCGTTTCATATCTGGAAAGTACCCCCAGTCAGTTCAGTTCAGTTGCTCAGTCCTGTCTGACTCTTTGCGATCCTGTGGACTGCAGCACGCCAGGCTTCCCTGTCCATCACCTACTCCCAGAGCTTGCTCAAACTCATGTCCATCGAGTCAGTGATGCCATCCCCCAAGGGTGAGATAAAAACATAATTTTGTTTAGGCACTTACTTGTACACTTATTTATATCTGGATATCGGGTTCCATAATATCCACTTGGACATGAAGAGAGACACACTCCAATCTGCTTCATGCCAATTCTTTCCAGAACAAAAAATAGTTTGGGCTTACATGACAAACATCCATTGTAATCTGAACACGTTGCACAGCCTCCTTGGCAGCCTTGACTGACGTTAGGATGCACTGGGGGGACAAATGTAGAAAGACAAAAATAACAGTTAAATCATAAATATAGAAGTTCAATGACGTTCTCTGGGCAGGATACACATGTTCTTTTATTAGCTTGCAATTTGGTGGTACTGGGTGAATGAGTTCAGAATTTTTCCCTCTCTTTTCTGTGATCTGGTGTTTCCCTTGAATAGATACATACATTGTATTTACTTTCAAAGTTTTAAAAATGTGAGCATTTGAAAAATGAGAATATACTGCCTCAAAATATTTATAGATAATATAAATCAAGTAGAAGTATCCTTACTGAACTAGTGTCCCAGTAGAGTAGAGATGAGAATTTTGTGCTCTTTCATTGAAATCAGTACATATTAGTTTTGCTTTTCATGTATGTGGTGGATGCATCTAATGTCTTCAAATAAGGATGACAACATAGTTTGGGACTTAATTGGAGAAGGAACATTACTTTCTAGGATATCTTTTTCAAACTCTGGTGTATTAGAAAACACAATTTTACTCTTCGATTCAAAGAAAATTGACTCTGAAGCTCTGTAGCTATTTAGCACCTCACTTCTTGCCAATGCTTTCCTGAATCATTTCTGCTCGCATGATATTTACCAGCTGAAATTTATATAATGGTGAAAATGATTTACCTTACCAGTAGTTCCACGTGGATCATACTAAGTATTTATAATACTGAATAATATTTATTATAAGTTGTGTTCAATATTTGATCTGTTAGGAGAGAAGTCATAGTTTTTGTGCCCTCATCTTTCATTTACTTAAGTGAAATCTACATTTGGTGAGGACATGACCAGTCCATTCTAAGGGCTGCTACTACACATGTTCCTGAGAATTCCAAGATTTCTGAGAGTTACCAACATACATGGTGAGACAATTCATTAGCAAGTCTGAACAAATATAAACAAACATTTGGAAGATTCATGTTTACTTGAGATCTTTATAACTTTAAACCTTTTTTTAATGACTATTAACTAGTTATAGACACTGTGTGTGAGCAGATGGAATTTGCTGACTGAGGGGCATCCCTCATGTAGCTACTGTTTGGAATGATTTTTTTCTTCTAATGTATTCTCTATTCAAATACAATATTAACATCTTTATTGTCCCTTTAGGAGTGCAGAAGGGAATCATCCTGACCCTAAGAGAAGTAGGGCTGATGCTCAAGAGTGCAAAGGCATCCCTGTCTCTCTCTCTCTTTTGTTGGTGGTGGGAGGGACCTTCAATTATTAAGTCTGTCTTCACAGTGATGTTTGATTATTGCAAAGTCCTTTACTGCAAAAACAAATCCCATCAGGCTTAGTTAGAAGGGGTACACATAAACCCAATGAGCCTTACCACAGGGGCGCACGGGTTAGCTGCTGAGAGGTCATTCAGTTGACAAGCATCCTCTGCCTGGAGGAAACCATCCCTGAATCAGCCACAGGAACCACAAGCAGCTCATTCTCATTCCAAGACATTTTGTAAATAAACTGAGGAAATGTGTGGGGGAAGGGAAGTCTGCTTTTCCTGTACATGCTCCTCCATGGGGTGGGGCGGACATATAAAGTGGCACAGGAGGTTTAGACATTACAGGACCTGGGGGACTTGTAAGCGAATACTGCCTTCCAAGGAACAGAGCCATTTTTCATGCCAGTAACTCCAGTATTGGAGACTTACAGAAAATGTGTACATATTTTAATCAGGGAAAGACCCAAAAAAGAAAGGGGGTGAAAACTCCATGTGTTTGGAATCAAACTGATCCATTTCAAAAAGTGATAGTTGTAGGTAAAAACCTGTAAAACCTTTCATAAAAATTATCCCTGGAAAAATAGACCTCAGTTTGAAAGAAAGTCATTCCAAGCTCAGGGAAGCAAGTGACTATATTTCAATGAAGATGGACTGGACTGGTCCATGTCAATGTGTCTCTCTGTCTCCGAGACACAGTTGCTTGAAGGAACACAAGTGTAAGTTTAAGTCCCTTGAAACTTTTGTAGATTATAAGGTTAAATAGTTACAAAAATAAACATAATTTACATGTTCTGAGCCTCAAAAATGGATATACTTTGAAATAAATTTTATTTAAAAATTTGGGTTTTGAATGTCTGGAAACTTCTGGAAGAGAGATCTCTGTATGCATCCCAGGATTAACAATTTTGCCCCAAATTATGAAATGTGCTAAAGTGATCTTGCTCAACCCCCTCTTTAAAACTTTTACTGATGAACTGTAGCACATTCAACTCACACATGGTACTACAATTACTCTTTTTTTCCCCATATTTTGCTTTTTGAGACAAAAGCTTTTGACAAAATAGCATTCTTTCCCCCAATTTTCTTCACTCCACTATCACACTGTATTAATTACTTTGGCGTAGCCATTTAGGATATTTTCTAATTATGAGGTTTAATACCTACAACTTTGATCTGCTTTTGCAAGGTTCTGACAACATAGTTTTGAAAAATTAAAGATGTAATTGTTCTAACTGGCAAAGAAAATACCTGTTTGTTTTCAATCAGAGAATTTTGAACATGGGCAGCTACAAATAATGGCAAACTTTATTTATTCAGGAGGGGTTAAGTATTATGCTGTGGAAAGTAAGAAAAAAATCGAGACTACAAAGTTCAGATTCTATGATTCCAGATTCTTTTATAGTTGAGTATCATGACATTTTGCTTTCTTGAACCCTGTATAAGGATCACTCAAGTTATGCAGTTAGTATTACACAACTAGATACAAATTTCCCAAACTTCATCTTAAGGGAAGAGTTTTTACTTTTTATATGGAAACCACAGAAAACTTTGGTCTGGATTGACTGTAACAAGCCTTTCAGCCTTCAAATCTTATAATACTAAGAGAGAAAATAGAACTCTACTTGTCATGCTGTTCATTCCCCACCCCCCTTTGTAATACCTTCATTTTCTATTTCTGAATCATTTCTTTTCAAACAATGTTTTGTATTATTATTTTATATGAGCACTGGAGGGATTGGTGGTGGTGAAGTTTCATAGAGTATCTAATGTTTGAACTTAATTTTAGAAAATGTATGGAAGTTAACAGTATGTAAGAGGCCATGGTGGGGCCAGAGATGGGAACACTACATTAATTCCCATCAAGGAGACTGGCACGCGTTCCATGCAACTGATGCTGAACGGTAGTGAATGGAGGTATAAGGCATATCAAGACAATTTTGAAGCACAGGATAGATCTAGATTACAAAACCCCTTGTGGGCTCTCCCAAGGAAATTATTCTGTAGACTTGGAGGACTTAAACCTGGTGAGTGATATAACCACATCTGTATTATTATAGAGGGGAAATTTCCCTGGCAGGCATGGAAACTAGAAGACTAAAGCAATGATCAAGGTAAAAAGACAGATGAAAGCTTAAAATACAGCAGAAGTAGTGTAATGTGGTGAGGGAGGGATTCATATTCCAAGGATACTTGGGAGGTAGCATCAATCAAATACGCTGAGCAACAGAATGTGGACTGAATACATAAAATAACTTGTGTTTTGCATTTTTGCCAGTAAACAGAATGGAAAGGGACTACTAAATAAAAGCCTGCAGTTAGAGGGAAGGGCAAGGTACACAGAGTAAGAAGGTCTACAAATATAACATGGTTGGGGTCTTTGATTTTGCAGATTTTGTGAAATATCCAAACAGTCATGCTTAGTAGATGGAGCTTAATGTTGTGATCTCTTAATTAGAGAAGACATCTTGAAAGGGGGAGGTTGCCAAAGATGCCAAAAGAAGGAATAGTAGTCCAAATAAGGAAGAGAAAAAGATGTATAATCAGCTAATTTTAGTAATAGGGATTCCCTGGTGGCTCAGTGGAAAAATTCCTGCCTGTCAATATAGGAGATGTGGGTTCAATCCCTGGGTCAGGAAAATCCCCTGGAGGAGGAAATGGCAACCCACTCCATTATTCTTGCCTGGGAAATCCCATGGACAGAAGAGCCTGGTGGGCTACAGTCCATGGGATTGCAAAGAGTTGGACACAACTTAGCTATGAAACAACAACAATTTCAGTAATACTTTGTATTTTTATTTCACTTTTGCTTTCAAAGCATGCATCTCAGAAGGCTAAATTAGCCACGGAGGGACTCCCTAGCTGGTCCAGTGGTTAAGAATCTGCCTTCCAAAGCAAGGGACTTGAGTTTGATCACTGGTTGAGGAACTACTGAGCCCACACGCCACAACTAGAGAAGCCTGGACACTGCAACAAAGACCCAGTGCAATCAGTAAATAAACAGATAATATAAGCATGGAAATTACTGTTAGTAAGGACAGAAGTGATCACAATTACTTATTTTGGAACCCCAGACTAAGAACTCAATGAAATGCTGTAAGCTGCTGGACAAATAGTGAGTTTAGATCCAAGAGTAGAACTTAGATCTTTGATACCTGACACCAATCTATTTAGGACTTCCCACTTCACAGTGGTGAAGAATCCACTTGCTAATGCAGGAGACACAAGAGATGTGGGCTCGATCCCTAGGTTGGGAAGATCCCCTGGAGAAGTGAAATGGTAACCCACTCTAGTATTTTTGCCTGGGAAATCCCATGGACAGAGGAGCCTGTGGGCTACAGTCCATGTGGTTGCAAAAGAGTTGGACATGACTCAGAGACTAAACAACAGCAAACCAACCTATGTACATATAAGTAAACTTTAGATGTGTAACGTGGATAAATATAAAGTGAAAAATGGGCAGAATTCATGGAAACTCTAAATTGGGACCTTCTGGTTATGATGCATCAAATACATGGTGAAATTTGTGTGACTTTTCCTAAAATTGGGAAAGAAGAAAGTATCTTTTCTTAACTTGTATACGAAAGTTAACTATGACGAATATATCTTAATGCATAACAGACCAATTTTCAGGGTCTGAACTGTCAACACTATCTGTGTAAGTGACTTCAATTTCTCTAGCTGTTAAACAAACCTTCCTACTGTTTCTTGGTTTGATAAACTTACGATGCATAACTGATGCAACCATTCCTAAAGGCTCTTGTCATGAGAGCCAATACAACTTTTTAAATAAAATATCCAGAACATGGAGTTTTAAACAGTACTGTGCATTTGAAAAATACACACTTTATATTAGTGTTTATGATATACAAAACCAACTGCAGCATTGGAATCTAAGTTTGTTTCTTTAACTGTTTAAGTGTAAGTCAATGATTTTTCCAACTTTGTGTGTTCATGCTAAGTAGCGTTAGTTGTGCCCAACTTTTCGTGACCCTACGGACTGTAGCCCGCCAGCCTCCTCTGTCCATGGGCTTCTCCAGGCAAGAATACTGGAATGAGTTGCCATGCCTTCCTCCAGGGGATCTTCCCAACCCAGGGATCTGAACCTGTGTCTCCTGAAACTCCTGCATTGCAGGGGGATTATTTACTGCTGAGCCACCATGGAAGCCCTTGCCTTACTTTAATTCCCTTCTAAAGCCCAAATGCAAATACTCATCTGTATTTGTTATGCAGAAGGAATCTACTGTAATTGTTATGCAGAAGGAATCCATTATTGTTTTTGTTCATGTTCAGTTACTCAGTCCTGTCTGACTTTGCAACTCCATGGACTGCAGCATGCTAGGTATTCCTGTACTTCACCATCTCCCAGAGCTTGCTCAAACTCATGTTCATTGAGTTGGTGATGTCATCCAATCATCTGGTCTTCTGTCATCCCCTTCTCCTCCTGCCTTCTATCTTTTGCAGCATCAGGGTCTTTTCCAATGAGTAGGCTTTTCGTATAAGGTGGCCAAAATATTAGAGCTTAAGCATCAGTCCTTCCAATGAATATTCAGGGTTGATTTCCTTTAGGACAGACTGGTTGGATCTCCTTGCAGTCCAAGGGACTCTTAAGAGTCTTCTCCAGCACCACAGTTCAAAAGCATCAATTCTTCAGTGCTCAGCCTTCTTTGTGGTCCAACTCTCACATCCATACATGATTACTGGAAAAACCATACCTTTGACTAGACAGACCTTTGTTGGTAAAGTAATGTCTCTGTTTTTAAATATGCTGTCAAGGTTTGTCATAGCTTTTCCTCCAAGGAGCAAGTGTCTGAATTTCATGGTTGCAGTCACCATTCATAGTGATTTTGGAGCCCAAGAAAACAGTCCTTCACTGTTTCCATTTTTTAGCCCTTTATATGCCACAAGGGCTCGAAAATCACTGCAGATGATGACTACAGCCATGAAATTAAAAGACGTTTACTCCTTGGAAGAAAAGTTATGACCACCCTAGACAGCATATTGAAAAGCAGAGACATTACTTTGTCCACAAAGGTCCATCTAGTCAAGGCTATGGTTTTTCCAATAGTCACGTGTGGATGTGAGAGTTGGACTACAAAGAAAGCTGAGCACCGAATAATTGATGTTTTTGAACTGTGGTGTTGGAGAAGACTCTTGAGAGTCCCTTGGACTTCAAGGAGATCCAGCTAGTCCATCCTAAAGGAAATCAGTCCTGAATATTCATTGGAAGGACTGATGTTGAAGTTGAAACTCCAAAACTTTGGCCACCTGATGAGAAGAGCTGACTCATTTGAAAAGACCCTGATGCTGGGAATGATTGAAGACAGGAGGAGAAAGGGACAACAGAGGATGAGATGGTTGGATGGCATCACTGACTCAATGGACATGGGTTTGCATAAACTCCGGGAGTTGGTGATGGACAGGGAGGCCTGGTGTGCTGCAGTGCGTGGGGTTGTAGAGTTGGACAAGACTGAGCGACTGAACTGAACTGATATGCCATGAAATAATGGAACCAGAGGCCATGATCTTCATTTTTTGAATGCTGAGTTTTAAGCCAGCTATTTCCCTCTCCTTTTTTACCTTCATCAAGAGGCTCTTTAGTTCCTCTTAACTTTCTGCCATAAGGGTGGTGTCATCTGCATATCTGAGGTTATTGATATTTCTCCCAGCAATCTTGATTCCAGCTTGTGAGTCATCCAGCCCAGCACTTCATATGATGTACTCTGCGTATAAGTTAAATAAGCAGAGTGACAATATACAGCCTTGACGCACTCCTTTCCCAATTTTGAACCAGTCTGTTTTCCATGTTTGGTTCTAACTGTTTTTTCTTGATCTGCATACAGGTTTCTCAGGCGGTAGGTAAGGTGGTCTGGTATTTCCATCTCTTTAAGAATTTTCCATAGTTTGTTGTGATCCACATAGTCAAATACTTTGACATAGTCAATGAAGCCAATATTTTTCTGGAATTCTCTTGCTTTTTTATGATCCAACAAATGTTGGCAATTTGATCTCTGGTTTCTCTGCCATTTCTAAATCCAGCTTGTACATCTGGAATTTCTCAGTTCACATGCTGCTGAAGCCTGGAGAGAGTTGCCTTGCCCTTCTCCAGGGGATCTTCCCAACTCAGGGATTGAATCCAGGTGTCCTGCATTGCAGGCAGATTCTTTACCATCTGAGCCACTAGAGAAGCCCAATAGTTGATTTTAAATGAACTGCAGTTATGAACATATAGTAAAGAGATCAGATTTTACGTCACATACATTCTGAGAATGCTTCCTTAATTATGAAATAAATCATTCAAAATAACATAATAAAAGCTTCCCTAGGGGACTTCCCTGGCGCTCTTCTGCTTAAGACTTGGCAATCCCAATGCAGTGGGCATGGGTTTGATCCCCAGTTGGGAAACTAGGATCTGGCATGCTACAAGGCTCAGTCTCTCTCTCTCTCACACACACACTAAGTTTTCTAGGTGCCATTTACTTCAGTTATCAATTCACTTAGAGAAAATGCAGACTTTTTTCCTGCCTAAGTAAGAACAGCAAATGTCTATCATATCTTGAGACTTGACTGTTACAGAATCATTTTTAAGTTTAATGCAATGTTTTGGTCACAGAAAAAGAAGTTCCGTGGTTCCTCTGGAATGTTTGGCAATATTCACTTTAAGAAAAGTCTAATACTAAAAATTTGAATAACTTGGCAGTCTTTCAAATTTTATTGAGTCAACCCCAGAAAATATTGAAAGTCAATGTTTTTTATTTATTCCTAAGTTAAATCTTTTAGGGCAGAAGTAACTATAGTTAAGATCTCTAGAACTATTTGGGCAACTTGGGACTATTGGGTATAACATGAAAATATCAAAAGTTGCTTGAATAAATATGATTACTTATTGTACATATAAGTACAATACTTGTATACATAAATATATGTATACTTACAATGTATACAATTGTATACATATAGTATTTGCATACCTACTTGTATACATTCTTAAATAATGATATCTGGATGAACAGAGGTCTAGCATAGTCATCCATTGTTATTTTTGACTAATAATTTGTTGAAAGAGTGACATGTTTATATATACACACATATATATTCTATTGTTGAAATACTGTGTATCATCTGATGATTTTAATGTTTTTGTATACCAATGTTTAAATCATTAAATGGATTAAAATTCACCTATGCTATGTAAATATACAAATGTACACTTGTTTTTGTGTTAGACACATGACACACATCCTATTTGGTCTTTTATTAAATCAATATTACAGACATTAACTGACATGAAGCAGTTAAAATAATCGAGTCTGCCACATCTTTCATCCCAGTGAATCAACTTCTGATACTCTGAAAGTCTGTGCCCAGACCAATGGGTTCACAAAATTCCTAGCAATCTCAGAGAGGAATGTATTCACCAGCTGCTGAATATAGCCCAGTTAGGACTCCACCATTATTATGTGGGAAACATACTGTTTTTAATGGAAACTATTTCTTTGAAAACTTGGAAGATCTTTCTCTTTCTCTTACTGAATAATAATTTCCTGAAGGGACTCTAATATTTATATTCTATAAATACTTTAAAATAAAACCACAGCAATAAAACAGACCTAACATTAAGTAGCAATTAGCTAGAATTTCCACTAAAATCAAGCCAGCTCAAAATATTAAGAACATGGCTAGCAAGTGATGGCAGATATAGATTTCCCGAAATCTAAGATATGATGAATATTTGGAACTAGATGTCAAGTTGGTGGCCAATGACTGAGCTTTGTCTATCCACAGGCTATAGAATCAGAACTAGAAGTGAAAGATGAAAGTAGGTTACATCGTGTGTGTGTATGTATATATAGTATTACATGTAATACATATGTACTACATAAAATATTACATATAACATTGCATATGTTATATATACACTATATATCATATGTATGTGTTATTATATATAATATATACATATATCTGCTATTATATACACATGTATATAGTGGAGATCAGTGTTAAGGGTTTTAACAAAATTTTCAGATAACTTCTATGTGCCCAACACTACACATGGTGCAGAAAACATAGGAGCGAATAAGACATCTGGTTCCCAATCTCATGATGTTAATCAGTTAATAAGCAAGTCAACAAAGAAATTAAATGGTCAAAGATTGTGGTGAGTGTTGTGAAGGAAGTAAACAGGTGGATAAAGCAGAAAATAACTCTGGGAATCTACTTTAAATACGGTGTTCAGGAAAGGCCTCTTTAAGAAGTTTACCCTTTAGTAAACCAGGAGGATGAGAAGGACTCAGCCCTGAACACCTGAGGGCCAGCACTCCAGGTGGAGCCTCAGTCAGTACAAAGGCTGTGGGGAAGAACAGGGCGCAAGGAACAGCCAAGGGGAAACCAAAGAGGCTGCAGCACTGTGACTGGTATGAGATGAGGGTAGGAAAGGGGGTTAAAGCCAGATCCTACAGACCCTTAATGCCAAGGTAAATAGCTCGGATTGTCTACCAAGACCCTTTAGACTCTGCATTGCTAAGTAGATATCAGAAGGGAAGGAAAGAACACATTTTTGCCTGATTTAGTCATCCACTTTAATTTTTTGCTGATTTTATAGGTTATAGAACAGAACCAACATCTTGTATTCCACAAACACAGGTTTTCTTATTAAGTTTTATATTAAAGGATAATGTTCTAACTAGACATAACTTAGGAATTTACATTCAGATTCCAATCTCCTGTACATTGTTCTACCTGTACTTTGCTCTTGGGAAGATTTATTTCATTTTTGTTTCTCCCATCTCTCTATAGCAGTAACTTTAGTTTTCTTTGGGGTTTTACATTTTCATTCTACTGTACTGGAGTGCGGCGGGGGGGAAGGGGAGGGGGCCTTGGTAGTGGTGAGGAGAAACAAAAATGTTATGAAATATATAAGATGTCATAAAATCAAACTCTAAAAAGTAAAACATTCTGCAATCTTGCATATAATCTTTTTTTTTGTATTTTTCTGAATTCTTGCCATTAGTGACACATACTGACCCAGTCTAATTTAGAACAATAACATTATCGTTTTCACTTATGATCTAACCTTCCTTTTAGAATCCCACTATTATGTTTTTCTCCCATTAAATGAATTAAATAACCTAAGGGCTAATGCCAAAGTTGATTCTTCAAATGCAGTGAAAACCATATTAGTTTTCATGTGACCTACCAATAGCTGTAGTTGATGCTGAAACTGAAACAAAAAGCATTTGTAGAATCAAAAATAATGGAATTTTTTCTCCTTAACTACAAGTAGAAAATCTATCATAAAGTTAATGCACTCTGCTATGGGTGTAATACATAAGGTACTGAATCAACATCTCCAGCTGTTGGTAAGAGCGGGAGAGCTTCCCCTTCTCCAAGTGGCTATGTTCCCAAGTGGAGGTGAATAGAGGACAAGACGGCCTGGATGGGGGTAACGGAGACCCAGATTCTGTAGAGAGCTAGGACCTGTTGATGAGTTAGTGGGTGGTAATAGCAGCGTTTTTCATGAGACAGATCCAACAGTGTTCATCCAACAGTGGGAATCATTATGTGCGCTGGTCTGGCTGAGCCATTCCTTTTTTTTTTTTTTTTTAGGAGAGAATTAATTAGAAATCAACATAAACTGAAAATGTGATAGTTTAATGGTAATGAATCTGCATGGGTGTGATTCCATAACTACTAAGTTTGCATTCTTGAATGAAACAAACTTCAGTTTGTGTTAAAAACAAACTCCACTTTGTTATATTAGGAATAAACTTGGATCTTCTCACCACATAGCATGCTCAAGTAGCATATCTCATGCTGAAGTCTTAGCATAAGCAAACAGCAGGCAAGGGACTTGCGGTATTTTAACAGGCACAAGAAGATGTGCAAATAGTGGGTATACCATTAAATAAATCCAGCTTTATGTGTGACATCTGAAATTCTGAGCAGAAAAAAAAAAGTGGATTTTTTTCCTATGTTCACAAAATTGCTGACACAACAGAAGGTGCAAATATGCACCTTTGTGAGTAGAATGTGTTTTTGTACTTATGTGCACCACTCAGTTGGAGAAGGCAATGGCAGCCCACTCCAGTACTCTTGCCTGGAAAATCCCATGGATGGAGGAGCCTGGTGGCCGCAGTCCATGGGGTCTCTAGGAGTCAGATACGACTGAGCGACTTCACTTTCAGTTTTCACTTTCATGCATTGGAGAAGGAAATGGCAACCCACTCCAGTGTTCTTACCTAGAGAATCCCAGGGACAGCGGAGCCTGTTGGGCTGCTGTCTATAGGGTCGCACAGAGTCGAACACGACTGAAGCGACTTAGCAGCAGCAGCAGCAGCACTCACCGTGGCACTGCCTCAGTCAGAAATGGGGCTCCTAGAGGAGCACAGGGACTGGGAGGAGGAGAACTGGCTTTGGACTTAAACAGAGTTCTAGCATTTACTAGCTGGAAAACCAGAATGTACGTCTTCAACTAGGTATTCATTTAAATGACTGAGTTTCCTAAACATCCAGACATGGGGCGAGCTGGTGAACATTCAAAGATGAATAAAACCAATAATTTGTGTCGAAGAGTTCACAGTCTGATTATTTATTTAGATAGACAACAGATGTGTAACCTCTCTGAACCTAAGCTTCCTTACCTGCAACCTGAGAATATCTACCTGATGGACGTGGTGGGGGTGGGGGGGGGAGAATTAAGTGAGAGCAGGTGTGTGTGCGTATGTGCAGTGTTACAGGTGTGTGTGCGTACGTGCTAAGTTGCTTCAGTCGTGTCCAACTCTGTGCGACCCTATGGACTGTAGCCCAATGCAGATGAGTAGGTTTCACTCCAAAACTCTTTGATTTGGGGAATGAAGAGGCAGGCTTAGGTAGCTCCATTTATAACAGGCCCTCTAGGTGAATGTCATGCAGATGATACTAATATCATACTCTCAGGATCACATCATGGCCATCCTCCCAACTAGGTACTTATTCAGTGATTACTGGAAATTCTCTACTAGGGATTGAGAGACAAAACATGGTTCCTGGCTCAAGAATTCTATAATACCATAGTAAAATAGTCTGTTTATAGTCTGAGGGCTATAAATATATAGTTTAGAAATGAAGTAAGCAGACATTAAAAGGTAGGTGCAATTACTGATGGTTGAGGTATTTGAAGATTGCAGAGAGCAATTAGGAATAGTTATGGGACTTGAGGGAAGCAAAGAACTTAGGCAAATGGAAAGAGAAGGAATGTTATGAACAGAAGTGTTCATAACAGGAAGATAAAAAGAATATTTGGGACAATGGTGAATATAAAGCTGTGGAATTTTAAGGGATCTTAGAGCTCTTCCTTCTCTCTTAAATTTCAAATGAGAACACTGACATCCATAAAGTTAACCAGCTTCCAGCTGATAGAATCATAAATCTTTGGAACTTTAGAGGGATTTAGTTCAAGCAGCTCTCCCAGAAGAGTCTATTTAATCATGTTTAGTAAAACAAATCTTATGATATCTGGGGGCAAACAATATAATTATTTTACAGCATCCCATCATATTGAACATATTAAAACATCTCCCCACAGTGAACGTAAATCTGTCTTTCACAAAGTTCATGTGCTTAGTTGCTCAGTAGTGCCCAGCTCTTTGTGACTCCATGGACTATAGCCCACCAGGCTCCTCTGTCCATAGGATTTTCCCAGCAAGAATATTGGAGTGGGGTGTCATTCTCCTCTCCAGGGGGTCTTCCTGAATCAGGGCTTGAAGCTGGGTCTCCTGCAAGCAGGCAGATTCTTTACTCTCTGAGCTACCAGGGAAGCCCTCATTTGACAATACTTCTCAGGTAATCCAACATACCAAATGAACTTAATTAGTTAAATATCTTTCTTTGAGGTGTTTTAGGGGCCCTTTGAAGCATACTATTAGGTTGGAGCAAAAGTAATTGTGGTTTTGGACCCTAAATTTTAAATCATTATAACTAGCCTCAAACACATTTTTATTAATCAAAATAGGAACCGTTACAATCAACACATTTTTGCCAATGAGAAATAAGTTTGTTTATTCCTATAGCATAAAAATCCATGCTTTGGGATTCAATGAACTCTTGGAAAGCATTTTCTGAATCCTGTTGGTTGTGGAAGCGTTTTCCCTGCAAAAAGTTGTCGAGATGCTCGAAGTGGTAGGCAGTTGGCAAGAGCTCAGGTGAATGTGGTGGAGGAGGTAAAACTTGGTAGCCCAATTCATTCAACTTTTGAAGCACTGGTTGTATGACATGAAGCCAGCTGTTGTTGTAGAGAAGAATTGGGCCCTTTCTGTTGACCAATGCCAAACTCAGGTATTGCAGTTCTCAGTGCATCTCATTGATTTGCTGAGCATACTTCTCAAATGTGATGGTTTCACTGGGATTCAGAAAGCTGTAGTGGATCAGAGAAGCGGCGGACTACCCAAAAGTGACCACGAACTTCTTTGGTGCAAGTTTGGCTTTAAGAAGTGCCTTAGAGCTTCTTCTCAGTCCAACCACTGAACTGGTCATCAACAGTTGTCATACAAAATTCACTTTTTGTCACATGTCACAATCCAACTGAGAAATGGTTCATTGTTGTTGTATAGAATAAGAGAAGATGACACCTCAAAACAACTATTGTTTTGATTTGTGGTCAGCTCATGAAGCACCCACTTATTGAGCTTTTTCACCTTTCCAATTTGCTTCAAATGCTAAAGAACTGTAGAATGGTTGACGCTGAGTTCTTTGGCAATTTCTGGTGTAGTTTTAAGAGGATCAGCTTCGATGATCCTCTCAATTGGTCTTTATCGACTTTCAATGGTCGGCCACTGCACTCCTCCTCTTCAAGGCTCTAATCTCCTTTGCGAAACTTCTTGACCCACCTCTGTACTGTATGTTCAGTAGCAGCTTTGGGGCCAAATGAATTGCTGATGTTGCAAGTTGTGTCTGCTGCTTTATGAATCCACTTTGAACTCAAATAAGAAAACTGCTGGAATTTGCTTTGTCTAACACCATTTCCATAGTCTAAAATACATATAAAATAAACAGCAAGTAATAATTCATTAGCAAAAAACATAAAGCAAGAAATGCACTTTAAAACGATGTAGAACATAACCACATTTTAAGAATGTATTCCAATATCAAATGGCAAAGTTCAACAAGACAAAACCAAAATTACTTTTGCACCAACCTAATATCACAGACCACACTCTATATGCTTTCTGTTTTCCTTAAGACAGTTTGTCAGACAATACCTGGTGCCTAGGACGGTAGGCTGCAGTCCATGGGGTTGCTAAGAGTCGGACACGACTGAGCGACTTCACTTTCACTTCTCACTTTCATGCACTGGAGAAGGAAATGGCAACCCACTCCAGTGTTCTTGCCTGGAGAATCCCAGGGATGGGGGAGCCTGGTGGGCTGCCATCTATGGGATTGCACAGAGTCGGACACGACTGAAGCGACGCAGCAGCAGCAGCAGCAGCAGCAGGATGGAAAGATAGATAAGACCTAGGAGTTTCCAGTATGGCTAGAGATTACAAACTAGGTTAAGCCAGCATGGTAAACTCTGTGTACAAATCACGCAGAAAGCAAACACCTAGTTGGCAGACATTACACTTGAGCTGGATTTTGAGAAACAAGGAGAAATGGGGTGGGGGTGGGGGTTGAATTTAATTGTAAATGTAATCTGCATGAACTGTTTATGGCCAAATCTAAGACATGCTCTAATGTGGTTTTAAGTGAATCCTCTCTGATGGTGAAGAAGAGATGCACTGGAGGAGGGAGACTCAAGTTGAGGGAGTCAGTAGGATGTTCTGTTCTGTATCTGGTACTGCTGTCAGCCCAATTAGTACAGGATTAAGAAGATGTTAAAAAGAAAGCACAGATCTTAACGTTATTTCCAATGAAGATAGGCAGGACCGACGGGATTTGACAATCAGTTTTCAATGGGCAAATGAAGGAGCAATACATGTTGAGCTGGGGGTTTCTAACTTGGGAGGCCAGGCATAAAACGATGTGGTAACTGAGATATGGGGATTCAGATATCAAGCCAGAAGGACCGGTGGTGAGGGAGGGAGAAAATTAAGTAAAAATGATTGTTTTATTTTGAGGTCCTGGGGCTTGGACTTGTTTTATTTCTCTTTGTGTATCCCAAAGCCATAGCACAGGACAAGGCATATTAACAGGTTCACAAGATACCATAAAGAATAACACCCTAACCCCCTTCATTTTATTAAAAAGAAAATTCAAACCCCAAAAAGCAAAAGCTGAGGTTTATGGAGTTTGGTGTCTTGACAAGGATCTCCTAGCATTAGTGGCACTCTTCAGGGTTTTTTGTTTTTTTTTTTTCTTTTTTGGTTTGACTGTAATGTAAAATTTGTGGAGAGGAATAGAGGGGAGAAAAAGTTAAGACTAAACATAGGAAGCAGGCCAAGGAGTTGACCATGACGATAACAAGGATACATCATGATTTTGAAAGGTGATGGGACTTTAGAAAAAGTGGTTCTTGCATTATATGAGTTCAGAACACAAAGCTGGGAATCACAGTGCTTGTGATCCAGCAGTATAATCATTACACCTGAGCATGTGAGAACTTAGGAATGGAAGCTAAGAGTTCTCCAAAACCAAAGAGAGCTGAAATGCTGACACTAAGTGTAATTTCTTACAGGATCAATATCCCATTACATTTTCCAGTGTTTGAGATCACTCTTGATATTCATTTCCCTGTGATTAGTCATTGTGGAGACAGGTCTTGGAAAGTTCACTTCAGTTCAGTTCAGTTCAGTCGCTCAGTCGTATCCAACTCTTTGCGACCCCATGAATCACAGCACACCAGGCCTCCCTGTCCATCACCAACTCCCAGAGTTCACTCAGACTCACGTCCATCAAGTCAGTGATGCCATCCAGCCATCTCATCCTCTGTTGTCCCCTTCTCCTCCTGCCCCCAATCCCTCCCAGCATCAGAGTCTTTTCCAATGAGTCAACTCTTCGCATGAGGTGGCC